>NC_091475.1:209486228-209823920 GCF_036971445.1 Narcine bancroftii
GGGTTTATTCTGGGTGCTCTGGTTTCCTCCCAAATCCCAAGGCATGTCAGCTACCAGGTTCATTAGTCACTGTAAGTTACCCCTAGGGCATTGGTGTGGGGTAGAATTGTGGGGAGTTGATGGGAATGTGGTGGTGGGGGGAACAGAATGAGCTTGGTGCAAGGTTGATGTAAACCATGGCTGATACAGGTTTGATGGGCTGAAGAGCCTGTCTGTGCTGGACAACACTATGAATCCATCACTAGCAGCAGGACTCAGCTTCATTGCCTCTCAAATCAGAGACACGTGCAGGGGTGGAAAAGGTTTAGAGGGATATGGGCTGATTGGGACTAAAGCAGGCCTGCTGGAAGCAGCACAATGTGGGGCGGGACCTGCTCTGCTCTAGGTCGGAAGAAGCCGCAGAAGGTGGTGAGTGCAGCTCAGAATGTCACACAAACTTCCCTCCCCATCATGGACTCCGTCTACATCTCCCGCTGCACGGGAAAAGCAGCCGACACACTGAAGGACCCTGGACACACCCTCTTCTCCCTCCTCCCATTGGGGAGAGGGCTCAAGAGTGTGAAAGCACCCACCTACAGGCTTAAAGGTAGTTTTCTCCCTGCAGCCATCAGGCTCCTGAATGAACCCCACAACGGTGCTCTCATATAGCCCTTGTTTTGTGATCTTCCTTTTCATTGCAAGTCTATGCTCTGTGGTCTTTACATGGCGGTAGGTCAGTGGTTCTCAACCTTTTTCTTTCTACTCACACACCACTTGAAGTAATTCCTATGCCATCGGTGCTCTTTGATTAGTAAGGGATGGCTTAAGGTGGGATGTGGATGGAAAAGAAAGATTGAGAATCACTGCTCTAGACCCAATTGTTACTGAAATATTTTGCTGGAGAAAAATTGTCATCGGCCCATTTCCTTTGGAGTTCTGAAACCGTGCACATAACGATTAAAACATGGTTTTCAAAATTTTTCTTTCCACCCACATCCCACCTTAAGCAATCCCTTACTAATCACAGAGCACCTAGAGCATAGGGATTACTTAAGGTGGGATGTGGGTGGGAAGAAAGAGGTTGAGAACCGCTGCTGTATGCAATTGTTGGAGATAACCTGTTAGACTGCTCGCAGAAGAACCCTTCTCACTGCACTAGAAAAACTATGACATTGAACTGACAAGATATGAGGGACATGGATAAAGGGAAGGGCCACCGTCATTTTCACAGTGTAAATGTTTCTAGAACCAGAGGGCATATGTTTAAGGAGAGAATGGATGGATAAAGACATGAGAAAGGAACAGGAGTCGGCCATCTGGCCCCTTGAGCCTGCCTTCCTGTTCAACTCGATCATGGCTGATCTGGCCATGGACTTGGCTTCACTTACCCACCTGTTCTCTATAGCCCTTGTAAGTCTTGAGTTGGGACGAAAGGCCTGTTCTCTACTGTTGGACTCCAAGACTCATTGAGACTATCGTTATACCTGCCTCTTGTCCATTTCCCCTCCTTGACCTTGACTCCTTTTAGGCTCAAGGGTCTATTGTCCTTTCTGAGTGACTGAACAGCCTCTGGAAGAGGGACAATTACAAATCTCTGACTGAAGATATTTCTCCTCATCTAACCCCCCCCCCCTTCCTCTCCCAATGTGGCCTCAGGCTTGAGGAGTGACAGCGCCAGCGATCGGGACTGCGCTGTCCATAAGGAACTTGTACGTTCTCCCCATGTCTGTGTGGGTTTTCGCTGGGGGGGGGGGGGGGCTCCAGTTTCCTCTGTTACAGGCTCAGAGGACCCCAAAACCCAATAGAAATTCACTAAGACAAATTGTTACTTAAACAAAAGTCATTTTTAATTTTCTTTAAACATAAAACAGGGTTGAATTTAACTTAACCCCCTTATAATGCTAAGTGCACGTGTGTATAAGTTCAGAAAAGTTCTTTGATTCACAGTCCAATCTCAGTCTCATTCTTCCAAGTTCACCGGTATCAGGCAATTCTTATACTGTGCACAGAATTTATCATTTATGAATTTTCACCAAGCTCTGGTTAAATGGTTACCGCTCAGGGAGGTTCTGGTTGGATTCAGAGAGAGATCTGTTGCTCGTTGGACACACACAAACTGACTTACTTCCATCAGTCACTTCAGTGTCTTGACGAAGAAACTTGCCCATCGGGGTTTCCAAGTGATGACCTCTTCTTCCTGGTCACCACAGAGTTCCTTTTGTTTCCCTTATTTCGGGTGTAACATTCTAGCCAGCAATTTCTTCTTGTATGGACCACAAGGGTTTTCAACAGGCTGAACTCAGAACTCACAACCCATCTTCAAAGTGGGGTTTAAACAAGCTGACAACTTCCAAAAGCCACTGCAGAACTCGAACTGAATTCTCTCTCTCTACGAGAAAACTTGTTTGGTCTCTTCTCTCTCTCTCTCTGCTTACAAAACCCACATGACCTTCTTAGAATACCAAAGTGCAACCAGACAGATTGCATCATCAGACCCAAACCTCTGAGTCCATTCATCTGTTCCTTTCAAAACAATGATCCATTACTCCACAGCAGGTCCAATTAACACCTACTTGTGGAGTCTCTATAGGCATCCTTCAAAGTGTTTGTAAAGGCTCTCAGGGCCTGGACTGTCTGGTTTGAGCAAAGCTTTGGCATTTTAAATGAGATCTGTTTTGTGAAGTGTTTGTGTTTGTTTGTGACCTTCATGACCCCCACAATCTATATCCTTTAAAAAACATACAATATAAAATATATCCATCACACCCCGCACCGTTTGAAACATACCAGGGGTACAGGTTAATTGGGTGTAAATTGGGCAGCATGGGATCGTGGGCCGAAATGGCCTGTTACCGTGCTGTATGTCTAAATTTAATTTAAAAAAAATTTAACCAACATCTCCGCCTCTCTGCTCTGTCTTGCGTGCTTCTTAGAGACTGTCGTTCATTCTTCGAAATTTAATTGGCTACATTCCAATCTCCTTCTACCAGAAGCCAATGCTCCAATTCCAGGAATTAACCTTAGGAAGTAAAAATCCAGAAATGCTGGAAACATAGAAAATAAGTGCAGGAGGAGGCCATTTGGCCCTTCAAGCCTACACCACCATTCATTATGATCATGGCTGATCAATACCCGGTTCCTGCCTTCTCCCCATATCCCCTAATCCCCTTGGCCACAAGGGCCAAATTTAACCTACACTTAAATATTGACAGGGAACTGGCCTCAACTACTTCCTGTGGCAAAGAATTCCACACATTTACCACTCTCTGAGAGAAAAAAATTTTCCTCATCTCAGTCCTAAAAAAATTCCCCCTTATCCTTAAATTCTGGCCCCTGGTTCTGGTTTTTCCCAGTATTGGAAACAATCTTCCTGCATCTAGTCTGTCTCTTTTTCTTCTTCTTTGGCTTGGCTTCGCGGACGAAGATTTATGGAGGGGGTAAATGTCCACGTCAGCTGCAGGCTCTTTGGTGGCTGACAAGTCCGATGCGGGAGAGGCAGACACGGTTGCAGCGGTTGCAGGGGAAAATTGGTTGGTTGGGGTTGGATGTTGGGTTTTTCCTCCTTTGTCTTTTGTCAGTGAGGTGGGCTCTGCGGTCTTCTTCAAAGGAGGTTGCTGCCCGCCAAACTGTGAGGCACCAAGATGCACGGTTTGAGGCGATATCAGCCCACTGGCGGTGGTCAATGTGGCAGGCACCAAGAGATTTCTTTAGGCAGTCCTTGTACCTTTTCTTTGGTGCACCTCTGTCACGGTGGCCAGTGGAGAGCTCGCCATATAACACTTAACCCTTAAGAATTATATAAGTTTCTATAAGATCCCCCATCAATCTTCTAAATTCTAGAGAATACAAGCCTAGTCTATCCAACCTTTCTTCATATGCAAGTCCCTCCATCCCCGGTATCAGCCTAGTGAACCTTCTCTGCACCCCCTACATGCCAAGGATACCCTTCCTCAGATAAGGCACCCAAAACTGCACACAGTACTCCACATGTGGTCTGACCAAGGCCCTGTACAGCTGCAGCAGGATGTCCCTACTCCTGGACTCAAATCCTCTCGCTATGAACGCCAACATTCCATTCGCCCTCCTCACCGCCTGCTGCACCTGCAAGCCCACTTTCAACGACTGATGCACAGCAACACCCAAGTCTCGCTGCATCTCCCCTTTTCTTAAACAGATACCATTTAAATAACAATCCTCTTTCCTGTTCTTACCTCCAAAGTGGATAACCTCACATTTATCCACATTAAACTGCATCTGCCACGTCCTGGCCCACTTGCCTAACTTATCCAAATCACCCTGCACTCTCCTAGCATCCTCCACTCAGCTAACCCTGCCACCCAACTTCGTATCATCTGCAAATTTTGAGATACTGCTATCTATTCCCACATCAGGTCTCACAGTGTCATTAGGAGGTAATCGCTCATGTTTCAGGCACGAGCAAGGGTCAGAATAAAATGGCTGGGGAGGGGGGGGAGAGCACAGGACAATGGGCCAATGTGATCATAATTGGACACAGATAAGAGGGCAGGAGAGGTGAAAATTGATTAGGGGAGGGCGGGTTGCTCTGTAAATGGAGAGCTGAAGAAAAGGGATGGGGAAATAGAGAGAGGAAAGAAGACATAGGGATAGGGAAGGAGAAAAAGACAGGGAATGTTGGGGGTGGGGGGAACAGGAACCAGAGAATGCAACGTTAATGCCATCCAGTTGGACGGTGCCCAGAGGGAAGTTAAGGTGTTGATCCTCCAATTTGCGGGTGGTCTCAGTCTGGCAGGGAACGAGACATGGACAGACATGTTGGCAAGGGAATGGGTCGGGGAATTGAAATGGGCAGCCACTGAGAGATCCATGCTGTTGTGGTGGACAGAGCCGAGATGAATTAACTTAATGACTCTGTAAGTCAAATTCATCTTTAATGCTGACATAGTCCAAGACCAGACATAGGCAACATCAGGATTTTCCTCTTTATGAACACCGATTTTAGTGATTTAGATACACCTGGAAATTGGAGGAACAACCCCCTTTATTCAATCTCAACACTCTCGAACCAGACATCATCAACATCGACTTCTCCGGTTTCCAGTAACCCCGTCCCATGAGTCTTTCTCTTTCTCAATCCCCCCTGTCCTCCACCTCCCCACCCCCTTCTCTTCCTTCCCCTGTCAGAGAGCTACCCCCTCTCCCCTGCCATTTCCCGGCATTTGCCCTCCCACATGTATCCACCCTGTTAGCCTGTGCTCTTCCCCCTGCCCCTTCAACCTTCCTCTCCTCCTCCCCCCACCCCCTCCACTTTTAATTCAGGTACCCATCTGTTTTCTCTTGTACCCTTGATGAAGGGCCAAGGCCTGAAACGATGGTTACCCTTTGTGATGTGCTATCAAGCAGAAACAGACACAAAACATAATGTCAGTTCAACAGGCTTTATTCCACATAAGCTTCCACAGATCTGGCTGCAAGAGTAGCTGTGCTGGCTCTGAGAATGACCTCGAGGGGCCGGATCTAGCTTATATCCCGGAGGGTGATTGGCAGCCGACCAGATGGGGCTTGGTCCATTCAGGTTGGTTGATTGACAGCCGGCCAGGTGTTGCCTTGTCCTTCAGTGCACTTCTGCAGGTACACAGGTCGCCCCCTGCAGTCAGCTAGTGGTGTATCACCACACCCTTGCCTACCTGTGGACGCTGCATGACCTGCTGAGTTTCTCCAGCATGATCATGTAATGCATTGCCACTTTGGAAACTCTTTGTATTTCCATTTCTTCACAACTTTTCACCAATCATGGTTTGACATGGATGATCTCATCTTCAGGTGAGTTGATCTGTGTCTACTCTCTGCAATATTTCAAGGTTAATTCTGTTGAAGGAACCAGCAAAGTCTGGCAAGCATATGTAGATATCGGGTTACCGTAGTGAGATAAAGGTTCGCTATGATGCCCCTTACAGTCAGAGAAAGAAAAGCAAAATCGAGTCCCTTCTGAGTCGTTGACTGTCCGTGGATTCGCCTCCAGCGCCTTCACAGCTTCCGCAGCCATACAGCCTTCAGTCCAAGCCGCCGGCAACCCCAGCTCCAGATCAAAACCTCCAGCATGATCAGGAAGCCTTCACAACCTGAGGCCCCTCGAATACCCCACCCCCCCCACCCTCAGCGTCCTATTGCATGCCGGTTTCAATACCTGGAACCCCTTCAGACAGTCTCCATAGCCAGGTGCAAGCCCCTTAACTGCAGTCGCCAGCATCCCCCTTGTCTCGAGTCAGCCACAGCCCTCCCTCCGTTGGATGTTCTTCAGCCTCACTGCTCCACTGCTGTGGTTGCGATTGCCTGGTTTGTCTCCTCTGCTTCTCCTTCTCAAATGGGAGCGGGAGGGGCGCGAATGGTCCTTTTCTCCCTTGGAATCTGCAACCCCTCATGGCAGCTGCCGATCATAGGCGCCGCCATCTTGGGCCCAGACCCTGCGATTGCAGGATTTTAAAATAAACCGCTGTCGGCTCCTGCAACCGGCCATTTAAAGTCTGCACAGAACCAATGGCAGTCCAACTGGACGGTTGGACCCTGCAGAAGTACACTGAAACTTTGCTCCTACACCCTGCAGGTCCACACCAGCGGCAATATTGTCATTACTACAGCTTCAGTGGCGCAATGAATTTTTAAAAATTGCGCCACGGTGTAATGCAGCGGAGAAACAAGCCCTTCAACCCAAACTCTGCATGCTGAGTTAGTGGAAAATCTCGTGAAATGGTGGGAGGGTTACAACCTGAGTCTCAACGTGGACAAGACGAAGGAGATGACCATGGACTTCAGGAGGACCAGGATCGACCACCCTCCACTATAATAATTCTGTAGTAGAGAGAGTGGAGAGCACCAAGTTCCTTGGAGTTCATACCAGGGACACTCAGCATCTCCTCATTTGTCAGGAAGGTGCAACAGCGACTGCACTTCCTGAGAAGACTAAAGCGGGCGAGGCCACCGGCCACCCTCACGTCAACCTTCTACTGAGCTCTATTGTGTGTATTCTGGCCGGAAGCATCAGTGTGGTACGGTTGCTGCAAAGAAATGGATCGGAGGTTATTCCACAGGACCGTAAGAGTGGCAGAGAGGACCACTGGGATCTCCCTACCCCCCCATCAACGTGATCTACTGGGATCGCTGTCTGAAGAGGGCGCGTAAAATCATTGAAGATTCCTTCCGCCCCGCACACACCATCTTTTAGCTACTCGCATTGGGGAAGAGATCCAGGAGCTTCAGAGCCAGCGCCACCAGGCTGAGGAATAGCGTCATCCCACGGGCGGTGAGAATGGTGAACAACCAAAGGAACTCCTCACACTGACCCTCCGAGACTCTCAAATTCATGTAACAATATTTATTTATTTGTACAGGTGAATACTTGTCCTGCATGTGCCTTGTTTGTCTGTACGAGTGTTAAGTCTGGTTGTGTGACTGCGTGTTTTGCACTGAGGACTGGAGAACGCTGTTTCATCAGGTTGTACTTGTTCAATCAGATGACAATAAACTTGACTTGGCTTGGCTTGGCTGGCCAAAAGACCTTCTTGAGCTAGCCCCATTTGCCTCCTATTGAATAGTTTCTTGTCACATGTATCACTGCTTTCCACTCAGTGAGGACTGGTTCATGTTCTCCTGCTTTTCCCTTCCTGAAGTCCACAATCAGTACCTTAGTTTTGTTAACAGTGAGTGAAAGGCAGTTGCTAGCAGGCAGATATTCAGAATGCATTTGATAAAGTCCCACACTAGAGACAGTTCAATAATTTGAAGCTCCTGGAATGGTTGTACTCCCCCACCATGGGCAACAACATTTCTCTATCTACTTTCAACATTCAATGAGATTTCCCCCACCCTCCACCCCCCACCTCATTCTCCTAAATTCCAACCAGATGCAGGCCAAGAGCTGTCAAACGTTCTTCACATGATAACCCTTTAATTCCTGGAATCATCCTTGTGAAGCTCCTCTGAACCCTCTCCAACGTCAGCACATCCTTTCTTCAATGAGGAGCCCAAAACTACTCACAATCCTCCACGTGAGGCCTCACCAGGGCCTCAACATCGCATCCCTGCTCTTAGGTTCTATTCCCCTTGAATGAACGCCAGCATTGCATTTGCCTTCTTCACCACCGACTCAAGTTCACCTTCAGGCAGTCCTGCACGCAGACTCCCAGGGCCCTTTGCATCTGGGAATTTTCAATTTTCTCCCCGTTAAGAATATAGGCTGCCCATTTATTTCTTCAACCGAAATGCATGACCGTACACTTTCCAACATTGTTTTTATTTGCTCATTCTCCCAAACCGTCTCTAAGTCCTTCAGCAACCTTAGTGTTTCTTCATCTCTAATTGCTTCTCCACCGACCTTCGTATCATTCACATTTTATATTTATTGTTGGACATCACATACAACCCTGAGATAATTTTTTTCCTGTGGGCCAGGCAGCATTATAAAGTAAAAAAAAAACTGTACTCAACATACCCGTGTAAACAGATAAAGAAATGTAAACAAACTGACTGTGCAATGCCGCTAGAAAAAAAATCAATAAAGTGCACAAGTAAGAGTCCTTAAATGAGTCTCTGATTGAATTTGTCATTGAGGAGTCTGATGGTGGAGGCGTACCAGTTGTCTCTGAACCTGGTGGTGTGAGTCTTATGGCACCTAGACCTCTTTCCTGACGGCAGCAACAAGAAAAGAGCGTGTGGTGTGCGTCTTTGATGATTGCTGCTGCTCTCCAATGGCAGCGTTCCCTGTAGATGTTCTCGATAGTGGGGAGGGTTTTGCCTGTGATGTCCATTACTTTTTGGAGGGCTTTCCACTCAGAGTATTGGGGTTCCCATACCAGACCGTGATGAAACCACTTTCCATCACACCTCTGTTGAAATTTGCCAGGGTTTCTGATGTCATACCAAACCTCCGCAAACTCCTAAGGAAGTAGAAGCGCTGACGTGCTTTCTTCATGATATCCTTGGTGTGTTGGGTCCAGGAAAGATCCTCCTAGATAATGACTCCCAAGAACTTAAGTTTGCTCACCATTTCCACCTCTGATCCCCCAATGATCACTGGATCGTCCACCACTGGTTTTCCTTTCCTGAAGTCAACAATCAGCTACTTGGTTTTGGTGACATTGAGTGTGAGGTTGTTGTTGGTGCCCCATTCAGCCAAGTTTTCAATCTCCCTCCTGTACACTGACTCATCCCCTTCCTTTATACAACCCACTACTGTGGTGTTATCAGTGAATTTGTCGATGGTGTTATTGTTGCACTGAGCTACACAGTTATAGGTGTAAAGTGAGTAGGGCAGGGGGCTAAGAACACAGCTCTGTGATGTTCCGGAACTGATGGAGATTGTGGAAGAGATGTTCCTACCAATCCTCACTGATTGCGGTCTGATGGAGAAGAAATCCAGGATCCAATTAGGATTAGTTACAGGTCTTGGAGTTTGCTGATCAATTTTGAGGGGATGATAATGTTAAATGCCGAACTGTCGTCCATAAGTATATCCTGATGTATGTGTCTTTGCTGTCCAGGTGTTCCAAGGCTTTGTGTAGAGCCAATGAGTTGGTATCTGCTGTAGACCTGTTGCCATGGTAGGCAAATTGGAATGGATTCTTGTCACTGCTCAGACACGAGCTGATATGTTTCATCACCAGCCTTTTAAAAAATACTTCATCTCTTATGTTTTTCACACAATCGCTGTGTTCCAGGAAATTATTCCCAATTTCCCGGGACGCAGCCTGTGTAAAAAGATCGGAATGGGGATAAGGGCTCATTCCCGTTCCAACATTTTATCTCCTCGACCCCTAGTCATTTTCATGGATCGGCTGCGGTCTAAACTGAACGGCAGGCAATCCGTGAACAATGGACTAATGAACAGGACGCCCAGCCTCCTTCAATACTGCACTTCAGTCATTCTGTCTAAACTCGCGGTGTGATACAGGTCTTTGGAGTTTTGGTCATTCCTGTTGGAATGGCCTTTCCCAGAAGGTAGGGAAACTCTTCAGAATGGAAAAAATCACACAGGTTCTATGTAAAAATTATCACTGTTGATGTGAGGGCCACTGGTTGATAGTCATTTAGGCAGGTTACCGCACTCTTCATGGGGACCAGTGTGATTGACGCCTGTTTAAAACAGGTGGGTACTACGCCCTGCCGGAGTGAGATGTTGAACATATCCATGAATACGTTAGCAAGTTTGTCAGAACAAGTCTTTTAATACTCAGGCGGGTACTCCATCCAGACCGTATACTTTCCTGGATTCACTCTCCAGAAGACAGCCCACACCGATACGGATAAGAGTGGATCATTGGCGGGGGGGGGTTGAGGTGATGGTTCTTCCTTGTTCTTATGGTCGAATCGGGTGTACAAGGCATTGAGTGCATCTGGGAGTGAAACTTTGCCGTCTCCTATCACATTGGATTTCTCAACTTTTTTTTTGGGCTATCCCCCCCTCCCCCACCTTTAGGACTTTGTTCATTGTTTATGGGTCCCGTCCCTGTGATGCAGTCAAATGTAATTGATTTCTTCCATACTTCTACCGGCTACATAAAAAAACTCTTAAAAAAAAATTGTGCTTTCAATCCTTCAATGTGCTGTGGCCCCTGTTGAGGGTGGCTGACCTAAATCATGGATATAATGTACAACGTAAAAAGAAGTGACCATAACTCAAGCTCCTGTGGAATGCCACTAGCAACTTGCAACCAACCTGAATATGATCCCTGTATTCCTATACTCTGCTTCTTGCCAATCAGCCAATGTTCTTACCTGGCTTGACCTCTTTGGTTATTTCTGCATAAAGTTCCAACCAACTCATGAGACCTGTTTTAAAAAAAAATCTCCTCGGGTCTCCGTCTAATCAGCTTGAATTTCTCCCAGGGTTTACTCTTTGCCAGGTTCCATCTTTGTGGAGCAAAACAACAGGAATGTCTGTTTACTGATGGTTTTATGCTTTTTTTTCCCAACAAAGGCTCTATTTACATAAAACATCAAGGACTTTGAAATGTTCTCCTAGGGCGTGATAAATCTGTGGTCGAGCTTTCCTGGAATTAGATTATAGAAATATATCTGTGTTTGTAATATCAGTGTTTTAAGACATGGTTTAAGTTGCTTAGTGGATCTCGGACTTGATTTGCATTTAAAATGTAGCAAGTTAAATGATATACATTTCTAAGGTGATCGAGTGCTGCTCGTACCTCCAGAGAAAAAAGTAAAACAGAGAAGTCTGCAAACCCCGTGGTTGAAGTAAAAACTCAACACTGGAGAAACTCAGCTGGTCAAACAGTGTCCTTTACACAGCAAAGATAAAGATACATGACCAACATTTCAGGCTTGATCCCTTCGTCAAGGTCTGAAGAAGCCGGAAACGTTAGTTATCTGTCTTTGCTTTACTAAGGACACAGTTTAACCAGCTGAATTTCTCCAGTGTTGAGTTTTTACTCACTGTGGTGATACGACCACCAGCCGACTGCAGGAGGCGATCTCTGTACCTGCAGGAAGACAACCTAAGGGGCTGACTCCATCCGGCCGGCTGTCAATCAGCCGACCCGAATATAGACCTGAGCCGGCCCCTCGTGAGCCTGTCATACGGGGAGCCACCAAGGCATGATCTGGTGTTCAGACTTTTACTGGAATAAAGCCTTTCGAGTTTTGTGCTTGTTCGCTGCTATCTCAGCGCACCACACTCACACCTCCAGAGACCCAGGTTCATTCCTGATCTCCGGTGTTCTATCTGCGTGGAGTTAGCATGCTCTTCCTCCACGTCTTCACTATTTATTTAGCAGTAATATTTATTTATTTTAATGTTTGTACATACTGCACATATGTATTGTTTGTGCATTTGCAGGGTTTTGCACTGAGGACTGGAGAACGCTGTTTCATTGGGTTTTACTTGGACAATCGGATGACAAGTGAACTTGAACTATCCCCGTGACTGTGTGGGTTCCCCCCACACCACCCTCGTGTCCTTCAATTACCTCCCACGTCCCAAAGACATGAGGGGACAATGGGTTAATTGTCACCCCTCCCCCCACTCCCGCTGAGCAGGTGAGAGGCAGGGAAATGGGAGAGAGGGAGAGGGACTGTTAATAGACATGCGTGAGAGCTGAGTTTCTTGGGCACAGTGAGCGATGGCGATTGATCTGAGAGCTGACATAGACTCAAAGGGATGATTGGCCTCCTATGTCAGGAGGAAATAAAAAATAAATGATAAAAATGTGAAATATGAAGTAGGATCAGGAGTCAGCCATCCGGCCCATCGAACCTGCTCTGCCTTTCAATATGATCATGGCTGAGGATTCGGCTGCACTTCCCATGGGCAGTGAGAAGGCCAAACCGCCTAAGGAACAGCTCACACTGACCCTCCCAGACTCTCAGACTCATGAAACAATATTTATTTATATATTTGTAGAATTAAAAACTTGTCCTGCTGCCGTATTGTTTTGTCTGTATATGAGTTATGTCTGGTTGTGTGTCTGTGTGCTTTGCACCGAGGACCGGAGAATGCTGTTTCGTTGGATTGTACTTGGACAATCAGATGTCAATAAACTTGACGACTTGACTTACCCACCTCTTCCCTGGAAACTGTTAATCCCCCTTCTCTTCAAAAACGTGTCTTAAATACAGTAACGGGCCATTTCGACCCATGGGCCTGTGCCGCCAGATATACACCCAATCAACCTAGACCCCTGGTTCTAGATTCGAACGGTGGGAGGAAACCGGAGCCCTTGAGGGAAACCTACATAGTCGCGGGGAGAACGTACAAACTCCTTACAGTTAGTGCAGGATTCGAACCCCAGTCCCGATCGCTGGTGCTGTAAAGACGTTGCGCTAACCGCTACGCCAACCGGGCCGTCCTGAGGCAACCTCTGCTGCTTCACTAGGTAGAGAATTACACAGATTCACTCCTCTCTGGGATAAACAGCTCCTCCTTATCTCTGTCTTAAATCTACTCCCCAGAATCTTGAGACTATGTCCCCAAGATAGAATCTCACCTACTAGTGGAAACAACCTCCTTGCTTCTGTTTTATCTATTCCTTATATATATTTCTATAAATGCCTCCCTCAACTTTCTACATCCAATGAGTATAGTCCTAGGCGATTTAATCTCTCCTCATCACCCCTTCGCATCCATAATCAACCTGGTTATCCTCCTCCCAAAACAGTCTATCCTTTCTCCAGTGAGGAGACCAGGTTCTCCAGGTGCGGCCTCACCAGTAGCCTTTACAGTTGCAGCATGACCTCCCTGCTCTTAAATTCAATCCCTCTGGCAGTGAAGGCCAGCTTCCCATTTGCCTTCTTGATGACCTGCCACACCTCACACTAACATCATGCAATTCAAGTTCAAGCTCAATTTTATTACCATCTGACTGTACATACACAACCAGACCAATGTCTCTCCAGACGACGATGCGCGCACCTACACAGCACATAATAATCACATAAAGTTCGAATTTTAAATAAATATGTATAAATATTTTGCAATAATTTACTCAGTGAAAAGACATTATTCTCAAAGCCTGCGGGAAGAAGCTATTCCCCATGCTGGCAATCCTGATTTTGATGCCCCTGTACAGTGAACTGGGATTCACTGGTAGGGTGTTGTGTTGATGGCCGGCCCCGCCCCCATCTGCTCACATATAACCCTGGTTACCTGCCTGAACACAGAACCCTTCCTAAGGCCACTGTGAGACCCTACCCATAGTTATAAGCTAATAAAAGCATTTGTTCTCTCTCCAGTCATGAGATCTTTTATTCATGCTACATCCTGTACCTCCTTCCTGATGGTCAATAATCTCATGTGCTGGATGGAAAGGGTCCTCGATAATTCTTTGAGCCCTGTTTAACCAACGCTCCCGGTGAATGTTGTCAACAGAAGAAAGGGAGATCCCAGTGATCTTCTCAGCCATTTTGATGACCCTCTTTATTGACTTTCGGCCCAATGCTTTGCAGCTACCGTCCCACACAGGTCACTCTCAATTATGCTCCTGTGAAATATTGTCAAGATGGGGGCTGATAGCCTTGTCTTTCTCAATCTCCAAAGGAAGCACCTTCCTGACTAAAGTGTACTCCCAGGTCTCACTGCACATCCATATGCTGCAATTTTAAATTAAATTAAATTTTAAAAAATTTAGACATAGAGCACGGTAACAGGCCCTTTTGGCCCACAAGCCTGTGCCATCCAATTCACATCCAATTGACCTACAATCCCCAGTACGTTTCAAAAGGTGGGAGGAAACTGGAGCCCCCTGAGGAAACCCACGCAGACACGGGGAGAACATGCAAACTCCTTACTAGACAGCGTGGGTTTCGAACCCCTGTCCCGATCGCTGGCACTGTATCAGCGTTGCGCTAACCGCTACACCCACCGTCCTGCCCTTTCACTCTTTAAGTCATAGACAGATTTACAATTTTTCCTTCTGTAGTGGATGACCTCACGTTCACTGACATTGACCTGCGTCCATTCGGAGACCCTTGCCAACTCACTCAACCTATCTATGTCTCTCAACAGACTCCAGATAGAAACAAATAAAATGCACCATGCGATTCGTTCTGAATGGGACACAGTCCTTTTTTGAAATTTATTTATAGTATCTCCATACATTCATTTCAAATTGACTTAGTATAATATTACATAATAGATACTAAATAATTTTCTAATTTTCACCCCCCCCCCCCCACCTCCCCTAACCCCTTAGGAAACCACCTTGTGGTGGTTAATTCCCAAAAACCCAAATGGGTGTGGTATAAACCACAAGTGGCCTATGACTTCCGGGAGCAGGAGTACCACCCCCTCCCCCCTCCCCCCCACCAGGCAGACAAAATACACGTAGAAACCGAAAAATCATCATTTCTTATATCCATAAAACCCCGGTCCATCAATTTAACCAATCTTATTCATAAACTCTTTTTTTTGAAAATCCAAACTTGATATTAAATTTTCACCCTTTCCACCCTCCCAACACTGTTAAACATTGTTTACAATCAATAAAAGTTTAAAAAAAAATTTTTTTTTTCAAGTCTTCCTGAATTTCATCCACTGAATTAAAACACCTCTGAACATCCCAGTTCAACACCGAATCTTCCATTCTTCTCAGTCTCAAGTTGAATTTGTAGCTTACTTTCAAAAAAGTTTTTTCAAATCTTTTAAAATTTTCTTGAACATAATTCTTTCGGTCTTGATCTTCTAAAGCATCAATGTTATTCATAAGTTCTTTCTTCTGTGTTTCCCAATTTAATACCAAGTTTTCCACCTTGTCAATCTTCTCAATGTTAAGTTGAAATTATTGTTTATTTTCAAGAAAAACTTATTCAAAATTTTTAACTCTTCTTGGACATTGCTCCTTCAACTTTAATTTTATAAATCATCAATCTTGTTCATAGTTTCTTTCTACTGAGTTTCCAAATTTAATAAAGTTTCCATTTTTTCCAATTTTCTCAATATTAAACTGATCTTGTTGTTTAGTTTAAAAAAAACCTTTTCAAAACTATTAAAATCTGTTTGCAATGTATGCATACTCACAGATAATAAATTCACTCTTCCAATATTCCATCCAAAAAAAAATCACTGATAAACCTTATTGCAGGTCAAGGAGTTCCATATATATGTTTATCTTCAGAAAATATTTCAAATATTTCAAATCAACATTCGTCGCCATCTTTCAAAAAGGAGTCCGAAATCAACTTTAATAAGTTCTGTTCTTGAGAAAATTCCAGCACCAACTCCGGCTCTGTCTGGGCAAATAGGTCAAATTTCTTCCAAAGTCAAAGAATGTAATTTTGTTCTGTATTTATAGATAATAAGTTCATCCTTCCGATATTCCATCCAAAAAAAATCACTAATAAACTTTAATGTTATCTGGATTTTTAAAACTCACGGGCAACCAATGCCAATTACTGCAATTTATCTTCATAAAACATTTCAAATCAATATTCATCACCATCTTTCAGAGGGGTGTCCAAGGCCAGCTTATCCGACAGTCCAATTAATGAGCTCCGTTCTTAAGAAGATTCCAGCCTTGGCTCCGTGGTTCTGTCTGGGCAAGTAGGCCGAGTTTCTTCCAAAGTCGGAGAGTGTAGTTTTGTTCTGTATTTGAACTCTATTTTCCTTAATCTTTGTTGCCATTTTAAACTAAAAACAATTGATAAACAAAACAAAGACTTTTAACAGAAAAGAAATATTCTTAAAACGGGTATTTATATAACTGCCTGGGGGAGACTGGGAAGGCACGTCCGCTCCCTACGCCATCTTGCCATGCCCCCCAATGGGACACAGTCCTGACAGGGAAACCATCATGGGAGTTTATGGGATGGGAAGATAAAATGCCAAAAATACTTAGTAGTTTGGCCAGTCCACGTGGAGATCCATCAGGACTCGTGCCTCCAGGTTCAGGAACAGTTGCTCCCCCTCCACCATCAGACTCCTAAACAACTTCAGAATCCATTGAAGAACTCTTACTGTGGACGTTATTTATTACTGAGTATTTATTTCTGTACTTGCACAGCATGTTTGTTTATATTTCTTTCTTCAAGTTTACAGTTACTGGTCTTTTGAAATTCTGCCTGGCCGGCAGGAAAAAGAATCTTAGGATTGTATGTGATGTCATGAAAGATTTCGGACAATAAATTTGATTTTGTTTAAACATTACTTTTAACGAGTTGCTACACTCTGGTGCCAGCTTGCAAAGATAGAAGGGAGGAAAAGAGAGAAAGAAAGCCTCTTTGGAAAGAGTGATGATCTCTTTATCTACATCCCTTATGAGTTCATGTCTGTGTCATGCCTCCGATACTCCAGGGGTGAAATAAATGCTCCAATCTATCCAGCTGCTCTTCCGGATCTTTGGAATGTGGAGGGAAGCAGGAGACCCTGGGGAAAACACATGCAGACACGGGAGAGCACGCAAACTCCTTTCAGGCAGTGCCAGATTGGAATCTGGGTTGCCGATGCTGTAATAGTGCTGTGCGGTCCGCTACTCTAACTGTGTCACCTTTAAACCTAGAGCAGGGGTTCTCCACCTTTTCCTTCCCACTCACATCCCACTTTAAGTAATCCCTACGCCATCAGTGCTCTGTGATTAGTAAGGGATTGTTTAAGGTGGGATGTGAGTGGGAAGGGAAGGTTGAGAATCACTGCTCTGGACCCAATTGTTACTGAAGTATTTTGCTGGAGAAAAATACATCGGCCCATTTCCTTTAGAGTTCTGAAACCGTGCACATAACGAGTCAATGAGAGACGATTAAAACAGTGGTTTTCAAACTTTTTCTTTCCACCACATCCCACCTTAAGCAATCCCTTTCTAATCACAGATCACCTATGGCATAGGGATAACTTAAAGTGGGATGTGAGTGGAAAGAAAAAGGTTGAGAGCTATTGATTTAGATGAACACCTATGGGATTAGCAAGTGTCTGGCATTTTAGACAGTGAAGCCAGTTACCAAAGATTGCAGTAGGATCGTGAATGGTTGAGCAGATGGGCAGAGTAATGGGTGTCGGAATTTAATGCAGTGAAATGTGAGGTGCTGAATTTAGGGAGGCCTGTTGTGGGTGGGATCTACGCAGTGAGCAGTAGGGATCAGGGGGTGTTGTACAGGTACAGTGGAATCCGGTTATAACGTGATAGTTTGGGTTAAAAAAAATTGCATCGTGATAAGTGTGGGGCTGAGCGCTAAATCGGGATTTCAATAAATTGTTGTGGTTACAGATGAAAGCACAAATTAATTTTTAGTAAACCGACCGTCCCCACTCCTGGTGACAGCCCAATACTCGAGTCCGGTGACTCATTCTGTAATATCTGGATTCATGTTAAATCGGGTTGTGTTACATCAGGTTTTGACTATACACCGTACCTTGAAATTGGTGTATGTAGGGTGGAAGAGTCAGTTGGAACATTGGCCTTCGTTAGTCAGAGTCTTGAGTATAGAAGTTGGGAGGACACATTGCAGTTGTATGAGACCTCGGTGCAAAACACGTAAACACACAACCAGACATAATACTCATACAATACATATGCAGGACAAATATACATCTATAAAAATAAGTAAATATTGTTTTATTAGTGTGAGCAGATAATTTAGTCGTTCAGCAGTCTCGCTGCCCGTGGGAAGAAACTGTTTCTCAGCCTGGCAGTACGGGCTCTGAGAAGGCGCAGAGAAAGTTGACGAGGATATCGCCAGGTCTCGGGGACCTGAGCTATGGGGATGAGTGATGATCTCATAGAGGTGGACAAAATCAAGAAAGGAATCGATCGGACAAACGCAGAGAGTCTTTTGCCTAGAGTAAGGGAGGTATCGGTAATCAGAGGCACTGGTTTAAGGCGAGGGGGGTGGTGGGGGGTGGGGAGAGATTTAACAGGATCTGAGCAGTAAAGTATTTTACGCAGAGAGTGGTAGGTGTATGGAATGGCCGGGAGAGGTGGTTGATTGCCTTTTCAGAAACATTTAGATGACACATGAACAGGATGGGGTTTAGGGGGATATGGGCCAAACGCAGCCAGGTGGGACTAGTGCAGCTGGGACATTTTAGCCAGCGTGGACAAATTGGGACAAAGGGCCTGTTTCCACGCTGTGTGACTCTCTGACCCTCGAGGAGGAGGCCATTCAACCCTCATGCCATTCATTTGAGACCCCATGTCTGAGCTACACCTCGAATCTCTTTAACAGACATGGCATTACCCAACATCAGTGGATGAGAGTTCCAAATTCCTCCCACTCTCTTTCTGTAGAAGCATTTTCTCACTTCCTTTATGAAACACCAACTGAATTTTATAGTTCTCAGTTGTTGGACCAGAAATTCCCCTTGTATATTCAAATCTTTGATCAAATTAGCCTGTCAAATTCCAAGAAATAAAATCTATTTCGTGCCTCATGGTTTAACCCATGACATTCTGGCATAGTTGTGGTAAATACACGTCATAATTCCTCCAGGGCAAATGGTCAGGTGTTCCAAACTACTCCCAGTACTCTCCAAATTAGTTCTAAACAGGAGGGGTGGGTGGGGGGGGGTGCTCCTTCAGTAATAGGCCTTCTGACCCACGAGCCCATGCCGCCCAATTACACTCAATGACTGGTTCGTTTTAAAGGGTGGGAGGAAACTGGAGCACCTGAAGGACACTCACATAGACATGGGGAGAATGTACAAGCTCCTTATAAACAGCGCTGGATTGAAATCCTGGCTGCTGGTGTCGTAACAGCGGTGCATTAACTGCTATGCTAACCGTGCTGTACAAGTACAACTCATCGAAACAGGGTTCTCTGGTCCTCAGTACAACACCCTGCAAACACACATCCAGACATAACACACGTGCAGGCAAACAATAATATATATTTTATATTTATATATGAATATATATATATATATATATATATATATATATAAAATGTACATCACTTATATACAATATTGAAGTAAATAAATATTATTGTGAAATAAATAGTTGAGTCTTGGAGGGTTTGTATAAGGAGATCATTCAGTCACTCAACAGTCTCACTGCCCGTGGGAAGCAGCTGTTTCTCAGCCTGTTGGTTCTGGCTGTGAATGCAAGTTCATGTACTGAGGTTCAATGAGAATGTTTCTTTTTCAAGCAGTCTAGCTTGTCAACCCTATAGTAGAGCAGTGCAGAGTTACATAGAGCTAGAATAAGAGAAAAGGCAACATTATGTTACTGGTATGAGGTTCATTCAGGAGTCTGATAACAGTAGGAAGGAAACTGTCCTTAATAATAATGCTATTGAATTTTCTTGTCCTACACATTGTACAAAGTACATATGCACCAAAATTCTTACCTACTGCAGCTGAACAGGTATTTATAAAGTAAAACAGATGACACGAATGTTCGATGTGTTGTGGACAGTATAGAAGATTGTCATAGGCAACAACAGGATGTGGACAGGATGCAGAGTTGGGTGGAGAAGTGGCAGATGGAGTTCAATCCGGGTAAGTGTGAGGTGATGCATTTTGGAAGGTTGAACATGAGGGCAGAGTACGTGGTTAATGGAAGGATTCTTCACATTGTGGATTAACAGAGGGACATTGGGGTCCAAATTCATAGATCTCTCAAGGTCACCTTGCAGATTGACAGGGTAGTTAAGAAAGCCTATGGTATCCTGGCCTTCATTAGTCAAGGGATTGAGTTCAAGTGTCGTGAGGTCATGTTGCAGCTCTATAAAACTTTGTTCAGACCACACTTGGAATATTGTGTTCATTTCTGGTGGCCTCATTACAGGAAGGATATGGAAGCTATGGAGAGGATGCAGAGGAGATTTACCAGGACATTGCCTGGATTGGAGAATGTGTCTTATGAGGCAAAGCTAACAGAGCTGGGACTTTTCTCTTTGGAGTGAAGAATGATGAGAGGTATCTTAATAGAGGTCTACAGGATTATGAGAGGCAAAGATAAGGAGCGCCTTTTACCCAGGGCAAAATGAGCAAACACCAGAGGACATTTTTTTATATAAAGCTTAGTAACAGGCCATTTTGGCCCACGAGTCCGTGCTGCCCAATTTACATCCCCCGTATGTTTTAATTTCTGTAGAAGGTGAGGGGAGGAAAGTTTAAGGGAGACAGTGGTAGGTTTTATACAGGTAGAATGTATTGCCAGGGGTGGTGGTGAAGGCTGGTACAATAGGAACATCTAAAAGAATCTTAGACAGGCACGTGGATGTAAGATAAACAATGCAGGTCTCTCTCATCCCACCTTATTGAGAATGGATGGATAGATGGATGGATGGATGGGTGGGTCGATGAATAGATGGATGGAAGGATGGATGGGTGCATGAATGGATGGATGGGGATGGGTGGATGGATGGATGGGTGGATGAATAGATGGATGGATGGGTGGATGAATAGATGGATGGATGGGTGGATGAATGGATGGATGGATGGGTGGGTGGATGGATGGATGGATGGGTGGGTGGGTGGGTGAATGGATTGTGGTTGTGTAGCTGAGTGACCAGAAGCCAACGCAATATTAATTATTTTTAATTTAGACAGACAGCATGGTAACAAGCTATTTTGGCTTATGAGTCCATGCTTCTGCCCAATTAACCTATAACCCCAGAATGTTTAGAACAATGGGAGGAAACTGGAGCTCCGGGGAAAACCCATGTAGACACAGGGAGAACATACAAATTCCTTACAGACAGTGCAGGATTCGAACCCCGGTCCCAATTGCTGGCACTGTAAAGGCAATGCGCTAACTGCTATCCCAACCGTGCCTGATTCCTCGCTGCAAAGGATAACAGGGAAACATGATCTGTTGCAGTGAAACACAAGAGTCTGCTGATGCCATGATTGTAGTTAATACTCAAAAATGCTGAAGGTGACCAGCAAGTCTCGCAGCATCTATAAGAGGTAAAGATATATAACCGGCGATTCGGGCCTGAGCCCCTCTTGAAATTATAACCAAAATGCAGGCAGGTGCCTGAGTAAAAGGGCTGTGGGAGGTGGAAGGAAAGGCTGGTAGGAGGTGCATAGGCTAACAGGCCTATGACGTGGATAGGAGGGCAGGAGACGAAAAGTAAGAATTGATCGGGCGAGGGGGTGGCTCTGTGAATACAGAGCTGGGGAAAGGGGACAGGGATAGGGAAAGAGAGAGTCGGGGGCAGCTAACAGAGAGTGGAGAACTCTATGTTAATGCCGTCTTGTTGGAGGGCATCAGATCAGAGTCTGAAGTTCCAGTTCTGCTACATTTTTTTAAATAGAAACTAAATCAAATTCCAGGAAGTCCGTGAGGTTTACAATGGGTGATTACCCTGTACTTGCTCGTAATGCTCAATACCCAATCTTCACCACCATTAATTTGTATTATCTCTGGAAATCACATCTAAATCCTGGAGCTTTGCATGAAAACATTTAAACTTCGGCATAAAGCAGGGTAACAGGCCCTTCCAGCCCACGGGGCCTGCGCTGCCCAAATATGCCCATTAACCTTCAACTCCCTGTACATTTCTGAAAGGTGGGAGGAAACTGGAGCATCTGGAGGAAACCCACGCAGACACGGGAGAGGGTGCGTACAGATGGCGTCGGATTCGATCCCAGGCCGCTGGCGCAGTGAGTGTTGCATCAGGATAAAGATTGAAGAATGACGGGGCAAGGAGCCCAGGCCAACAAAACGTGTTGATTGGATCTGATAAGAGGAAAGGTGATAATTGATTTTGGCTCTATGAGGAAAGGGAAGGGGGGGGGGGGGCGAATTGGGTGAAAGGTGACAGGGCACGAATATGGGTGGGGGGGGTGGTTTAACAGAAACCGGAGAAGTCTATGCTAATGCCATCCAGTTGGATATGACCCAGAAAGGTGTTGTTTCTCCAATTTGTGGGTGGTCTAAGTCTGGCTATGGGCAGACGTGTCAGCAAGGGAATGGAATGGAGAAGTTGGATGGCAGCCACCGGGAGATCCACGCTATTGCGGCGGACAGAGCCGAGATGCTCAGCGAAGAGATCTCCCAGTCTGTGCCCAGTCTGTCCAATGTAGAGGATACCCTAACTTGATAAAGGTTACTTACTAGAAACATTGACTGACCATTTCATTTCTGCCTAATCCGCTGAGTTCTTCCAGCAATTCTTTTCCCAAGATTCCAGTGTCTGAAGCTTTTCTACTTCTCTGTACCTTATGTATCTAAGAGGGTCTAGAACATCAAATTCCTGAGTGTCAACATCTCCGAGGATCTGTCTTGGATGCTCCATGGTCACCTCATTCTAGGAAGGATGTGGAAGCTATGGAGAGGGCTCAGATGAGATTTACCAGGATGTTTCCTGGATTGTAAAACAATTCTTATGAGGTAAGGCTAGCAGAGCTGAGACTTTTCACTTTGGAGAGTAGAAGAATGAGAGGAAACTTAATAGAGGTGTACAAGATTATGAGAAGCATAGATAGGGTGGACGGCCAGCACCTTTTTCCTGGGGAAGGAATAGCAAACACCAGAGGATGTGTGTACAAAGTGAAGGGAGGGAAGTTTAGTGGAGACATCAAGGATATTTTTTTTTTGTTACACAGAGGGTTGTGGGTGCCTGGAACGCTTCACTGCAGCAGTCAAACGTTCCTGCAGAGTTCAAGACAGCCACCATCATCCCAAGAGGCCGACAATAACAGGCCTCAATGACTACCACTCTGTAGCACCGACCTCCATCATTATGAAATGCTTTGAGGTGATGGAGTGCATCAAAGCACACCTACCAGAGTCGCTGGATCCATTTCAATTCGCCGATAGAAGAAACGATTCCACAAATAAAGCTATAGCCTTGTCGCTTCACTGGAGAACAATCCCTCATACACCAGGAGGTTCATTGCCTTCAGCTTGGCGTTTAATACAGAGACTGGTGGAAAAACTGTCCTCACTGGAACTCAAAACCCCTCTTTGTAATTGGATTCTGGACTTCCTAACGTAAATACCACAGTCTGTCCGGGTCAGTAATATAATATCGAGCACCGTCACACCTCAGCCCACTCCTGTTCACACTACTGACCCATGAATGGGTCACCAGATCCAGCTCCAACAGTGTCATCACGTTTGCAGATGACACAACAGTCGTCGGCCTCATCAGCAACAACGGTGAGTCGCCCTACAGAGAAGAGGTGGGGAATCTCATGAAATGGTGCGAGAGGAACAACCTGAGTCTCAATGCGGTCAAGACGAAGGAGATGATCGTGGACTTCAGGAAGACCAAGAACAACCACCCTCCGCTACATCAACAAGAGAGAGTGGAGAGAACCAAATTCCTTGGAGTTCACTTAACCAGTGACCTATCGGGGGCACTCAACATCTCCTCACTTGTCAGGAAGGCGCAACAGTGACTGCACTTCCTGAGAAGACTGAAGCGGGCAAGGCTACCGACCACCATTATCTCAACCTCCTTTAGGAGCTCTATCATTGTCTGAAGAGGGAGCTCAAAATCAATGAGGACCCCTTCCACCCTGCACACAGCATCTTTCAGCTGCTCCCATCGGGGAAGAGATACAGGAGGATCAGAGCCAGGCCCACCAGGCTGAGGAACAGCCGGGCAGTGAGAACGCTGAACAACCAAAGGAACTGCTCACACTGACCATCTGAGACTCTCATTAGTACAAAGCAATATTTATTTAAAATGATTTGTCTGTGTATGTGTTATGTCCACGTAATTTTTGCAGCGAGGACCAGAGAATTCTGTTTCGTCAGGTTATAATTGTGTTGTGACAAATTATGTATAGATATGTTTTTGGAATATAGATTGTGGAATTTTAGTTAGGTCACAAAAAGATACAAACACTTCAAAACAGATCTTATTTTAAAATACAAGTCTGCAAAGACAGTCGGCTCCTGTGCTGAAGAATTTTCACAAGGAGGTGCAAATGGAAGGGCCATCTCAAGGCTGTAAGATCTCTCATGAATTGATTTTGGGAGTCAACACGCTGTCTTTGTGAAGTGTGCTGTTTTATGAGTATCATATCCAACAGGTTTTTCTCTAAGTGTGACAGAGAGAGTGAGAGAGAGAGAGAGAGAGAGAGAGAGAGAGAGAGAGCAACTACTGGTCTTTTGCAGTGGCTTTTGGAAGCTTGTTTGAAATCCCACATTGAAGATGAGTTGTGAGTTCTGAGTTCAAAGCCCTTGTGGTCCATACAAGAGGAGATGGCTGGCTGTATAATGTTTAGTCTGAGATGAGGGAAACAAAAAGGAACTCTGTGGTGATCTGAAAGATCTGGAAAACCCTGATGGGGCAAGTTTCTTCACCAAGACACTGAAGAGGCTGATCAGAAGGAATCAGTTTGTGTCCAACAAGCAACAAATCTCTCTCTGAAAACTGACCAGAGCCTTCCTGAGCAGTAACTATTTACCTTTCAAGCACCAAAGCCTGGTGAAGATTCATAAATGTTAAATTCTGTGCACAGTACAAGAATTGCCTACAACCAGTGAACTTGGAGGAATGAAAAGTGAGATTGGACTGTGAATCAAAGAACTTTTCTGAACTTTTCTGAACATTACATACACGTGCACTTAGAATTAGAAGGGGGTTAAGTTAATAGTAATAAAGTTAAAATTTGATTCTGGTTTTATGTTTAAAGAAAATTAAAAGTAACTTTTGTTTAAGTAGCCATTTGTCTTGGTGAATTTCTATTGCTACTGGGTTTTGGGGTCCTCTGGGCTTGTAACAAATACAACCAGATGACAATAAATGTGACTTGACTTGAATGCCTTGCCAGTGATGGTGGTGGAGGCTGAAACATCAGGGGCATTAGGCACATTGATGGAAGAAAAATAGAGGGTTATGAGGTAAGGAGAGTTTTGTAATTTTTTAAGGAATATACCAGTCAGCACAATATTGAGGGCTGAAGGGCCTGTACTGTGCTGCAGTGTGAGAGTGGTTCTCAACCATTTTCTTCCCACTCACATCCCACTTTCCCCATTGGGGTAGGGATTGCTTAAGTGGTTGCTTAATGTGGGATGAGGGTGAGAAGTACTGTGTACAGTTTTGGTCACCAAATTATAGGAAAGATATAAACAAAATAGAGAGAGTGCAGAGAAGGTTCACGAGAATGTTGACAGGATTTCAAGGTTTGAGTTACAGGGAAAGGTTGTGCAGACTGGGGCTTTTTTCTCTGGAGCGTAGAAGATTGAGAGGGGACTTGATAGAGGTGTTTAAAATTTTAAAAGGGACAGACAGAGTAAATGTGGATAGGCCTTTTCAATTAAGAGTGGGGGAGATTCAAACTAGAGGACATGGTTTAAGATTGAAGGGGGAAAATTATAAGGGGAACATGAGGGGAAATTTCTTTACACAGAGGGTGGTGGGAATGTGGAATGAGCTTCCGGCAGACGTGGTCGAGGCGGGATCATTGGTTACATTTAAGGAAAGATTGGATCGTTACATGGATAGGAGGGGACTAGAGGGATATGGACCGGGTGCTGGTCAGTGGGACTAGGAGGGTGGGGATTTGCTACGGCATGGACTAGTAGGGCCGAACGGGCCTGTTCTGTGCTGTAAGTGGTTATATGGTTATATGGTTATATATGGTTATATGGAAGGTTGGGAACCACTGCTCTAGACCCAATTATTACTGAAATATTTTGCATGACTAAAATTGACATTGGTCCATTTCCTTTGGAGTTCTGAAACTGTGCACACAACGAGTCAATGAGGGATGATTAATCCAGGGGATTTCAACATTTTTCTTTCCACCCACCACCCATATCCCATCTTAAGCAATCCCTTACTAATCACAGAGCACTGATGGATTAGAGATTACTTGAAGTGGGATGTGAGTGGAAAGAAAAAGGTTGAGAACCCCTGTGCTATGACATCACATACAACCCTGAGATCCATTTTCCTGCGGACCAGCCAGAATATCTACTTAGCGATAGTGAAAAAGGTTCCATTATTGTCACATAATACTACGTTTAGAATGAAATTCTTTAACTTTTTGTCAACCATAAGACAGACTGAGAGTCACCACTTTGTCCAGCGCGCCTCGCAGAAACCTACTGCACCTGGTGTTCCCAGGTGGTCTCCCCTCCAAGTACTAACCAGTCCTGAGCCTGCTTAGCTTCAGAGTTCAGCATATACAGGCTATTAGGTGCTGTTAAAACTGTTCTCAAGCAAAGATATGTATACAAGAGAGAAATATAAACAAACTGACTGCGTAATACAGAAAATAATGATTATTTGCTAATAAATAATGAAATGAATTTCTGATTGAGTTTGTGTTTAGGTGTCTGATGGTGGCAGGGCACCAACTCTTCTTGAACCTGATGGCACCAGTGCCTCCTTCCTGATGGCAACAGTGAGAACAGCGGGTGTGCCGGGTGGTGTGGACCCTTGATGATTGCTCCTGCTCTCCGACGGAGAGGGCTTTTGTCCTAGGCTGTGTCCACGTCCTTTTGCAGGGCTTTCTGCTCAGAGGGAATGGTGTCCCCATGATGCACTTTCCACCACACCTCTGTAGAAGCTTGTCAAGGTTTTCAACATCATACCTAATCTCTTCAACATAGCACACAAAAGAAAATCACGACTAATGGAGTACCACTATCAAGACACACATCAACAGACAGATGGAATATCTGAACATATTTACGTAAGAAATAGGAGCTGGAGTTGGCCTAGAACATAGAATTATACAGCACAGTACAGGATCATATGGCCTGTCAAGCCTGCTTCATCATTCAACAAAACTGGCTGTGGACTCAGCTCGATTTGTATGCCTTTTCCACATAACCCTTCATTCCCCTACTTTTCAAAAATCTGTCTAATTAGCATAAATATGTCTTCATTTTTGTGGCACAGATTTGTTAGCTGATGAATAAAAACAAGATTAAGATGGCTAAGAATCAAGGTCACCACTGAGGGTGACCCTGATAGACGTGTACAAGACGACGAGAGGCGTTGATTGTGTGGATGGCTGGAGGCTTTCTACCAGGGCTGAAATGGCTAACCATAGCTTTAAGGTGCTTGGGTACAGGGTGGGTGGGGGGGGGGGGGGGTGGTGGGATGTAAGAGGTAATGCATTCCCCACTTCCCGGGCAGGAGAGTCTTGGGTTGAAGGGATTAGTAATAAATATATGTTATATTTTTAAGAAAAGTATTGTAGCCGCGTCCTATTTGAAAGACACACACATGTAGTGTAGTGGGGTTAAGCCCTGTGTTTTATTGGGGGCTCAGCCCCGACTTTTATACTCGCCCCGTACCCGCCATTGCCCCCCCCCCCTTTACTCACATCACGACCACCATAACAAAAGCAGGTTTCCCACACATGGCTACTTTCCTGCCCTTCTTCCCTATGTGCTATCCCTATTTGTGGGCTGCGCAGCAAGGCCAGCGCCATTTTGGGGTCGCTGGCCTTTAAACTGCCCTTGCCGTCCGCCTGCCAGTGCGCTTGTTGGGGCCAGTGTCGCTGCACGGGCTGCTGGCCTTTGGTTGCGCTCACCATTCAGAACGTTGGCTTGATCACCGTCGCGGCGGGCCGCCACAGTATGTGGTAAGAAAATTCTAAGCTGATGCTCGTGAATAGCAGCTCAAGATCCTTAAAAGTGTTCAGGAAGCAAAATCTTATCGGTGGTTCAAAACACAGTAGTCAAGGAAAGAGAGATGAAAACAAAGAAATGTAAATAAACTGTCTATGCAATATCCAGCAATACATAATGCGCAGAGGAAGGTCTTTAAATGAGTCTCTGAGTTTGTTGTTGAGGAGTCGATGGTGGAGGGGGAGCAGCTGTTCCTGAACCTGCTGGTGCGAGTCTTGTGGCACCAAGACCTCTTTCCTGATGGCAGCAGCGAGAACAGAGCGTGTGCTGGGTGGCGAGCATCTTTGATGATTGCTGCTGCTCTTGGGCGGCAGCCTCCCCTGTAGATCATGGTCTCAACCTTTTTGTTTCCACTCACTTCCCACTTTAAGTAATCCCTGTGCCATCGGTGCTCTGGGATTGCTTAAGGTGGGATGTGAGTGGGAAGGGAAGGTTGAGAATCATTGCTCTGGACCCAATTGTTACTGAAATACTTCACTGGAGAAAAATGGCCATTGGCCCATTTCCTTTGGAGTTCTGAAACCGTGCACATAACGAGTCAATGAGGGACGATTAAAGCAGTGGTTTTCAAACTTTTTCTTTCCACCCACATCCTACCTTAGGCAACCCCTTACTAATCACAGGGCATCAATGGTGTAGGGATTACATAAAGTGGGATGTGAGTGGAAAGACAAAGGTTGAGAACCACTGCTGTAGATGCTCCCAATGGTTGGAAGGGGTTTGCCTTTGATGGGTTAATAGCAGTGATAAAATTATATAACCATATAACAGTTTATGGCATGGAAACAGGCCATCTCAGCCCTTCAAGTCCATGCTGGTTCACTCAAACAACTGTCAAAGTGTGCAGTTAGTATCGACTGAATTGGGGAGCTGGTACATCTGGCCAAATCTCAAACCTGACCTGTGGCCATGCAAACCCATTTATCTCCCTGTATGTGACAATCCTAAATATATCTACATTTTGCAGAAATCCACAAGAGGGACTGTCCAGGGTGCGATGACTCCTTTGGAAGCTGCAGCAAGTAAGAATGCCAGTCCACCTGCACATTGTATATGATAATAAACTCTCCTTCACTCATTCATTCATTAAACCTATGCTCCAACCAAGGCAGGTGAGTGGGACAGCGCCATAACCTTCAGGTCAAATGTGGGTGGAGAGGGTGAGGGATGGTCTGGGCAGATGCCTTTATGTCCCATTCTTGTTTGATAATGGTTAATGGTGTCAGGGGTAATACCCTCATGCTAACAATTTTACACGAGGAATGGAAAGGTTCCATTATTGTCAAGTAGTACTGCATTTAGAATGTAACATTCATGAAATTATTTAACTTTATCTAACCTAAGGCAGAGAGTCACCACTTTGTCACAGAAATGAAGGTCCAGCGAGGAATGAACTCACGACCCCTGATTTACAAGACCAGTTCTCTAATCACTGAGCTTTTGGAGCCTGGTAGGAGGAAGTTTGTATGAAGCGTAAATGCTTGTATAGATTTGTTGTCAAAATGATCAGGTTCCCTGCATTTGCCCTGCAGTTTTGAACATCTATCGATCTATCTGTATTTTTCTCTTTCCCTCTCCATCTCTCCATCTGTCTATCTGCCTTTATCCATCATTCTATCTATCTGGCCATTTGTCTATATATCTGTCTGTCTATCATTACATCTATCTGTCTTTCAATATAAAGCATAGAACCATAGGACAATTACAGCACAGAAAGGCCATTTCAAGCCCCTCTAGACTGTGCCGAACCACTTTTTCTTGACTACTCCCTCTGACCTGCACCCAGTCCATAGCTCTCCCATCCATGTACCTGTCCAAATTTCCCTTAAATGTAAAAATCGAGCCCAAATCCACAACTTCAGTTCATTCCACACCCCCGTCACTCTCTGAGTGAAAAAGTTTCCCCTACACTTTTCTCCTTTCACCCTTAACCCACGTCCTCTGGTTTGAATCTCACCTACCCTCAGTGGAGAAAAGCTATTGATATTTACCTCTTGATTTAAATACCTCGATCAAGTCTCCCCTCATTCTTCTAGGCTCCAGGGAATAAAGTCCTAACCTGTTTAACCTTTCCCTGTAACTTAGTCCCTGAAATCTGGGGAACATCCTAGCTTATTGATATAATTCCTGTAGTTAGGCAACCAAAACTATCTATCTTTCTATTGTGGCGGCTCACCACTAGGCAGGCGAATCGGCCCTGCTTGTAAGCCATGCGGTGGGGCAGCTGGCCAAAATGGCACCGTCGGGGGTGTTCCCTTCCTCCCAGCACGGGGCTCAGAAGCCTGCACTGGGGGACCACGTGATGCCGGGGTGACATCAGCGCCCTCCAGCGCGGTTCTCAGCCAGGTCAGGCTGGGAGTATAAGTACAGCCCAGCAACCTGCAATAAACTAGTCTGCTCACTGAGCTCAACCCGTCTGGTTGTGTGTGTTAATGCAGGAGCAGTGTAGCTGCCGCTGCAATTGGTGCCCCCAACTGGTTCAAACGTCTTTGAACCCATCATGAGCGAGCCTGGGATCAGTGCTATAGCCGTGAAACTTCCTGAATTCTGGGTTCAGGAGCCAGAGACCTGGTTCAGCCACACAGAAGCTCAATTTCACCTCCGCCAGATTTCGTCCGACACAACCAAATTTTACCATGTGGTCACTGCCCTGGACCAGGCCAGGCCACTGCCAGACATGTGCTGCACCTGGGAGACAGGTCCCCGATGGAGCTGATGGACGAGATGCTCGCACTCATGGGTGAGTGCACCAACTGCCCACTCTTCGAGCGCATTTTCCTCGACCATATGCCCGGGGACATCTGGCCACTGCTGGTCCAGGAGGGTTTCACCGACCCGAGGAAGGTCGGCCAGAAGGCCCAAGAGCTATGGCTCACATGATTCCTGGAGGGCTCAATGGTCCAGCAGGTCACGAGGCATGGGCACGACCACGCTAAGCCCACCCCTAGCACTGCGGGGGCTCCCAAGAACATGGTTATGTTCCGCTCCAGGCCTCTGCTTCTACCACCAGCACTGGGAAGCCAAGGCTCTGAAGTGTCGTCAGCCCTGCTCATTCCAGGGAAATGACCAGGACAGCTGCTGTTAATGGCTGCAATGGCTGGCCAAGGACACAGCCTCCTCTACCTGTGGGATTCAGTCAGTGGCTAATGGTTCCTCGTTGACACTGGAGCTCAGATCAGCATCATCCCGGCCATGGCCGTCGAGTCCAGTAACTGACCTTGGGGACCTCCCCTCCATGCAGCCCACGCAGCAGAAATCCGGACATATGGAGACAAGACAGTTCATTTCCAGATTGGCCAACGAAATTTCGCATGCAGGTTCACCGTCTTGTCCCTCCCATCCTGGGTGCAAACTTCCTCCTCACACACGGGCTTCTGGTGGACATTTGAGGTAGGCGCCTGGTGGACGCCTGTACCTTCCAGGCCGTTCGCCTCGACGCCTCCTGCTCGTAGCAACTGCAGATGGCCACAATCAGCATGTCCAGAGGTGAATTCCAGCGAATCCTGGACGAGTTCCCAACACTCCTCAAGCCACAGTTCTCCGTTGCCTTGCTGCGCCATGGGGTGTTCCACCACATCCCCACCCAGGGCCCACCGGTTCACGCCAAGGCACGCCGCCTCCCGCCTGACAAGCTCCAGGTGGCAAAGGAGGAGTTTTTGCACCTGTTGGAGCTGGGGATCATTTGGCAGTCTGACAGCCCGTGGGCCTCGCCGCTCCACCTGGTCCCAAAAGCCTCCTGTGGCTGACGTCTCTGCGGAGGCTATCGGCAGCTCAATGAAGCAACAGTTCCTGATCATTACCCCATCCCTCACATCCAAGGTTTTACGGCCAACCTGCACGGTGCAAGGGTTTTCTCCAAGGTTGACCTGGTGCACGGATATCACCAGATCCCAGTGCACCCTTAGGACATACCCAAGACGGCCATCATCACCCCCTTTGGCTTGTTCAAATTCTTGTGCATGCCGTTCTGGCTCAAGAACGCCGCTCAGACCTTCCAGCGCCTCATGAACTCTGTGGGCAGGGACTTGAATTTTGTCTCTATTTATTTGGAGGACATCCTCGTCACCATCAAGGATGCCCTCGCGAAGGTCACCATGCTCGCCCACCCGCACACCGAGCTGCACATGGCACTCTCTGTCGATGCCTCTGCCACAGCCGTCGGTGCTGTCCTGGAGCAGCAGGTGAATGGACATTGGGAGCTGCTGGTATTCTTCAGCTGACTGCTCCGCCCGCCGGAACGCAAGTATAATGTCTTCGACCATGAGTTACTGGGCATGTATCTGGCGGTGTGGCATTTCTGCTATTTTCTGGAGGGGAGGACTTTTACCATGTTCACAAACCACAAACCCCTCACCCAGGCGCTCGTGATGGCAAAGGATCCCTGGTCGGCCCGCCAGCAACGTCACCTCTCCTTCATGTCGGAGTTTACCACTGACATTCAGCACAAGGCAGGGAGGACAATGTGGTTGCCGATGCACTCTCGTGACCAGCCATCTGCGCGCTGACGCCCACCTCAACTTCGTCCAGCTCGCCCGGGACCAGAAATCTGATGAGGAGACAAAGGCCCTCAAGACCGCCATCATGGGACTGCGGTTCCGAGACCTCCCAACTCCAAGCAGCAAAGGCACCATCGTGTGTGATATCTCCATGGGCACCCCATGACCAGTGGTTCCCCAGCAGTGGCGCAGGCAGGTCTTCCGTCACATCCACGACCTTTCACACCCATCCATCAGGTCCATGGTCTGGACGGTGGCAGAACGGTTCGTATGACATGGGCTGCGGAAGCAGATCGTGGGCTGGGCCAGAACATGCACCCATTGCCAGATGTCCAAGGTGCACAGGCACACCAGGGCGCCCGTACAGGTGTTCGAGCATGCCCTGGAATGTTTCAGCCACATTCACGTGGACATCGTTGGGCCCTTACCCATTTCCCGGGGCAACCGTTACCTGTTTATGGTGGTGGACCACACCACTTGCTGGCCGAGGCAATCTCAATGCCAGACGCTTCCACCGACTCCTGCTCCCGAGCACTGTTGAATGATTGGGTCACCTGGTTTGGTGTCCCGGGTCACCTCACCAATGATCGGGGCACCCAGTTCACATCTGTGCTCTGGGCACAGCTCGCCAACAGGTTTGGGATCGAGCTACACCGCACCATTGCCTACCACCCACAGGCCAATGGACTGGTCGAACGTCTGCACCGCCATCTTAAGTCGGCACTCATGGCCCGCCTCACCGGTCCTGACTGGGTGGACGAACTGCCTTGGGTGCTCCTGGGCATCCGCTCCACTCCCAAGGAAGATCTGCAGGCATCATCTGGTGAGCTTGTCTACAGTGCACCGCTGGCACTACCTGGTGAGTTCGTCAAAACACCTCACAATCCCCAGCGGTCGACGCAAGAACTACTTCCTCACCTCAAGGCATGCTTGGATTCATTCAAACCCCCACTGCCGCCCAGGCATGGCACCCATCTATGTCACGTTCCCGGTGAACTGCTTTCGGCGGAGTACATTTTTGTTTGGCGGGGCCTGACCGTGGCACCTCTGCAGCAACCGTAGAAGGGGACGTACAGGGTTGTACAGCGTTCCAGCTCCACATTCACTCTGGACATTGGTGGCAGGTGAGAGCTGTTTACCGTGGACAGGCTGAAGCCAGCGCACCTCGATCCCACTGAGCCCATGGTTGTAGCCCAGCCCAAGAAGTGAGGCCGCCTGGTGAAAAAAGACATTGGCACCGGTTCTTGGTTGGGTAGGGCTTTGTGACAGCTCACCACTAGGCAGGTGGTGGTAAGCCACGTGACAGGGCAGCTGGCCAAAATGGTGCCGTTGGGGGTGTTCCTTTCCTCCCAGCACAGGGCTCAAAAGCCCACACTGAGGGACCACATGATGCCCGGGTGACATTAGTGCCCTCCAGCGCATTTCTCAGCCAGGTTCAGGATGGGAGTATAAGTACAGCCCAGCAGCCTGCAAAAAATTAGTCTGCTCACTGAGCTCAACCTGTCTGGTTGTGAGTGTTCTTTCAGGAACAGGGGAGCTTCCACCAACAATCTATTTGTCTGTCAGTCTGACTATCTATCTGTCTGTCTGTCTATGTGCCAGTCTTTTTGTTTGCTGGTCTATTTCTGCTGGTCTATTTGCCTGCCTGTCTATTTGTCTGCCTGTCTATTTGTCTGCCGGTCTATTTGTCTGCCTGTCTATTTGTCCGCCTGTCTATTTGTCTGCCTGTCTATTTTTCTGCCTGTCTATTTCAGCCTGTCTATTTGCGTGCCTCTATTTGTCTGCCGGTCTATTTCTGCCAGTCTGTTTCTCCCTGTTTAGTTGTCTGCCTGTCTATTTGTCTGCCGTTCTATTTGTCTGTCAGTCTATTTTTCTGCCTGTCTATTTCTGTCAGTCTATTTGTCTGCCTGTCTATTTGGCTACCTGTCTATTTGTCTGCCTATCAATTTGTCAGTTGGTCTATTTGTATGCCGGTATATTTCTCTGCTGGTCTATTTGTCTGCCAGTCAATTTGTCTGCCTGTCTATTTGTCTGCCTGTCTATTTGTCTGCAGATCTATTTGTCTGTCAGTCTATTTCTGTCAGTCTATTTGTCTGCCGGTCTATTTGTCTGCAGGTCTATTTCTGCCTGTCTATTTCTGCCTGTCTATTTGTCTGCCGGTCTATTTCTGCCGGTTTATTTCTGCCGGTCTATTTGTCTGCCTGTCTATTTGTCTGCTGGTCTATTTTGTCTGCCTGTATATTTGTCTGCCTGTCCATTTGTCTGTTGGTGTATTTGTCTGCTGGTCTATTTGTCTGCCTCTATATATTTGTCTGCAAGTCTATTTACCTCTGTCTATTTGTCAGCTGGTCTATTTGTCTGCCTGTATATTTGTCTGCCTGTCCATTTGTCTGTTGGTGTATTTGTCTGCTGGTCTATTTGTCTGCCTGTATATTTTTCTGCCTGTCCATTTGTCTGTTGGTGTATTTGTCTGCTGGTCTATTTGTCTGCCTGTATATTTGTCTGCAAGTCTATTTGCTCTGTCTATTTGTCAGCTGGTCTATTTGTCTGCCTGTATATTTGTCTGCCTGTCCATTTGTCTGTTGGTGTATTTGTCTGCTGGTCTATTTGTCTGCCTGTATATTTGTCTGTAAGTCTATTTGCCTCTGTCTATTTGTCAGCTGGTCTATTTGTCTGCCTGTATATTTGTCTGCCTGTCCATTTGTCTGCCTGTCCATTTGTCTGCCTGTCCATTTGTCTGTCGGTCTATTTGTCAGCTGGTCTATTTGCCTCTCGGTCTATTTGTCTGCCTGTATATTTGTCTGCAAGTCTATTTGCCTCTGTCTATTTGTCAGCTGGTCTATTTGTCTGCCTGTATATTTGTCTGCCTGTCCATTTGTCTGCCTGTCCATTTGTCTGCCTGTCCATTTGTCGGTCTATTTGTCAGCTGGTCTATTTGCCTCTCGGTCTATTTGTCTGCCTGTATATTTGTCTGCAAGTCTATTTGCCTCTGTCTATTTGTCAGCTGGTCTATTTGTCTGCCTGTATATTTGTCTGCCTGTCCATTTGTCTGTTGGTGTATTTGTCTGCTGGTCTATTTGTCAGCTGGTCTATTTGTCTGCCTGTATATTTGTCTGCTTGTCCATTTGTCTGTTGGTGTATTTGTCTGCTGGTCTATTTGTCTGCCTGTATATTTGTCTTCAAGTCTATTTGCCTCTGTCTATTTGTCAGCTGGTCTATTTGTCTGCCTGTATATTTGTCTGCCTGTCCATTTGTCTGCCTGTCCATTTGTCTGTCGGTCTATTTGTCTGTCGGTCTATTTGCCTCTCGGTCTATTTCTCTGCCTGTATATTTGTCTGCAAGTCTATTTGCTCTGTCTATTTGTCAGCTGGTCTATTTGTCTGCCTGTATATTTGTCTGCCTGTCCATTTGTCTGCCTGTCCATTTGTCTGTCGGTCTATTTGTCTGTCGGTCTATTTGCCTCTCGGTCTATTTCTCTGCCTGTATATTTGTCTGCAAGTCTATTTGCCTCTGTCTATTTGTCAGCTGGTCTATTTGTCTGCCTGTATATTTGTCTGCCTGTCCATTTGTCTGTTGGTGTATTTGTCTGCTGGTCTATTTGTCTGCCTGTATATTTGTCTGCAAGTCTATTTGCTCTGTCTATTTGTCAGCTGGTCTATTTGTCTGCCTGTATATTTGTCTGCCTGTCCATTTGTCTGTTGGTGTATTTGTCTGCTGGTCTATTTGTCTGCCTGTATATTTGTCTGCAAGTCTATTTGCCTCTGTCTATTTGTCAGCTGGTCTATTTGTCTGCCTGTATATTTGTCTGCTTGTCCATTTGTCTGTTGGTGTATTTGTCTGCTGGTCTATTTGTCTGTCTGTATATTTGTCTTCAAGTCTATTTGCCTCTGTCTATTTGTCAGCTGGTCTATTTGTCTGCCTGTATATTTGTCTGCCTGTCCATTTGTCTGCCTGTCCATTTGTCTGTCGGTCTATTTGTCTGTCGGTCTATTTGCCTGTCGGTCTATTTGCCTGTCGGTCTATTTGTCTGCCTGTATATTTGTCTGCAAGTCTATTTGCCTCTGTCTATTTGTCAGCTGGTCTATTTTTCTGCCTGTATATTTGTCTGTCTGTCCATTTGTCTGCCTGTCCATTTGCCTGTCGGTCTATTTGCCTCTCGGTCTATTTGCCTCTTGGTCTATTTGTCTGCCTGTATATTTGTCTGCAAGTCTATTTGCCTCTGTCTATTTGTCAGCTGGTCTATTTGTCTGCCTGTCTATTTGTCTGTCGGTCTATTCGTCTGTTGGTGTATTTGTCAGCTGGTCTATTTGTCTGCCTGTATATTTGTCTGCCTGTCCATTCGTCTGTCGGTCTATTCGTCTGTCTGTCTATCCATCTTGCACCTCATGAAAAGTCGGGTGTGAAAGCAGCGCCGACCTGCAGCGGGAGCGGGTTCTGAGGTGGGAGACAGATTGCCAGTCTGATCCCACCCCCCCAACCCTGTGTGAACCTGCCAAGCCCGCCCCGCCCCGCCCCCAGCGCCAGTGAAACATTACGAGGAGTTCCAGGGAACTCGGGTGTGTGGCTTCTCTGCCTGATGTCAGCGGGCAACTTCCAAGTTGAGTGGGAGCTCTGCACCATCCACTCGGGGGAAGGAGGTAAGAAATGAACCAGAGACGGGGATTGAACCGGTGAGATTATTTCTGGGAAGGATGCGGCCAGAAAACTCTGCCCGAGGGAAGCGCTGCGTTTTCCTTCTGTGAACCTCGGACGAACCGTTACAGAGATTTGCAACAGGAAATGGCCCTTCAATCAAATCTTTTCCCCCCATTTTTGCACCTAGACGCTTGCAAGTATTTGCGAGGGTCAGTGGACTGCGTGGAGATGTCCTCTTGCACCATTTCAACCAAGGGTTTATCAACTTTTTCTTTCCACCTTAAATAGACCCATGACCATTTTCCTCCAGCTAAAAATTTCAGTAACAGTTGGGTCTGGAGCAGTGATTCTCAACCTTCCCTTCCCACCCACCTCCCACCTTAAGCCACCCCTTCCTGATCACAGAGCCCCTATGGCAGATGAGGAAGGGGTGGCTTAAGGTGGGAGGTGGGTGGGAAGGGAAGGTTGAGAATCGCTGCTCTAGACCCAGTTGTGACTGAAATTTTTAGCTGGAGAAAAATGGTCATGGGTCCATTTCCTTTGGGAATGAGTCCATAATAACGAATCAATTAGGTTCAATCAAAACAGTGGCTTTCAAGCCTTTCTCCACTCACATCCCTCCTAAGCCACCCCTTCCTGATCACAGAGCACTTGTGGAATAGGGAATGCTTCAGGTGCGAGGCTGAAAACCATTGATTTTGAACAGAAGATGAAACCAGACGTGCCAATATTTGTTAACGATTGTTTGAGATTTTTTGATTCATTGCAATGTCAAATTTAATCTGCTCCAATGAGATTTCTGGGGTACATTTGTACTTGGATTTTCAGAAGGCCTTTGACGAGATGCTGCACATGAGGCTACTCAACGAGTTGAGCCTGTAGGATAACAGGAAATATACTAGCACAGGTAGAGCATTGGCAGGAAGCCGAAAGTCCGAATACAAGAATCACATTCTGGTTGGCTGCATGCGGTGTTCCACAGGGGTCAGTGCTGCAGTCACTTCTTTCTGTGTTGTGCATCAATCATTTAGATAACAAAATGACTGGCTTGTGACCAAGTTTGTAGACGATACCAAGGTAGTTGGTGGGGGGGAGGGAGGGGAGGAGAGAAGGTACCATTGCAGAAACACAAAGGCTGCAGAAGGACTTGGACAGGTGAAGAGAATGAGCAGAGAATTGGGAAATGAAATGCAAGGTCCGAAAGGGGACTTTGGTTCAAATAAAATAAACGGGCAGGTTATTTTATAAATGGGGAGAAAATTGAAAATCCCCAGACGCAAAGGGCCCTGGGAGTCCTCGTGCAGGACGGCCTGAAGGTGAACTTGCAGGCTGAGTCGGTGGTGAAGAAGGCAAATGCGATGCCAGCGTTCATTTCAAGAGGAGTAGAAGAGCAAGGATGTGATGTTGAGGCTTTATAAGGCATGGTTCGCACGGTGGGAGAGCCTAGGACGAGAGGGCACAACTTCAGGATTGAAGGGCATCCGCTTAGATCAGAGATGCGGAGGAATTTCTTCAGCCAGAGGGTGGTAAATCTGTGGAATTTGGTTGTGGGTGTATTTAAGGCAGAGATTGATATGTACTTGATTAGCCAGGGCATCAAAGGTTATGAAGAAAAGGCCGGGCAGAGGGGCTGAGTGAGAAAAATGGATCAGCTCGTGATTAAATGGTGGGGCTATCTCAATGGGCTGAATGGCCTATTTCTGCTCCTCTACTTATGGACAATAAATTCTATGCTTAGTCCATCTCCTCATCCCATTAAACAGGAAAGTCTGAAGACGCTGAGGTTGATCACAATACACAAATGTGGAGGAGAAACTTGGCGGTCACACAGGCTCCAGATGAAGTAAAGGGTGACCAGTGTTTCTGCCCACACCGCTGGCCACCCCAGACCTGGCCGACCCTCAGGCCACCCTGCCCTCACTGACCATTGACTAGAAGCCGACCCTGCAATGGTCTCAGAAGCACAGGCGGCCGCCGGACTGCCTGAACTTGTAAATACTACCTGGCATCAAGACACCCCCACCCTCCAGACTCATTTTAAGAAGGGGGTGAATGTATAAGCAAAAACAGGGTGGTGCCTGAATTAAAGGGTGGGGGTTAATGTGGGGGAGTGGAGACGAGGAGGAAGGGCTGGTGGGGGGGGGGGGGGGTTGGTGGTGTGAGGGAGTGAAATACAGGCTAACAGGCAAGAGTTTGCAGGTGGATACAGGTAGGAGGGTAGAATAGAATGAAAGCTGAGAGGGGGTTGGGAAGGGAGCTTTGAGCAGGAGGAAAGGAGACTGAGTAATAGAGAAAGAGACAGGGGTGAACAGAGAGAGGCAGGGGTGAACAGAGAGAGGCAGGGGTGAACAGAGAGAGGCAGGGGTGAACAGAGAGAGGCAGGGGTGAACAGAGAGAGGCAGGGGTGAACAGAGAGAGGCAGGGGTGAACAGAGAGAGGCAGGGGTGAACAGAGAGAGGCAGGGGTGAACAGAGAGAGGCAGGGGTGAACAGAGAGAGGCAGGGGTGAACAGAGAGAGGCAGGGGTGAACAGAGAGAGGCAGGGGTGAACAGAGAGAGGCAGGGGTGAACAGAGAGAGGCAGGGGTGAACAGAGAGAGGCAGGGGTGAACAGAGAGAGGCAGGGGTGAACAGAGAGAGGCAGGGGTGAACAGAGAGAGGCAGGGGTGAACAGAGAGAGGCAGGGGTGAACAGAGAGAGGCAGGGGTGAACAGAGAGAGGCAGGGGTGAACAGAGAGAGGCAGGGGTGAACAGAGAGAGGCAGGGGTGAACAGAGAGAGGCAGGGGTGAACAGAGAGAGGCAGGGGTGAACAGAGAGAGGCAGGGGTGAACAGAGAGAGGCAGGGGTGAACAGAGAGAGGCAGGGGTGAACAGAGAGAGGCAGGGGTGAACAGAGAGAGGCAGGGGTGAACAGAGAGAGGCAGGGGTGAACAGAGAGAGGCAGGGGTGAACAGAGAGAGGCAGGGGTGAACAGAGAGAGGCAGGGGTGAACAGAGAGAGGCAGGGGTGAACAGAGAGAGGCAGGGGTGAACAGAGAGAGGCAGGGGTGAACAGAGAGAGGCAGGGGTGAACAGAGAGAGGCAGGGGTGAACAGAGAGAGGCAGGGGTGAACAGAGAGAGGCAGGGGTGAACAGAGAGAGGCAGGGGTGAACAGAGAGAGGCAGGGGTGAACAGAGAGAGGCAGGGGTGAACAGAGAGAGGCAGGGGTGAACAGAGAGAGGCAGGGGTGAACAGAGAGAGGCAGGGGTGAACAGAGAGAGGCAGGGGTGAACAGAGAGAGGCAGGGGTGAACAGAGAGAGGCAGGGGTGAACAGAGAGAGGCAGGGGTGAACAGAGAGAGGCAGGGGTGAACAGAGAGAGGCAGGGGTGAACAGAGAGAGGCAGGGGTGAACAGAGAGAGGCAGGGGTGAACAGAGAGAGGCAGGGGTGAACAGAGAGAGGCAGGGGTGAACAGAGAGAGGCAGGGGTGAACAGAGAGAGGCAGGGGTGAACAGAGAGAGGCAGGGGTGAACAGAGAGAGGCAGGGGTGAACAGAGAGAGGCAGGGGTGAACAGAGAGAGGCAGGGGTGAACAGAGAGAGGCAGGGGTGAACAGAGAGAGGCAGGGGTGAACAGAGAGAGGCAGGGGTGAACAGAGAGAGGCAGGGGTGAACAGAGAGAGGCAGGGGTGAACAGAGAGAGGCAGGGGTGAACAGAGAGAGGCAGGGGTGAACAGAGAGAGGCAGGGGTGAACAGAGAGAGGCAGGGGTGAACAGAGAGAGGCAGGGGTGAACAGAGAGAGGCAGGGGTGAACAGAGAGAGGCAGGGGTGAACAGAGAGAGGCAGGGGTGAACAGAGAGAGGCAGGGGTGAACAGAGAGAGGCAGGGGTGAACAGAGAGAGGCAGGGGTGAACAGAGAGAGGCAGGGGTGAACAGAGAGAGGCAGGGGTGAACAGAGAGAGGCAGGGGTGAACAGAGAGAGGCAGGGGTGAACAGAGAGAGGCAGGGGTGAACAGAGAGAGGCAGGGGTGAACAGAGAGAGGCAGGGGTGAACAGAGAGAGGCAGGGGTGAACAGAGAGAGGCAGGGGTGAACAGAGAGAGGCAGGGGTGAACAGAGAGAGGCAGGGGTGAACAGAGAGAGGCAGGGGTGAACAGAGAGAGGCAGGGGTGAACAGAGAGAGGCAGGGGTGAACAGAGAGAGGCAGGGGTGAACAGAGAGAGGCAGGGGTGAACAGAGAGAGGCAGGGGTGAACAGAGAGAGGCAGGGGTGAACAGAGAGAGGCAGGGGTGAACAGAGAGAGGCAGGGGTGAACAGAGAGAGGCAGGGGTGAACAGAGAGAGGCAGGGGTGAACAGAGAGAGGCAGGGGTGAACAGAGAGAGGCAGGGGTGAACAGAGAGAGGCAGGGGTGAACAGAGAGAGGCAGGGGTGAACAGAGAGAGGCAGGGGTGAACAGAGAGAGGCAGGGGTGAACAGAGAGAGGCAGGGGTGAACAGAGAGAGGCAGGGGTGAACAGAGAGAGGCAGGGGTGAACAGAGAGAGGCAGGGGTGAACAGAGAGAGGCAGGGGTGAACAGAGAGAGGCAGGGGTGAACAGAGAGAGGCAGGGGTGAACAGAGAGAGGCAGGGGTGAACAGAGAGGCAGGGGTGAACAGAGAGAGGCAGGGGTGAACAGAGAGAGGCAGGGGTGAACAGAGAGAGGCAGGGGTGAACAGAGAGAGGCAGGGGTGAACAGAGAGAGGCAGGGGTGAACAGAGAGAGGCAGGGGTGAACAGAGAGAGGCAGGGGTGAACAGAGAGAGGCAGGGGTGAACAGAGAGAGGCAGGGGTGAACAGAGAGAGGCAGGGGTGAACAGAGAGAGGCAGGGGTGAACAGAGAGAGGCAGGGGTGAACAGAGAGAGGCAGGGGTGAACAGAGAGAGGCAGGGGTGAACAGAGAGAGGCAGGGGTGAACAGAGAGAGGCAGGGGTGAACAGAGAGAGGCAGGGGTGAACAGAGAGAGGCAGGGGTGAACAGAGAGAGGCAGGGGTGAACAGAGAGAGGCAGGGGTGAACAGAGAGAGGCAGGGGTGAACAGAGAGAGGCAGGGGTGAACAGAGAGAGGCAGGGGTGAACAGAGAGAGGCAGGGGTGAACAGAGAGAGGCAGGGGTGAACAGAGAGAGGCAGGGGTGAACAGAGAGAGGCAGGGGTGAACAGAGAGAGGCAGGGGTGAACAGAGAGAGGCAGGGGTGAACAGAGAGAGGCAGGGGTGAACAGAGAGAGGCAGGGGTGAACAGAGAGAGGCAGGGGTGAACAGAGAGAGGCAGGGGTGAACAGAGAGAGGCAGGGGTGAACAGAGAGAGGCAGGGGTGAACAGAGAGAGGCAGGGGTGAACAGAGAGAGGCAGGGGTGAACAGAGAGAGGCAGGGGTGAACAGAGAGAGGCAGGGGTGAACAGAGAGAGGCAGGGGTGAACAGAGAGAGGCAGGGGTGAACAGAGAGAGGCAGGGGTGAACAGAGAGAGGCAGGGGTGAACAGAGAGAGGCAGGGGTGAACAGAGAGAGGCAGGGGTGAACAGAGAGAGGCAGGGGTGAACAGAGAGAGGCAGGGGTGAACAGAGAGAGGCAGGGGTGAACAGAGAGAGGCAGGGGTGAACAGAGAGAGGCAGGGGTGAACAGAGAGAGGCAGGGGTGAACAGAGAGAGGCAGGGGTGAACAGAGAGAGGCAGGGGTGAACAGAGAGAGGCAGGGGTGAACAGAGAGAGGCAGGGGTGAACAGAGAGAGGCAGGGGTGAACAGAGAGAGGCAGGGGTGAACAGAGAGAGGCAGGGGTGAACAGAGAGAGGCAGGGGAAGTCGATGTAATTGCCGTCTGTGGTGCACTGTAGCAAACAGACACAAAACACAGGAAAGACTGAACTACAGGCTTTAATCCACTGTTGTACACCAGGAATAGTCTCGATGGCTCCACGGGTGATTTTCCCGGGAGGGGCTGGCTCAAGTCTATACACAGGTCGGTGATTGACAGCCGACAGGTGGAGTCGGCCTCCCAGGTGGTCTTCCTGCAGGTATAGAGATCGCCCCCTGTAGTTGGCTTGTGTGTACATGGCCCAGTGTTGTGGTTGTATCAACCCCTTCTTAAAATGAGTCTGGGGGATGGCAATGTCTTGGGGGTGTCTATTTACAAGTTCTGGCAGTCCGGCGGCCATCTGTGCCCCTGGAGACTGTTGCAGGGTCAGTTCCTGGTCAATGGGCAAGGGCAGAGTTGCCTGAGGGTCAGCCGGGTATGGGGTGGCTGGGGCGGCTGGCAGTGTGGGCAAGGTGGTGTCTGGCAGCGAGGGGGTGTATGTGTGGGGCTGGTCTGCAAGGAGTGGGGCCCTATGGAAAGGCAGAGGAAGAGGTTTGGCTCCCGGTGAATCCTGGGTGGGCCAAGAATATTTGTGGTGGGGGAAGGGGGTGGGGCCCCTGCTGGAGCCAGATCCCTGGTCGAGATGGTGTTCTTGCGTCCGTTGGGGTAGGGAACAATGACACCATGCTCCATGATGTATCCCAGGATAGCAAGGCGGGTAGTTCTGATCATGCACTTTTCCCTCACCTGTCTGGAGAAATCTCTCCAGGTTGGCGTCTTGGTCCTGCTGGTCATGGCCGCAGATGGTGGCATTGTCCAGGTACAGGAAGGTCACTCTTAGATTGTGCTGGACTACCATGCGGTTCATCTCCTGCTGGAACACGGAGACCCCATTTGTGACCCCCAAAGGGAACCCAATGGAACTGGTAAAGGAACCTGTCTTCCTCAAAGCCAGTGTCAAGTTTATCCTGGGTGTGGATGGGGAGCTGGTGGTAGGCCATCTTCAGGTCAATCATGGAGAAGACCTTGCAGTGGGCTATCTTGTTGACCATGTCGGCTATTTGGGGTAGGTGTCCAGTTGGACGTACCCGTTGATGGTCTGGCTATAGACCAGGACCTGGGCTCTCCAGGGACTGGTGCTGGGCTCTATGATACCTTTCGACAGAAGCCACCTCACCAATGCCTTGATAAAGGTCCTGTCGGCTGCAGAGTAGCGCCTGCTCTTGGCAGCTATATGCTTACAGTCTGGCATCAGGTAGTTGAAGAGGGAAGGAGGTTCACCCGTAGGGCGGAGAGGCCACAGATGGACTAGGGGCTGTGGACGGTGAGCAGGCCTGAATGCCGTAATAGAGTGGTCTTGGGCAGCGAAGGTGATAGAGAAGTTTGTGGGGTATACCTTTAATTTCAGTGTCTGGGCCATGTTCGGGTGCACAAAGATCTCAGTACTGCCACTACCAAACGGGTATTTTGTTACCTTCCCATTGTCAGCGATGCCCATCATTGAGTGCCCGAGTCCATGGGGAATGTCCTTTGTTAACGTGGTGGACGCTAGGACCACCTTAGGGTCCAAGTCGTTGCTCCCCGATGGTTGTAGCGAACAGCAGCCAGCAGTTTCATTCTGGGGCGTGAGGTGCGGTGGGTGCACAGTTGTGTATGCGCGCATGTTAACCACGTTGTCCTGTCGGCGAGGGGAGCAAGTTGATGTGGTCAGGGGCTGGCTGGCCCATGATGGTGGCGCCTGATAACACACTTGGCTTCAATGCAGTCTGGCGACCCTTCTGGAACTGAAGCTGGAGGTGATGTCATTGGTGTGGGCGACAGTCGGGTGAAGGAAGATGGCGGCACCCACAGTGATCACACAGCGGCGTGGATGGGTGGCTGGGCTGGAAGTGACATCGGCATTGCGGGTGGAAGTGGTGGGCTGAGTAATGGTGCTGCCTGGTCTTCACATGTGGCGGCATCTGGGGGCACTCCTGGCTGATCATGGAGGGCCACAGCTCTCCCGGCAGGTCTAGAGGGGAACATCTTACCGCATCAGGAGCTATGCGAGTTCCTCGCTAGGCAGCTTTTCCCAGAGCTCTTGTGCGACCCACACCGGGACTGCAGTACTTACAGCGACAGGCTGTGTCAGTGGTGGCAATTGTCCCTTCCCTGTCAGGCCCCTCGGCAACTGCAATCGTTGGCCTCGGCCAGGTTGGTGAGCTGCAGCTTCCAGAGAGTGGATTTTGGTAAGGGAGGTGATACTTTCTTCCAGCAGTCTTTGCCGGGTGGCCTTCGATTGCAACCCTCTCACACAGGCATCTCGGATGAGTCGCTCCACCTCCCCTTCGATTGCCCCAGTCTCAGTCAGGCACGGGCGGGCTAGCCCACACAGAGCCCCCAGATAGGCGTCTACTGTCTCACCTGGCTGCTGCACCCTGATCCTGAGCAGGTACTGGACGTAGAGCACGTTGGTTGTGGGGCCTGTGAGCGGCTTCCAGGGCGGCCGTCGCAGGCTCAAAGTCCGAGCAGTCTCTGTTGGCCTGGAAAGCGTGGGGGCCCAGTTTGGTGCAAAGTACCGTGAGTCTCTTTTGGTTCATGTTGATCACCTCCGCCTGCGTCTGGATGACTACCTCAATTGCAGATCTCGAGGGACTCCCTACTCCATAACTCTCTACTTTTATTCCATCCATGCACCTGTCTAAGAGTCTCTTAAATGCCCCTAATGTTTCAGCCTCCACCACCATCCCCAGCAAGGTATTCCAGGCCACCCACAAACTCTCTGCATAAAAAGACTTACCCCTGATGTCTCCTCTGAACTTCGCTCCCTTAACTTTGTACACATGCTCTCTGAGGTTTGCCACTCCTCCCCTGGGAAACCAGCACTGGCCGTCCACCCCATCTATGCCTCATAATCTTGTAGACCTCTATCAAATTTCCGCTCATCCTTCTACACCTCAAAGAGAAAAGTCCCAGCTCTGCTAATCTCCTCTGCACCCTCTCCATAACTTCCACAGCCTTCCTTTAATGAGATAACCAGAACTGAACACAATCCTCTTAAATGTTTAAATGTGGTCCCACCAGAGATTTGTGGAGTTGCAACATGACCTCTTGACTCCTGAGCTCAATCCCTCTATTAATGAATCCCAGCATCCCATAGGCCTTCTTAACTATCCTATCAACTGGGCGCCGACCTTGAGGGATGTATGGATTTGAACTCCAGGGTCCCTCTGTTCATCCACACTCTTATGTAGTTTAGCTGTACTCAGCCTTCTGGTTTATCCTTCCAAAACCCATCGCCTCACACTTACCCGGATTGAACTCTACCACTTTTCTGCCCAATTCTGCATCCAGTCTATATCGTAAATTTATCTGAGTTTCTCCAGCATTGTGCTTTTAATTCAACTACAGTGTCTCCAGACTTTCATCTTTTACTTTTGATACTGTAATTAGACTAGGTAGAAAGTCAAATTTATTGTCGTCTGATTGTACAAGTACAACTCGACGAAACAGCGTTCTCCGGTCCTCAGTGCAAAACACACAGACGTGCAACCAGACATAGCACACATACAGACAAACATTACATAGACAGGACAAGTATTTCATCTATACAAATAAATAAATAACTAATTTGTTATTTTGTGCAAATGAGAGTTCAGGTGGTCAGTGTGAGCAGTTCCTTGGGTCGTTCAGCATTCTCACTGCCTGTGGGAAGAAGCTGTATCTCAGCCTGGTGGTGCTCGGTTGGGAGCAAATGTTCAACAGTAAAAGGCTGACTGCCAAATGGGAGGGCAATAATGTCACAGCTGTTCAAGACCTTGTGTTCAGTTCTGGTCACCTCACTACAGAAAGAATGTGGATTCCCCTAGAGAGGGGGCAGAAGAAACTTACAAGGCCACTGGCTAGATTGGAATGCACGCCATGAGTGCATTACCTTCCCAGCGATGCCCATCATTGAGTGCCCGAGTCCATGGGGAATGTCCTTTGTTAACGTGGTGGACGCTAGGACCACCTTAGGGTCCAAGTCGTTGCTCCCCGATGGTTTCTATGGGCAGAGTTACCACTGATTGGTAGTGCAAAAAAAGTACACCGCGTAAACATGTAAACAAATAAAGAACTGTAGATTGATAACGAATGTAAATAAACTGTGCAATATAGAGAGAAAATAAATCAATAAAGTGCACAAGTCAGAGTCCTTGTACCTGATTAGGAGTCTGACGGTGGAGGGGGAGCAGCTGTTCTTGAACCTGGTGTTGCGAGACTTGTAGCACCGATACCTCTTTCCTGATGGCAGCAGCGAGAACAGAGCGTGTGCTGGGTGGGGTTGATCCTAGATGATCGCTGCTGCTCTCCGACGGCAGCGTTTTCCCCCGTAGATGATCTTAATGTTTATAGGACTCAGATGCTCCTCCAAGTCATTGCCATACAGTGTGCAAACAGGCCTTTTGGCCCAACTTTCCCACTGTGACCAACACCACACCACCCCCCCCCCCCCCCACCCCCACTAGTCCTACCTCTCTGTGTTTGGCCAATATTCATTGTAATCCATCCTATCCATGGATTGATCCAATCTTTCTCTGAAACGCTGCAATAGTGTTAAATTTTAAATGTATAAAATGCACGCCATGAGGAGGATGGGTTGAGTGAATTTGGTCTTTTCACCTTGGAGCATCAGAGGTTGAGGGGTGACCTGATAAAAGGGTACAAGTTGATGAGAGGCATTGATTGTGTGGACAGCCTGGGGCTGAAGGGCTAACGTGATGGGGTGTAGTTTTAAGGTGCTTGGGAGTAAGTAAGCGGGGGGGGGGGGTATGTGTAAGAGTTAAGATTTTCATGCAGAAAGTGGTGGGTGTGTGGAATACACTGCTAGTGGAAGTGGGGGGAATGGGATCTTCTATGTGTCCAATGGATAGGTGCAATACTGGAGCTCTGTTAATGCTGGATGTGTTGGGGCCAACAGGCTTTGCAAAAGCTTTGGAGAGTGCCCAAGAGACTTCACTCATGAATTGTTGTTTACAAAAAGGCAACAGATGAAAGAGCGTGTCGGAGCTGCAGATTGTCTGGAGTAGAACTTGCTGTTCTAAGAGGGTCATGTGGTTTTGCAAGCAGAGAGAGTCAAGCAGGATTTCTGTGTGTGTGTGTGAAAGGGAGAGAGAGAGGGACACACACACACACACACACACACACACACACACACACACACACACACACACACACACACACACACACACACACACACACACGCAACCAGAGATCAGTTCTACAGTTTTACAGACAGTAACAGCAGCTGGGACTGGAACAGGACAAGCTGGCAAGCTTGTGAAAAACCCCATTTGGAAGATGGGTTGTGAGTGCTTAGTTCTACCTGGTCAAAGCCCTTGTGGTTCATGCAAGAGGAGAGGACTGGCTGCCTAATGTTTCACTTGGGATAAGAGAAACAAAAAAGAACTCTGTGGTGACCTGAAAGAAAGAGGTTATCATCTGGAGAACCCTGAGGGGGAAAGTTTCATCGGCAAGGCACTGAAGTGGCTGATTTTAAAAAGGAATCAGTTGTGGGTGTCCAGCGAAAAACAAGTCTCTCTCTGACCAACAAGAACCTTCCTGAGCGGTAACCATTTACCTTTCAAGCACCAAAGCCTGGTGAACTTTATAAATGTTAAATTCTGTGCACAGTATAAGAATTGCCTGCAACCAGTGAACTTGGAGAAATGAAAAGTGAGATTGGACTGTGAATCAAAGAATGATTCTAAACTTACACACACTTTACATACGCGTGGGGTTAGAATTAGAAGGGGGTTAAAGTTAGGTTAAGTAAGTTAGTGATAAGTTAAAGTTTGATTCTATTTTCATGTTTAAAGATAATTAAAAGCAACTTTCATTTAAGTAACCATTTGTCATGGTGAATATCTATTGCTGCTGGGTTTTGGGGTCCTCTGGACTTGTAACACAGGAACACCAATAACGAGATGTAGAGGTATAGGTCTGAAATAAAAAGATATGTATTAGATTTCAGATTTATTGTCAGACTACATATATGGCATCATGTACAACCCTGAGATTCCTTTTCTATGGGCAGAGTTACCACTGATTGGTAGTGCAAAAAAAGTACACCGCGTAAACATGTAAACAAATAAAGAACTGTAGATTGATAACGAATGTAAATAAACTGTGCAATATAGAGAGAAAATAAATCAATAAAGTGCACAAGTCAGAGTCCTTGTACCTGATTAGGAGTCTGACGGTGGAGGGGGAGCAGCTGTTCTTGAACCTGGTGTTGCGAGACTTGTAGCACCGATACCTCTTTCCTGATGGCAGCAGCGAGAACAGAGCGTGTGCTGGGTGGGGTTGATCCTAGATGATCGCTGCTGCTCTCCGACGGCAGCGTTTTCCCCCGTAGATGATCTTAATGTTTATAGGACTCAGATGCTCCTCCAAGTCATTGCCATACAGTGTGCAAACAGGCCTTTTGGCCCAACTTTCCCACTGTGACCAACACCACACCACCCCCCACCCCACTCCCACTAGTCCTACCTCTCTGTGTTTGGCCAATATTCATTGTAATCCATCCTATCCATGGATTGATCCAATCTTTCTCTGAAACGCTGCAATAGTGTTAAATTTTAAATGTATAAATTTCTCCCCACAAGCTTGTACCATCCAATTACATCCAATTGGCCTACAACCCCTGGTACATTTTGAACAATGGGAGGAAACCAGAGCACTTGGGGTAAACTCATGCTGTCACGGGGAGAACTCTTTATAGACTGCGTCGGATTCGAATCCTGGTCCAGATCGTTGCGTTGTAACGCCGTTGCACTAACTGCTATGCCAACCTTGCTGCTCTCACATATCTGCCTCAATCACCTCCTCTGGCAGCCTGTTCCATACACCCACCACCCTTTGTGTATTTGGAAAAAAAAAACCTTGCTCCTCAAGTTCCCAATAAATCTTTCCACACCCTTATCTTAAACCTGTGTCCTTGGGTTACTGATTGTTCCCCTACTTTGGGCAAAAGGGTCTCCACATTCTCCGATCTTTCCCCCTCATGATTTTGTACACCTCGACTCCTGCATTCCACGGAATAAAGCCCCTGTAGCTCATGCCCCCGATTCCTGGCAACACCCTTGTAAATCTTCTCTGCGCCCTCTCCAGCTCGATAATAGTTTTCGTGTAGCACAGTTACCAAAATTGAACACAATACATCAAGCTGGGCCTCACCCTATATCTTGTACAATGGGGATGACCTCCCAACTTCTCTACATTGTACTCTGATTGATGAAGGACCTCTTCACCTGTGACACCACTTGCTGCTCCACAACACTCCCAGATCCCTACTGTTCACCGTGTAGGTCCTATCCACGTTGGACCTCCCACAATACTGCACCTCATAGCTCTCTGTATTAAATCCACCTGCCCAACCTATCAACATTCTGCTATGATATTTGGCAACCGCCTTCACTCTCAACAACTCCAGACACGTTAGTGTCATCCGCAGACTTGCTAATCATGCCATGGCAAACAGCAATACGCTGAGAACTGAACTGTGAGGTAGACCACTACTGATGCACAGAAGTCCACGGACACTGTTGTGGTGATACAAGTATGTGACTGTCAGTGGGTAGCTGGCCCATTCCCCCACTAGTGACTCGCTCCCTGGTGACTCCTCCCCTTGCAACCCTGGAATAAAGGTCGACCTCTCCCTCCCTTTCCTCAGTCGAGTACTTAGAATCGGACCAGCTACAAGCCTAAGGTGTAATAAGGCCTATCATTCCTCACTCTACGGCTTTGGAGTTATCGATAGACCGTATCAACTGTGATTTAAAATAAAAACACAATGCTGGAGAAACTTAGCAGGTCAAACGGTGTCCTTTATGTAGCTAGGATGGAGATGCGTAGCTGACGATTTGGGCTTGAGGTAATGTTGGTGACCTATCTTTATTTTTCCTATGTAAAGTACACTGTTTGACCTGCTGAGTTTCTCCAGCATTGTTTTTGTGCACTCCACTAGTCTCAGGACTCCAGTTTGAGAAACACCTTCCACCATCACCCTCTGCTTTCTATCCATTCTGCTCTCTCCACGTTGATCGCACGTGATCTAATCTTCCAGAGCAGCGTACCGTGCAGAACCTTATCGAATGCCTTGTTTAAATCTGTATGGATACAGACCAGCACCACCAGGCTGAGGAACAGCTTCTTCCCGTGGCCAGTGAGAACACTGAACGACCAAAGGAACTACTCACACTGACCATCCAAGACTCTCATCTGTACAAAATAATATTTATTTATTTGTATAGATGAATGTATTGTTTGTCGGTATGTGAGTTGTGACTGGTTGTGTGTTACTGCTGGCTTTGCACTGAGGACCAGAGAACACTGTTTTGTCAGGTTCACAGAATAAAGAAACAGAAGTAGGCTACTTGGCCCATTGAGTCTGTTCCACAACTCTACCCTAAAATGAACTATACTAGTTCCAATTGCCAGCCTTTGCTCCATGTCCCCGACCAATTAGATACTTATCAATCTCCTGTTTAAATTCTCCCAGTGATCAGGCTTCCACCGCTGTATGCGGCAGTGAGTTTCACAAATCCACGACCCTCTGACTAAAGAAGTTCTTCCTCATCTCTGTTTTAAATGGATAACTAATTTTAAGACTGTGACCCCCTTGTCCTTGATTCATCCACCAAAGGAAACATCTCATCTACATTCACTCTGTCAAAACCTTTCAAAATTTGAAATGTTTCTATGAGATCCCCTTTCCTTCTTCTATACAGTCCAAGAGCTGCCAAATGCTCCCCATACGCCAGCCCCTTGTATTCCAGGAACTATCCTGGTAAATCTCCTCTGCACCCTCTCCAACAACATCACATCCTTTCTAAGACAAGGGGCCCAAAACTGTACACAGTTCTCCAAATGAGGTCTCACCAGTGACCCGTAGAGTCTCATCAACACCTCTTTCCTCTTGAAATGATGCCAACGTAGCATTCGCCTTATTCACTACCAATTCCATCTGGTCATTAACTTTTAGGTTTCCCTGCACGCGGATGCCCAGGTCCCTTGGCACATCCGAAGTTAGAATTTTCTCCCCATCCCAATCGTTCTCTGCCTGTTTATTTCCAAGGCCAAAATGTAGAGCCGAACACTTCGCAACGTTGTATCTCATCTGCCGTTTTTTTTTTCTTCGCCCAACTCCTAAGCTGCAACTTCTCGGTTCCTTCAACACTTCCTGCTCTGTCATCTTGTGCAGTCAGGTGACAGCAAACTTGATCGACAGCGTCTACTGCTGTGCAGACGTCTACCATTTTGGACTCCGCTTTTTAAAAAAAAAACTCCCATCAGTTTATTTGACTCTATTTGTATTTTGCTTTCTAGTGGTAAAAGATCATCGCTTGGCAACTGGTGATGGGGTTTGGTTGAATGACCTGTGAAGGTGAAGCTTGAGAAATGCAGTTTGCCAACACGATCCCCAGAACGGACCTTCAACTGGAGATGTGCCATGCCAAGGATGTCCTGCAAAACATGAGCATCTTCTGTCAGCGCAAGCTCTTCACTGATGTTGTGCTTCGTGTCGAGAGGAGGGAGTTCCACTGCCACCGAGCCATTCTCTCTGCCAACAGCATCTACTTCTGGACCATGTTTTGCACTGGACTCCAGGAGAGCCAGCAAGGCATTGTGGACCTCAAAGGGGTCTCGGCGGACACAATGGACTGCGTTCTGGACCACATGTATGGAGGGCGCCTAAGCATTCATGAGGATAACGTTCAGGACCTCTTAGAGGCCGCTGATCTCTTTCAGATGTTGGGTCTTCGAAACCGCTGCGAGAAGTTTTTGGAGGAGCATTTGGATCCTTGTAACTGTCTGGGAATCCTGAGCTTTGCCAACAGCTTCTCTATCCCAGCCTTGTCAGAGAAAAGCAGACAGTTCCTGCGGGAGAGCTTCACGGAGGTGATCCAGCATGAGGAGTTTCTGCAGTTGCCCAAGGCTGAGCTCCTTGATCACTTGTCTAGCGACCTCTTGGCTGTGGCCCGGGAGGAGACGGTCTTCGAGTCTGTGATGTCTTGGGTGCGGCACGATGCAGGGGCCAGGAAGGGTGCGCTGAGAGAGCTTTTGGAGCTGGTGCGAATCCCCCTCCTGGATCCCATCTACTTTGTTGAGAAGGTCGAGGCGGACGAGTTGATCGTGAGCTCCAAGGAATGTTTGCCTTTGCTTCAGGAAGCGAGAAAGTACCACATCTTTGGCAGTGAGATAACTACTCCCAGGACCAGACCTCGGAAGTAAGTAGGACCATCATTTAAAGCAGGGGCACTGGGGCAGGCTGGACAGTGGCTATGGAGACACCATATTAATGTAAGGAGTAGATGGAGACATTAGAAATTTATTCGTGTTGAAGAGAGGTGGGAAGGATGGAGAAGCCAAGTCTTTTCTCATGTATCTTATCATCTGATAGAACAGCTGAGATTAACAAGACAGTCCCCCTCTCTCACTGCCGCCAGTTCTGGCCTGATAAATGGGAATGAGTGACAGTATCGGTCCCCACCCACGACCACCGATGTGGAGTTTGCATGTTTTCCCTGTGGCTGTGGTGGGCTTCCTGCTCCATCCCAATGGTCAGTGCATGGCCCTCTGCGCTGGTCATTGGAAAAAAAATGAAAGGGGGAGTGGATGGCCGAGTGAGAGAGTTCAAAGTTAAAGTTAAATTTATTGTCAGAATACAGCCCTGAGATTCCTTTTCCACAGGCCTGGCTTAGCAAATTCATAGACCAATAGCTGTAAACATTAGGAACTGTCAAATGTAAACAAATAAATGTACAGCAACAAGATTGATATGCCATGGACATGGACCAGTCAAGTATTATTCCAATACAGAGCTTTTATTAACAGACTAGAGCCTCCTCTAAACTGGCCAGTGGGAAAGCATCTCCTTAAACGAATCTCTAAATTAGTCTCGTTATCCCCATATTATTGATCATTGAGGAATAGCAACTATTCCTGAATTGGTGATACGAGCCCTGTACCTTCTTCCTGATGGCAGCCACGAGAACAGAGCGTGTGCCGGATGGTGTGGGTCTTTGACGATTGCTGCTGCCCTCCGACGGCAGCGTTCCCAATGGTGGGGAGGGGTTTTGGCTGTGATGTCCTGGGCTGCGTCCACCACCATTTGCAGGGCTTTCTGCACACTTTCCACTAAAACCTCTGTGGAACTTGGCCAAGGTTGCTTTTATTTTAATGAACTAACGAACCTCTGGTGGCACGAAAGGCACTGATGTACTTTCTTCACAATAACATTTATATGAGGGGTCGAGGACAGGGCCTCTGACGGTGACTCCTTGGAATTTAAATTTTCTAAGGAGAAGGAAGTGAGAGAACAGAATTCCTCAGAGGACTGGCATAAAGTTTTTTAATTTGAAAATTTTATTTAGTTTTTTTGTATCGTTACAGAAGAAAAACAAATCAATTAATAAAGTATTAGTCAAATATCCGTATCCAAAGATACAAAAAAATACTTTTATAATTTTTCTCCCCAACCTAAAAGCTCCTAAAAGCAAAAAAAACACCTACCATTTAATATATAATAAGATTAGCATATACAGTCATTAATTATATTAAAAATTACTAATTAAGAGAGTGGATAAGATAGAAGAGGTGGATGAAAAATTGTCCATAAAATCCATAGATGGTTTCCAAATACTATAAAAAAAATTTCAACTCGATTCCTTAAACTATACCTAATTTTTTCCAAAGATTTACAATTTCACATCTCATTATATACCATCTACTTATTAACACTTCTCTATCCTCTTTCCATAATATCGCGAAACATTTCTTTGCAGTCACTATTGCAATAATTTTTATTAAAAATTCTTTATTTATCCAATTTCAATTTTGTATCCTTTTCAAGTAAAAATAATCTTGGATCCTTTTGTATGTTTACCTTCATAATTTGTCCTCAGTTCATTCCAAAAATCTTTCCACTTTTTCACAAGACCACACTGAATGCAAAAAAAGAGTCCCTATTTCTTTCATAGATCAAAAACACTTATTTGAGTAATTGGAATTAAGTCCATTTAACTTGTATGGAGTATAATATAAATGCTGAAAAAAATTATATTGAACCATTTGAGATCTAACATTTACTGTATTTGTAACACTTAGGACTGGCATAAATTTGATGGACTGAATGGCCTGCGATGTCATGGTCTCCATCTGATCACTTTCAGTTTGATCCCCTTTCCCGTTACTCTAATTGGAGACTGCTCGGACACCACAAAAGGGCTATTGTAACACCACTTTTTCTTGCCCTACTTTAAACCATAGAACATTACAGCACAGAAAAACAGGCCATTCAACCCTTCCAGTCCGTGACGACCAATAAAACTAGCTAGTCACACTGACCTACTCTCATTCCATAACCCGCCAGACCCTTCCCATCCATGTATTTATCCAATTTATTTTTAAAACTCAAGATTGAATCTTCACTCCACATTCCCACCACTCTGAGTGGAAAAACTGTCCCCTGATGTTCCCCTTACACCCCTCCTCTTTCAGCCTAAAGCTATCTCCCTCAATCCAAGTGGAAACATCCTACTCACATCTACTCTGTTTATACCTCTCATAATCTTATAAACCTCGATCAAATCTCCGCTCATTCTTCTTCGTTCCAAGGAGTATAGTCCTAACCTGTTTAATCTTTCCCAGTACCTCAACTCCTGAAGACCCAGCAACATCTTAGTAAATCTTCCCTGCACTCTTTCAATCTTATTGATATCTTTCCTGCTTCTGGGTGACCAGAACTGCACACAATATTCTAAGTGTGGCCTCACCAATGACTTGAATAACTTCAACATAACATCCCAACTTCTATACTTTGATTTATAAAGGCTAAGATGCCAAAAGCTTCCTTTACAACCTGTCCATATGCGACGCCATCTTCAGGGAACAAAGTACCTGTATTCCCAGATCTCTTTGCTCTTCCACACTCCTCAAATGCTTACCATTTACTGTGTACGTCCTACCCAGATTCACTCTTCCAAAGTGCAACACCTCATTCTTATCTACATTAAATTCCATTTGCTGATCCAATTTCCCAGCTGGTCCAGATCCCCCTGCAAGCTTTGAAAATCTTCCTCACTCTCCACAACGCCACCTATCTCTGTGACATCAGCAAACTTGCTGATCCAATTCACCACATTATCATCTAGGTCATTTATATAGATAACAAACAATAATGGTCCCAACACAGAACCCTGAGGCACACCACTCGACTCAGAGCTCCAGTCTGAGAATCAACCATCCACCACTACTCTCTGTTTTCTTCCACCAAGCCAATTTTGAATCCAGTTTGCAACCTCTCCATGTATACCTAGTATCGTAACTTTCTAAATCAACCTCTCGAGTGGAAACTTGTCAAAAGCCTTACTAAAGTCCACATAGACAACATCCACGTCCTTTCCCTCATCAACCTTCTTGGCAACCTCCTCAAAAGACTCTACAAAGTTCCTTAAACACGACCTACCACGCACAAATCCATGCTGACTGTCCTTAATCAGATGATGATGGTCCAATATATCCATCTCTCAGAAATCCTTCAAATAATTTACATACTACTGACAGCCTATAATTGTGTGGCTTATTTTTGGAGCCCTTCTTAAACAGCGGGCCACATGAGCTACTCTCCAATCCTCTGGCACCTCCCCCGTGACTAAGGACATCCACCAGGGGCCCTGCAATTTCAGCACCTTGTCTCCCTCAAGGTGCAGGAGAATATTATGTCTGATCCAGGGGATTTGTCTACCTTTATTCGCTGCAAGGCAGGAGGCCCCTCCTTCTCCTTAAACTCCATATGTTCCATGACACTTCTATTTGTTTCCCTTCCATCCTTATTCACCATGCCAGTTTCCTGTCTAAATACCGATGCAAAAAACATTGTTCAAGATGTCCCGCATTTCACAAGGCTCCACACATAGTTGGCCACTGATATTTCTAGGGGTCCAATTTTATCCCTTACTATCCTTTCACTTTTAATATACTTGTAGAAACATTTTGGATTTTTATTCACATTATCTGCCAAACCACCTTCACATCTTCTTTTTCCCTTCCTGGTTTCCTTCATAACCATTCTCTTACATTTTCTGTACTCGGCAAGTAGCTCATTTCCTCCCTGTTGACTATACCGCATATATAGTCCCTGCCTTTTCTTAACCAACTCTCTAATATCCCTTGAAAACCAAGGTTCCCCATGTCTGATAACTTTGCCCTTATTCCTAGTAGGAACATGCAATCTCTGCCCTCTCAAAATTCCGTCCTTGAAGGCCTTCCCCCTGCTGGATGCAGCCTTGCCAGAAAATAACTTGTTCCAATGGACTCTTCCGAGATCCCTCCTCATTGGTGACTTTGTATCTTTATTATCTATATTTTTCAATATTTTTATTTACATTGAAATTTCACACCAAAAAATACAGAGTATATATATAGAGGGACGATTCAGAGTTGAGATCATCATGTGTTTGCTGACCTTTCTGCCCATTTGCGTAATTAATTTGCCTGCATTAGTTCAAGCTCATTTGTTATCCAGTTGTACAAGTACAACCCCATGAAACAGCGTTCTCCAGTCCTCTGTGCAAAACTCTGCAAACAGATACAGACAACAATACTATGCACAGTACATGCATACAATTATTAAAAGAAATATAATTGTTAAATATATAATAGTCTTGGAGGATCCGTCTGAGCAGTTCCTTTGGCCGTTCAGCGTTCTCACTGCCCGTGGGAAGAAGCCTGGTGGTTTGGCTCTGATCCTCCTGTATCTCTTCCCCGGCGGGAGCAGCTGAAAGATGCTGTGTGCAGGGTGGAAGGGGTCCTCGATGATTTTGCGTTCCTTCTTCAGTCAACACTCCAGATGGATCACGTCAATGGGCGGAAAGAGAGAGACGACAATAACCTTCTGTGACATTTTTTTGTGATTGTCTAAATGTCTCTTAAAGGTTATAATCAGAATTTATTGTCATGAACAAGTCATGAACCTCAGTGTTTTTGCGGCAGCGTCACAGTGTAAAGATTCATATTATAACCTTCTTACAACATTATTATAAGAAAAATTAAAATACTAATGCACGGAAAGTGAGACCGTGTCTTTGGTTCGTTGATCATTCAGGAATCTGATGGCAGTGGGGAAGAAGCTGTCCTTGTGCCGCTGAGTGCTCGTCTTTAGGCTACTGCACCTTTTCCCCGATGGTAGCAGAGAGATGGCCTAGGTGGTGGGGAATCTTTGAGGATAGAGAGTTTTTTTTAAGACACTGCCTCATGTAGATGTCCTCGATGGAGTGAAGTTGGTGCCTATAATGTCGCAGACCGAGTTAACAACCCTCTGGAGTTTATTCTTGTCCTGAGAGTTGGTGCCTCCAACCAGGCAATGATGCAGCCAGCCAGAATGCTCTCCACGGTACACCTGCATAAGTTTACAAGAGTCTTCAGTGATGTACCATATCTCCTCAGACACCTCACCAAGTATAGCCACCTGAATGCATCAATGTGGAGGCTCCAGACAGATTCTCGGAGATGTTGATGCCCAGGAAGGTGAACATCTTGACCTTCTCCCCGACTGAGCCCTCGATGAGGACTGGGTCATGTTCCCATGACTTCCTCCTGAAGTCCACCATCAATAGGTGGACCAGAGTTTGTAGCTTCTTGACCAGCACTGAGGGAATAATGGTGTTGAAGGCTGAGCTGTAGTCTATGAAGAGCAGCTGTATGTATAAATTGTTGTTTTTGAGGTGATCCAGAGCTGAGTGGAGACCCAGCGATATTGCATCTACTGTAGAGAGATTGTGACGATAGGTGAATTGCAGTGGGTCTGGATCTTTGCTTAGGTACGTGTTAATTCTAGTCGTGATCAGCCTCTCAAAGCAATTCATCACAGTAAAAGTTAGTGCTACTGGGCGGTAGTCATTGAGGCAGCTCGCACTACTCTTCTTGGACACCAGGATGATTGATGCCCTTTAGAAGCAGGTGGGAACCTCTGACTGCAGCAATGAGAGGTTGAAATGTCCGTGAACACTCTGGCTGATTATAATCGTATCTTGTTGCCATGATCATTGATGACCTGATCATTAATTAGCGTGTCATAGGGTGGGACAGTTCGGAAATGGGACCATCAGATTCTGCACCTTCTTTGGCAGACGTGTGCACGCGACCCTTCAATCCCACATCCTCTCTAAGAATTTCTGATTTACAGTAGGTAATTTAACCTATCAATTGTCATATCTGGAAGCTGCGGGAAAACCTAGGGTGGGATGAAGGGACCCCCTCCCCCTGCGGTGACGGGGAGAAGGGGGCAGACTCCACGCAGACCTGCGCCCGAGGTCGGGGTTGAACCTGGGTCTGGGAGGTGGAGGCTGGACCAGCTGCTCTCCTGTGAATCGGTTGAGGAATGAACTTTCCACTGCTTCACTGGAGCACCCTCTGAGTGCTGCATCTCAGGAAGAATGCAATGCCCTCAGGGTTCGTAACAGGGAGCTGAAAGGGTTAAATCAACCATAGAAGAGGGCAGTAGGGATCAGACTTCGGCCCATCTTGCCTGTGCCAACCACAATGCCAATTTAACCCGAATCCATCTGCCTACACACAGGTCCCTGCCTTGTAAAATTTCCCTATAAAATTTCCCCTCTCACCTTAGCACTGCATGAAATTTCCACTCTGGTAAAAATGACCTTCTGGCTATCTCATTACAGGAAGGATGTGGAAGCTATGGAGAGGGTGCAGAAGAGAGGTTCTTACCAGGATTTTGCCTAGATTGGAGACCATGTCTTGTGAGGCAAGGTTAGCAGAGCTGGGACTTTTCTCTTTGAAGCGAAGAAGGAGAGGTGACTCACTGAGATTCTGAGAGGCATAGCGAGGGTAGATGGCCAACGTCTTTTATCCAGGGCTGGAGCAGCAAACACCAGAGGACATCTGTACAATGTGAAGGGAGGAATATTTAGGAGAGACATCAGGGGTAAGTTGTGGGTGCCTGGAATGCCTTGCCAGGGGTGGTGGTGGAAGCTGGTACAATATGGGCATTTAAGAGCATCGGAGACAGGCACATAGATGAAATAAAAATAGAGAGCTACAGGGTATGGAGGGTTTAGTTTCTTTTTGGGTAACTGACGTCAATGAGTTGGAAGGGATGCAGAGATTCACCAGGACAATGTTGGAACTGGAGGAGTCACGTGATGGAGTAGTGGCCAGACGGTGAACTCCAGCCCTCTCCAGAAAAGTCAGAAAAATCAAAGCAAAACACAAAGGCACAAAAATAAAAATCAAAGTAAAGTGAGTATAAAGGTGGAAAGAAGATGGCGACGAAAAAAGAAAAGTCGAAACCAATGGTAAGAAGAGAGGAAGAGAAGAGAACGGAAGATGAAGGAAAAGGCCTTACCTGTTCGAAGAGGCCCGCGGTGGAGAGAGAAACCTGCTCCCTCAGGTCGGTAGAAATTGGACAACAAAAATGGCTCGCTGAGCCGAGTAAAAGTGCGCAACCGCGCATGAAAAAAAACACACCGACGGGAGGGGGGACCAGCTGGGGAGTCGATCTCCACAGCCGGCAATGACAGCTGCAGAACACCTGCAGCAAGAAGAGACCACAGAAGACAATGGAAACAAGAAAGAAGAGAAGGAAAGGGCCACAAAGAAACAACAGATGGCCAACCCAGAGGAAGAAGAAGAGGAAGAGGAAGGGTACAGGGAAATAGAAGAAGAAGAAGGGAAAGGCAAGATAAAGGAGGTACTTTCTCTTATTAATGGATACATGGAGTCATTTAAAGAATGGCAAGCGCAAGAATTTAAAGATTTAAGAAGAAGAATAAACAACACAGAAGAGAAAATGAATAAAATAGATATGACCTTATCAGAAATGGGAAAGAAAATGGACAAGGTGCAAGAACGAGAAGCAGCAGTAGAAATGGAGGTAGAGGACTTAAAAAAGAAATTAGAGGAATCTAATAAAAAAGTTAAAGAGACACAAGAACTGTTGGCTCAGAAAATAGATATAATGGAAAATTATAACAGAAGAAATAACATAAAGATAGTGGGCCTTAAGGAAGATGAAGAAGGCAAGAATATGAGAGAGTTTATAAAAGATTGGATCCCTAGGATCCTAGGATGTCCAGAACTACAGCAAGAAATGGAAATAGAAAGGGCACATAGAGCATTGGCCTTTAAACCACAATCACAACAAAAGCCAAGATCTGTTTTAGTAAAATTCCTAAGATATACTACAAGAGAAAAGGTACTGGAGAAGACAATGGAAAAAGTAAGAGTGGACAACAAGCCACTGGAGTACAAAGGGCAAAAAATCTTCATTTATCCAGATATAAGTTTTGAACTCCTGAAGAAGAGAAAGGAGTTCAATACAGCAAAGGCGATTTTATGGAAGAAAGGGTATAAATTTATACTAAAGCATCCAGCAGTATTGAAAATATTTATTCCAGGACAACAAAACAGACTATTCTCGGATCCAGAAGAAGCACGAAAATTTGCAGAACAATTACAAAAATAGACTGAGGGAGGAAGACGTGTAACGAGAGTACAAAAGACTGCAAACTAAAAAGACATAAGTTTTGAACTCCTGAAGAAGAGGAAGGAGTTCAAAACATCGAAAACGATCTTATGGAAAAAAAAAACTATTCTCGGATCCGGAGGAAGCAAGGAAATTTGCAGAACAACTACAAAACAAACAGAGAGATGAAGACATGTAATAAGAGTAAAAATGACCACGATTTATATGTATGTGGGTAAAGAGGTATATGTGTGTGTATATGTATAATGTGCATACATGAATGTATCCGTATTTAGAGGAAAATATAGATAGTACAGACAAGAATTAATAAGGGAAGGAAAAGGAATAGAGGGAATAAGGAGGGAATTAAAAGAGTGACCTTTGTCACATATGAAAAGTGAAATCTTTTCTGGGGGGCTGGATGGGGGGGTGTTACGGTCACTGCAAAATCAGCTGACGCTTGCGAGTGAATTCACAAATCCAAATGGAGAGGGGAGATGTGGTTGTCCGACAAGGGATAAAGGACAACTCAGGAGGGGAAGGGGGGATTGGGGCTAAAGAAGTTTTAAATAGGAGAATAAGGAAAATGTTTGATGTTTTAGGAATGTTGTCTTATAAAGGGTTCAAAACAAGAAAACAGAAATGGATAAGAAGGAAAGGTAATGATGGAGAAACGGAAAGGGAAGATAAACAAAGTAAAATGGCTACGTTGAACTATATGACTTTAAATATTAATGGAATACATAACCAAATTAAAAGGAAGAAACTGCTAAATTTACTGAAAAAAGAAAAAATTGATATAGCATTTGTGCAAGAAACACATTTAACTGAATTGGAGCATAAGAAATTAAAGAGAGATTGGGTAGGACACGTAACAGCAGCATCGTATAATTCAAAAGCAAGAGGAGTGGCTATATTAATTAGTAAAAATGTGCCATTTAAAATAGAAGAGGAAATAATAGATCCAGCAGGGAGATATGTAATGATAAAATGTCAGATATATTCGGAGTTTTGGAATCTACTCAATGTATATTCACCTAACGAAGAAGATCAAAAGTTTATGCAAGATATCTTTTTGAAGATAGCAGATACGCAAGGGAACATATTAATAGGAGGGGATTTCAACCTGAATTTGGATTCAAATATGGACAAAACTGTGAAAAAAATTAACAGAAAGAACAAAGTAACCAAATTTATAATTAAATCGATGGAAGAAATGCAACTTTTGGATATATGGAGGAAACAACACCCAAAGGAAAAGGAATATTCATATTATTCGGGTAGACATAAAACATACTCAAGAATAGACCTATTTTTGTTATCAGCTCGAATGCAAGATAGAGTAAAAAAAAACAGAATATAAAGCTAGAATATTATCGGACCATTCACCCTTAATATTGACAGTAAAGTTAGAGGACATCCCTACAAGAATGTATAGATGGAGATTAAACCCCATGTTACTTAAAAGGCAGGATTTTAGAGAATTTATTGAAAAACTAATTAAAATGTATTTTGAAATAAATATGGAATCAGTGGAAGATAAGTTTATACTATGGGATGCAATGAAAGCGTTCATTAGAGGGCAAATAATAAGTTATATAACCAAGATGAAGAAGGACTACAATCAGGAAACAGAGCAGTTGGAAAGGGAAATAGTAAATATAGAAAAAGAATTAGTAATGAAGGAAGATACAACTAAAAGAAGAGAATTGGCGGATAAAAAAATAAAATATGAAACACTACAAACATATAAGGTGGAGAAAAATATAATGAAGACAAAACAGAAATATTATGAACTAGGTGAAAAAACGCACAAAATCCTAGCATGGCAGCTTAAGACAGAACAAGCTAAGAAAATGGTATTGGCATCAAGGAAAAAAGACAAACAAATTACATATAATCCAAAAGAAATTAAGGAAAACTTTAGAGAATTCTATGAACAATTATACCGAACTGAAAACGAAGGGAAAGAAGGGAAAATAGATGAATTTCTAACTAAAATTGAACTACCAAAACTACAAATAGAGGAACAAAATAAATTAACAGAGCCATTTGGAATAGTAGAAATACAAGAGATAATAAAAAAATTACCAAATAATAAGACACCAGGAGAGGATGGATTCCCAATAGAATTCTACAAAACATTTAAAGACTTATTAATACCGCCCCTCCTGGATGTAATCAACCAGATTGATGAGACACAAAACTTACCAGATTCATGTAAAACAGCAATAATTACAGTAATACTAAAGCAAGGGAAAGATCCACTCTCACCAGCGTCATATATCTTTACTTAACACAGATTATAAGATAATAGCTAAATTATTAGCAAACAGATTAGCAGAGTATGTACCGAAAATGGTAAATCTAGACCAAATTGGATTTATCAAAAAAAGACGCACAACAGACAATATTTGTAAATTTATTAACTTAATTCATGCAGTAGAAGGGAATAAAGCACCAACAGTAGCAGTTGCTTTAGACGCAGAGAAGGCCTTTGACAGAGTAGAATGGAATTATTTGTTCAAAGTATTGCAAAAATTCAGTTTACCGGAGAAGTATATTAATTGGATTAAAGCATTATATAAGGGACCATTAGCGAAAGTGACAGTAAATGGACATGCATCAAAGCAATTTAACTTAAGCAGGTCAACGCGACAGGGATGCCTTTATTGTTTGCGTTAGCTATAGAACCACTAGCAGAATTGATAAGAACAGAAAATAATATAAAAGGGATAAAAATAAAAGACAAGGAATATAAAATCAGTTTATTTGCGGATGATGTTATAGTATACTTAACAGAACCAGAACTATCAATAAAAGAATTATATAAGAAATTGAAGGAATATGGAGAAGTGTCGGGTTACAAGATCAACGTAAATAAAAGTGAAGCAATGCCTATGAATGATGCAGATTTCTCAAAATTTAAGAAAGAATCACCATTTAGATGGCAAATGCAAGCAATAAGATACCTAGGTGTACAAATAAACAAAAATCTCGGCCAACTATATAAACTCAATTATTATCCACTAATGAAAAAATTACAGGATGATTTAGAGCATTGGAAAGATTTACCATTAACACTAATAGGAAGGATAAACTGTATTAAAATGAACATTTTTCCAAGGATATTATACCTATTTCAGGCATTGCCAATACAACTGACAGAGAAATTCTTCAAGGAGTTAAAGAAAATAATAAGGAAATTTTTATGGAAAGGGGGGAAACCGAGGATAGCACTAGATAAATTAACAGAATGGTATAAACAAGGAGGCTTACAACTGCCAAACTTTAAAAATTATTATAGAGCCGCACAATTAAGATACCTATCAGATTTTTATCAAACAAGGGAAAAGCCAGATTGGACTAGATTAGAATTAGATAAAATAGGGGAAAAGACACCTAAACACATATTATATAAATGGGATGAAAAATTGGTACAACATAGAAGTTCTCCAGTATTACATCATCTACTCAATATTTGGAAGAAGATTCATGTAGAAAGAAATAAAACAAATTATCAATTATCAAAACTAATATTGACGCAAAACAAGTTACTCCCTTTTACAATAGATAACCTTTCCTTTAGAGAATGGGAGAAAAAAGGGATTAAAAGAATAGAAAATTGTTTTTCAGGAAATAGATTATTATCCTTTGAACAAATGAAAGATAAATACAATATAACTCAAGATACAGCACTGGCATATTACCAATTGAGATCCTACTTGAAGGACAAATTAGGAAGCAGTTTGAGTTTACCAGAGGGAAGTAACTTTGAATATGTGATTACAGATACAATGATAATCAAAAGATTTATAACAAATATGTATATTAAACTGCAAGAAAAGGAGAATGAGGAAACAAATGGTAAAACTAAACAAAAATGGGAACAGGATTTAAATATAAAGATAAAAAAGGAAACATGGGAGAAGTTATGCTCTGGAACGATGAGAAATACAATAAATACGAGGTTACGTATGATACAATATAACTGGTTACACAGGCTATACATTACACCTCAAAAGTTAAATAAATGGGACCCAACAGTATCTGATAGATGTTTTCGATGTAAAAAAGAAATGGGAACAACAATTCATGCAATCTGGACATGTGAAAAAGTAGAAAAATTTTGGGAAGATCTCAATCAGATATTAAATAAAATAACAGAAAACAATATACCAAAGAATCCAGAGATCTTTCTCCTAAGTAACATAAAAAACAAAGAATTTGGAATTGATTTGGAGGATGCACAAAAAAGATTTGTTAAGATAGCTCTAGCCGTAGCAAAAAAATGTATTATGTCAACCTGGAAATTGGAAGATAATTTGAAAATACAGCAATGGTATATAGAAATGAATAAATGTATTCCATTAGAAAAAATAACATATAGTTTAAGAAATAATATTGAAATATTCGAACAAATATGGGAGCCTTACATTAAATACAATAGTGAAAACCTACCGGGGACAATCTCTACCTAAGTTAATGGAAGGAAAAGGAAATGAAAAGAATGGACTCAGTGGAATTTCTGGTGTATTTTTATTGAATGACAACATTGTCTGACTGGTTTAATGTATCCTAGATTTTATACCTTAAATGGACGGGAGGGGGGAGGTGGGGAGGGTGGGAGGGGAGGAGGGAGGTGGGGGAGAAAATGACATTGTATATGTGTGAAAAGGAAAAAATGTGTATCATGGTTAATGTGATTAATGGTGTGAAAAATAAAAAATTTAAAACAAAAGACAATGTTGGAATTGGAGTGGTTGAGTTATGGAGAGAGGTTGGATAGACTGGGACTTTATTCCCTGGAGTGTAGGGACCTTGTGGGGGTTTATATTGGAGGAGTCAAGGTTAGCGCAACAATTTTACAGAATCAGCAACATGGGTTCGAATCTGCCGCTGTCTTTATGTTCCAGGGAACTCTGGTTTCCTCCCGTGTTCGAAGGACTTGCAGGTTTTGTAGGTTAATTGGTCACGTGGGTGTATTTGGCCGGCTCGGGCTCGTGGACTGGAAGGTGAGAACTGTATCTCTAAATCGTGAGGGGCACGGATGCTTGCTGTCATTTTCCAGGGTGGATAATTCTTAAATTGGATGGCAGCCATTTAAAGCAAGAGATTTAAGAAGGAGCGAAGAAGCAGCGCCTTTACTCCAAGGGTGGCTCGTATCTGGAATGAGCTTTTGGAGGAAGCTGTTGAAGTGGGTTCAATTTCAACATTCAAGGAACGTTTGGACCAGTGTATGCATGGAGAAGGGTTTATGAGGTGGGCAAAATGAGTTGAGTCCTCATGCCAGCACAGACGCGTTCCCACTCGAGGGTCAAGCCTCATCTAAGCTGTCTGCCCTTTGTGCAGGTTTGCAGATGTCGCCGAGGTTATCGTAGTGGTGGGCGGGTGCGACAGGAAGGGGTGGGGAACCCTGCCATTCATGGAGCGGTACCAACCGGCCACTGGGCAGTGGACCCAGCTGGCGAAGACACCGGACTACAGCAAGACTCAGTTCGCCGTATGCATCCTGAAGAACGACATCTTCCTCTCTGGTAAGTCCCACACTGCAGAAACCTGTCTGTGCACCAGTTGGCGCAACCCCCTCCACTTTTGGTTCACTATCAAACTAATTGCTGCATTTGAGTAAGACCACGAGGTGTAGGAGCAGTAGGCCAATCAGCCCATCGAATCTTCCCCACCTTGCCATCACGAGCTGATCCATTCCCCCACTCAGCTCCACCCCTGTTGCCTTCTCCTCATAACCTTTGATACCATTCAGATATGTCAATCTCTGCCCTAAATACACTCAGTGACTTGGCCCACACAGCTGTCCATGGCAGCAAATTCCAGAGATTCTCCACTCTCTGGCTAAAGAAATTCCTCTGCATTTCTGTTTTAAATCAATCCTGGATGTTGTCCCCTCTTGTCCTAGACTCACCCACCATGGGAAACAACTTTGCAACATCTACTCTGTCCAGACCTTTCCCCATTCAAAATGCTTTTATGAGGTTCCCCCCCCCCCCCCCATTTATCCTTCTCAACCTCAAGGAGTCCAGTCCAAGAGCCGTGAAATGGATGCTAATCTCTTTATTCCAGGCATCATGCTTGCGAATCATCTCCATTGTCAGTTTGGGCTGATTTATTGAATAGTGCACAAAGCAAAACCTGATCACTATATCTTGGTATGTATGGAACTAAACGTCAAAGCTTCAGATGCTGGAATCTGGAGCAAGAGCGGAGAAGATGAGGAACTGAGCAGGTCAGGCAGCATCCGTGGAGAGAGATGGACAGTCATTGTTTTGGATTGGCGCTATTATGAGATCCAATGACGGTCCTTTGCTTTCCTCGAATACTGCCTGACTTTCTGAGCCCCTCCAGCTTCTAGTTTTGGCTTGAAAATTCAACAGTATGTGTGTTACCATGGGAGTATGTATGCATCACCTAGGGCTCCTAGAACGCTTCCACCAGCGTTGTCTCCGCTCCATCCTCAACATTCATTGGAGCGCTTTCATCCCTAACGTCGAAGTACTCGAGATGGCAGAGGCCGACAGCATCGAATCCACGCTGCTGAAGATCCAACTGCGCTGGGTGGGTCGCGTCTCCAGAATGGAGGACCATCGCCTTCCCAAGATCGTGTTCTATGGCGAGCTCTCCACTGGCCACCGAGACAGAGGTGCATCAAAGAAGGGGTACAAGGACTGCCTAAAGAAATCTCTTGGGGCCTGCCACATTGACCACCGCCAGTGGGCTGATATCGCCTCAAACCGTGCATCTTGGCGCCTCACAGTTTGGCGGGCAGCAACCTCCTTTGAAGAAGACCGCAGAGCCCACCTCACTGACAAAAGACAAAGGAGGAAAAACCAGACACCCAACCCCAACCCACCAATTTTCCCTTGCAACCGCTGCAACCATGTCTGCCTGTCCCGCATCGGACTTGTCAGCCACAAACGAGCCTGCAGCTGACGTGGACATTACCCCTCCATAAATCTTCGTCTGCGAAGCTAAGCCAAAGAAAGAAGATGTTTAATCATCTGTGTGTGGACATCTTTCTGCATACAGACATTTGGAAGCAAGCACGTGATTCAGATTCATAATCTTGACTTGCAATGTGGACACTTAGTTCAGAACTTTAGAGCACAGAAGCTAGGCCCTTAGCTCAACTTGTCCGTAATAGTCTGATTTGCCTGTGTTTGGTCCATTTCCCTCGATTTTTCTCTATGTCCCTGTCTACATTTAATGGTGAAAGAGGAAAAGTTCAGGGGGAACCTCTTCACAGAGAGTGGTGGGAGTGTGGAACGAGCTGCCAGCTGAAGTAGTGAATGAGGGTTCAATTATAACATTTATGAAGAATTTGGACAGGTCCATGGATGGGAGAGGTATGGACGGATATGGGTTGGGTACAGGTCAGTGGGTCGAGGGTGGAAAAAAATGATTTGGCACAGACTAGAGGGGTCGAGATAGCCTGTTTCTTGCTGTAATTGATCTCTGATCATAATAATTGTCCCCAACCCTACCACTTTCTCCGGTAGCTCATTCTGTATACCCACCACCCTCTGTGTGGGGAAAAGGTGGCCCTTCGGCTCCTCTTAAATCATTTCTTCCTTGTCTCAAATCTATGCCCTCAAGTTTTAGACCTCCCTTCGCTGGGGGAGAAAGACCATGACCATGACTGGTTGCCTTATCTCTGCGCCTCCCTGATTCTTTCACAGAGGCTGCCTGGACCGCAGTGGTTTTACGCTTCAGATTCCAGCATCCTGTTTATTTTCAGACCATAAGACGTGGGAGCAGAAATAGGCCATTCAGCCCATTGAATCTGCCCTGCAATCATGAGCTGATCCATTCTCCCACTCAACCCCACTGTCCGGCCTTCTCCCCATAACCTTTTGATACCCTGGTTAATCAAGAACTCTTCCTTAAATACGCTCGATGACCTGACCTCCACAACCACCTGTGACAATGAATTCCACAGATTCACCACCCTCTGGCTGAAGAAATTAATATATAACCATATAACAATTACAGCAATGAAACAGGCCATCTCGACCCTTCTAGTCCGCACTGAACCAAGTCCTCTCCTCCAGCCCCACCTATCTGCACCCTGCCCATAACCCTCCATTCCCCTTCCATCCATATACCCATTCAATTTTTCCTTCAAAGACAAAATGGACCCTGCCGCCACTACTCCTCCCGGAAGCTCATTCCACATTCCCACCATTCTCTGAGTGAAGAAGTTCCCCCTCATGTTACTTCTAAATTTTGCCCCTGAACTCTTAACTCAGGACCTCTTGTTTCAATCTCTCCTACCCACAAAGGAAAAAGCTGATCCACATCAACTCTACCTATCCCCCTCATAATATTAAATATCAAATCCCCCCTCAACCTTCTACGCTCCAAGGAATAAAGATCAAATCTGCTAAATCTTTCTGGTTCTGAAACCCAGGTAACATCTTTGTAAATCTTCTCTGCACTCTCTCTCTACCTTGTTGATATCCTTCCTCTAATTCAGTGGCCAGAAATGCACACAGTTTTCCAAACTTGGCCTCACCAAATGCCTTGAACCGTCTCAACATCACCTCCCAACTCCTGTATTGTATGCTTTGATTTATAAAGGCCAGCATACTAAAAGCCTTCTTCACCACTCTATCCACATGAGACTCTACCTTCAGGGAACGATGAACCGTTATTCCTAGATCTTTCTGCTCCACTGCATTCCTCAATGCCCTCCCATTTACTACCTATGTCCTGTTTTGATTATTCCCACCAAAATGAAGCACCTCACACATCTCAGCATTAAACTCCATCTGCCATCTTTCAGCCCACTCTTCTAAAACGTCCAAATCCCTCTACAATCTCTGAAAACCTTCAACTCCACCTATTTTTGTATCATCCGTATGTTTACTAATCCAATTTACTACCCCATCATCCAGATCAGTAATATAAATGACAAACAGCAAGGGACCCCAAAACAGATCCTCCACATCTCTGTTCTAAGCAGATACCCTTCAATCCTGAAGTTGTGTCCTCTTATTGTAGACTTTTCCATTGTGGGAAACAACCTTTCTATATCTATTCTGTCCATCCCTTTCAACATTCGGAATGATTCAATAATAACTTGTTTTTTTCCCCCTGTGGTCACTCAGGTGGGCATCTATACACCAAGGACGTGTGGATGTACAACTCTGTGCTTAACGTCTGGCTGCGAGTGGCACATTTAAATAAAGGAAGGTGGAGGCATAAGATGGTGGCTCTACAAGGCAAGGTATGACCCTGCAATGGGAAGTCATTGGTGCTCATTTCATCTCTGGGCAAAGGAGAGGTACCCAGTGTCCACTCCTCTGGGGTAGGTTTGTACTGCCATTCAATTAACCTACCCCCCCCCCCCCCACTCCGAGTTCTCAACTTTCATCGTGGAATCTCCATTTAGTCCCAAAGTCTTCATGGATAGCGTTCCAGATTTTGGTTCCTTCTATATGATGATGGATGAAGATGGGGGAAGGGGTTATCTTCTGTCTGGGCACTTGCCAACCAGATGGCATTAACGTCGACCACCAGTTTCTGTAACCCCTCCCTCCCTCTACCCCAAAGCTTCCTCCCTATCTCCTTTCCTCTATTGCGCACTCTCTCTTGCTCACTCTATGTCTCACTCACTGTCGCGCTCTCACCCTATCATTTGATGGGCTGAATGGCCTAATTCTGTACATACGTATTCTGTTCTTATTCAAGGAAGGCAATAGACAGTCGACATTTTCGGGCCCGAGCCCTTCTTCAGGAAATCATTTGAGAGACTTCACCAGAACCAGGTGCCACTGTAAATCTGTTCCCATAAATTAATCTATTTAGGCTCAAAGTCCAAGTCATGACCGAGAGTGGAATGAGGGAAATAGGCAGAAATGCAAGCAATGAGAAGCAGGAGGAACTCAGCAGGTCGGGCAGCATCTATGGGGAGAAATGATCTCTGCTTAAAACATTTACATTTTAGATTTAGACACGCAGCACGGCAATAGGCCCTTCTGGTCCATGAGGCCCACGCCGCCCAATTGACTTGCATCCCTGGCACGTTTTGAACCGCGGGAGGAAACCGGAGCCCCACCCATGGGTAAAACCCATGCAGGCACGGGAATAACATGCAAACTCCTTACAGACGGTGTCAGATTCGAACCCCAGTCGCTGGCGCTGCAAGAGCCTTGCACAAACAGCTGCCACCAACTTTTGTTTAATGACCACTTCTTTCCATGGATGCTGCCTGACCCACTGGGCCCCTCAAGTGGGTGGCAGAAGAAAGTATTGTCCCTGACTGAAACTAATTGCATGTCATTCTGACTATTCAGATTTATGCAGTGGGCGGCTTTAATGGATGGCGCAGGATGTCCAGTGTCGAGTGCTATGATTCTTCCATGAACTCCTGGAGCTTTGTGGCTCCTTTATTGGAAGCAGTGAGCTCCGCAGCTGTGGCTGCCTGCTTAAAAAAAATCTACGTCATTGGGGGAGCGGTGAATAATGAGTTAAATTCCTCCAAGGTAAGACACCAATGGATTCGAGAGTAGAAGGTTGAGGGGGGATTTGATAGAGGTATTTAAGATTATGATAAGAGTTGATGTGGAAAGGCTTTTCCCATTCAGAGTAGGAGAGACTGAAACAAGAGGTCATGAGTTAAGGGGCAAAAGCTTAGAAGTAACATGAGGGGGATCTTCTTTACTCAGAGTGGTGGGAGTGTGGAATGAGCTTCTGGGAGAAGTAGTGGCGGCAGGGTCCATTTTGTCACTTAAGGAAAAATTGGATAGGTATATGGGCGGGAGGGGAATGGAGGGTTATGGGCAGGGAGCAGGTAGGTGGGGCTAGGGAAGAGGACTTGCTTCGGTGTGGACCAGAAGGGCCAAAATGGCCTGTTTCCGTGCTGGAATCGTTATATGTTCAGAACCTCTTCTGAGCGGGGTTTTAATGAGACTGTACTGTAGAAGGCTCTTTCAGCCCACGAAGCCTGTGATGCTCAATTATTACCAAATAACCTTGGGCTTTTGGATGGTGGGTGGAAACCAGAGCATTCGGGGTGGAAAACCCACGCAGATCTCAGGGAGAACATACAAACTCCTTGCAGATAGTGGCGGATTCAAACCAAGGGTCGCTGATGCTGTAACAGTGTTGCTTTAACCACGTCACGAGATTAAGGCATAGGAGAAAACAGGCTATTCAGCCCATTGAATCTATCCCACCATTTCAATCATGAGCTGATTCATTTCCCTACTCAGCCCCACTGCTCGGCCTTCTCCCCATACCCTTTGAAGCCCTGGCTAATCAAGAACCTATCGATCTCTGCCTTAAATACACCCAAAGACCTGGCCTCCACAACCACCTGTGGCAACAAATTCCACAGATTTATCACCCTCTGGCTGAAGAAATTTCTCCACATCTCTGTTCTAAGTGGATGCCCTTTAATCCTGAAGTTGTGCCCTCTTGCCCTGGACTCCCACCGTGGGAAACTGCTTTTCTACATCCACTCATTTCAACATTCGAAATAGTTCAATGACAGCAATAGGGTGGCACAGTTGGCACAGCGGTTAGCGTCATGCCGTTACAGCGCCAGCGACCCAGGTTCTAATCTGCTGCTGTCTGTAAGGAGTTTGCACTTTCTCCCTGTGTCTCCAAGGGCTTCCTCCGGGTGGTCCCACTTTCTGCCCACTCTCCAAAAGTGTGCGGGGTTGTAGGTTAATTGGGGTAGTTGGGGATCACAGGCTCACGGGCTGTTAATGTGCTGTTTGTCTAAAATTGGAAAAGAAACATTTAAGTGGCTTTTTAACCTGACTTGTCCATGTCACTCATGCTGCCTTTCCTAAGTTAGTTCCATTTTACCCATACCCCTCCTCAACCTTTCCTGTCCATGTACCTGTCCAAATGTCTTGAGATTGTCCCTTCCTCTCCTACTTTCTCTGGCAGCTTTTTCCACGCCCCCGGCACCCTCTGTGTGGGAAAACCTTGTCCCTCGGGTCCCTTTCAAATCTTTCTCCTCTCTCCTAGTTTTAGAGGAGCACAGTTATGGACTCCCATACCCATGAGGGGTCTGGAAGATTATGACTGTTAACTTGTCTATGCCTCTAACTAGCGGTAATCCATGAGCTACCCCGATAATAGGGAGGTGGTAGATGCGAGCGATCCTCTGGTTGGAACTGAAGACTGAAAGTTCTCCCTTGTATCCTGTTTAATTTTTAAATCCCTCGCTCAGCAACATCAATGGAGAGGTCAAAGGTTCATCTTATTGTCATGAAAAAAGTTTAATGTAGAACACGACAGCACAGAAACAGGCCCTTTGGCCCTTCTAGTCTGTACCACACCATTTTCATTTTACCCCAGTCCCACTTTCCTCCATCCAGTCCATAGCACATCCAAGTATCTGACCAAATTCCTCTTAAATGTTTAAATTGAGCCCACATTCACCACCTCAGCTGGCAGCTCGTTCCACACCCCCACCACAATGGGTGAACAAGTTCCCCCTACACTTTTCCCCTTTCACCCCTAACCCATATCCTCTAGTTTGTATCTCACCTCCCCTCAGTAGAATAAAGTCTATCTATGTTTAGTCTGTCTCCCCCTTCATAATTTTAAATCTATCAAATCTCCCTTCATTCTTCTACGGTCCAGGGAATAAAGCCTTAACCTGTTTAACCTTTCCCTGTAACTCAGTTCCTGATGTTTGGGCAACATCCTAGTAAATCTTTGCACTCTTTCTATCTTATTGATAGATAGGTACACTTCAACTTGAGCCTGCTGTAAGGCAGACAGAAAGTTGCCAAGAGCATTGCCCGGCGCCCCTAACAATAGGAAAATGAGAAACAGTCCCTTCAGAGACACTGAGTGTCCGTGGATTCACCTCCAGCGCTGCAAGCCTCCATCGGCTCGAGACCCAAACCTCCGACACGGTCAGGAAGCCTTCAGCACCTGAGACCCAGTGGGAGCCCTTCTTGCCCTCAGCGCCCTCTCGACTCCCACGAGCAGGTCTCCCACAGCCTGTGTGGGTCACCTGACAGCAGCCGGTGTGGGTCCCTTGGCCGCTGAGCCCCCTCGCTGGTCCACCGCCATGGTCACATTCCCAAGTTTACGTGTTCCTTTTGCAGGTGCAAACCTACAATCAACGGAAGGATGAATGGACGTTTTCAAGCTCCACTCCTTTTGCTCAAAGATGCATTAATGCTGTGAGCCTGAATGACTTGATCTATGTGATGGGAGGCCTTGTGGAGTGCATATACCAGTATGACCCCAGACAAGACTTGTGGTCAATTTTGACTCGTACTCCAGGACCACTGGTAAGACGTCCATGTTTGATCAAACCAATTAGATATCTGTGATTTCCATTCCCTGGAAGTTTGTTGTAAAGATGGACAAATTTGGGTGGCTTTCTCTGGACCTTTCCGGGCTGAGAGGAGGCCTGATTGAGGTTTATATAACTATGAGAGGCATTAGGTTAGCAGTCAGAATATTTACTCCAGGGTAAAAATGTCAAGTGTCGGAGGATGTGTGTTTCAAGATTCCTTGCATGATATACTTCAACTCTCGTCTCAAGTTCTAGTTTATAGTCATCTGATTGTACAAGGACAATCCGACAAAACAGCGTTCTCCGGTCCTCAGTGCAAAACACGCAGACACACAACCAGATGTAACGCACATACAGACAAATAATACATATGCAGGATGAATATTTTATCTAGAAAAAATAACTATTGTACAAATGAGAGTCTCGGAGGGTTAGTGTGAGGAGTTCATTTGGTCATTCAGAATTCTCACTGCCCGAGGGAAGAAGCCGTTCCTCAGCCTGGTGGTACTGGCTCTGATCCTCCTGTATCTCTTCCCTGATGGGAGCAGCTGAAAGATGCTGTGTGGAGGGTGGATTGGGCTCTCTTTAGGGATGGGGGGTGGAGAGGGAAACTCCAGCGATCCTCTGCCACAAGGCAACGAGTCGCCATGAGCATTGCCTGGTGTCCCAAAGAGTGAGAGAAAGAGAAGCAAAGGAGGTGAACTGAGTGTCCGTGGATTCTCCTCCAGCACTTCTGCAGCTTCTCAGATTCCAGTTCGGGCAACCCGAGCTCCACATCTAAATCTCTGACCTGATGAGGAAGCCTTCAGCGTCAGAGGACCTTCAGGAACCCCTCTTGCCCTCAGCACCCCCTCGAATCCCGGTTCAAATACCTGGATCCCAGTGGCCAGACTGGTGTAGGTCCCAAATCACCAGTAGCCTGTGTGGGTCCTTCAGCCACTGAGGACCTCGCTGGTCTGTGGCCGTGGTCGTCCCTGTAGGCTTGTCTCCCTTGCTTCTCAACGGGGTGCACGCTCCCTGTTTCTGGTGCCCTGCACCAGTCCGCAGCTCCCCCAGAATCCGCAACCCCTCGTGGATCACTGCCCAGCACGTGCGGCCATCTTGACCACAGGCCTCCGTGGTTGCAGAGTTTAAAAATAAAAACTGTCGTCTCCTCTAACAGGCCTGCATGGAGCCATCAGCATTAAGGTGAGAGTAGGAAAAGTTTAAAAGAGATGTGCATGGCACACGGAGTGGTGGTTGCCTGGAGCAGGCTGCCTGAGGTGTGGTGGAAGCAGATTCAATTGTGGTACTAAACAGGCTTCTTGATGAATGAATGCGAAGGCGATTGAGGGGTATGGAGCTCATGCAGGCAGCAGAGGTTCAGTTTAATTTGGGTATTATGTTTAGAACAGAAGTGATGGGCCGAAGGGCTTGCTCCTGTGTTCTATAAGTACTTCAGAGTTTCAAATTCTGCCACAGCATCTGGTAAACATCAAACCAGAATTTGCCAACATAATGTTGATGAACCTGAAGTCTTACAACATGGAAAAGGCCCACAACTGTATTGCCAGCAATTCTGGTCACCCAGTTGTACTTGTTTATAAAATAAAATGGACATTCTGTGCAGAAACTGGCCCTTAGAACCATAGAACATTACAGCACAGACACAGGCCCCTTCTAGACTGTGCAGAACCACTTTTTTTTTAACCTATTCCCACTGACCGGCACCTAATCCATATCCCTCCATACCCCTCCCTTCCATGTACACATCTATATTCTTCTTCAATGTTAACATTGAGCCCACATTCACCACCTCAGCTGGCAGCTCGTTCCACATTCCCACCACTCTCTATGTGAAGACATTCCTCCTAAACTTTCCCCCTTTCACCCTTAACCATGTCCTCTGGTTTGTGTCTCACCTCCACTCAATGGAAAAAGCCGACCTACATTTACTCTGTCTCTCCCCCTCATAATTTTAAATGCCTTGATCAAATCTCCCCTCATTCTTTTATGTCCAGGGAATAAAGTCCTAACCCGTTTAACCTTTCCCTGTAACTCAGTTCCTGAAGTCTGGAACTTCTCTGCACCCTTTCCATCTTATTGATATCTTTCCTGTAGTTCGGTGACCAAAACTACACACAATCCTCCAAATTTGGCCTCACCAATATCTTGAACAACTTTACCATAACATCCCAATTCCTGTACTCAATACTTTGATTTATGAAGGGCAATGTGCCAAAAGCTCTCTTTACAACCCTATCCACCTGTGACACCACTTTCAGGGAATTGTGTACCTGTATTCCCAGATCCCTCTGTTCTACCGCACTCCTCAGTCCCCGACCATTTACCGTGTATGTCCTTTCTTGGTTTGTCCTTCCAAAATGCAACACCTCACACTTGTCTGCATTAAATTCCATCTGCCATTTTCTGGCTCATTTTGGCAGCTGGTCCAGATCCCTCTGCAAGCTTTGAAAACCACTTTCACTGTCCACAACGCCTCCAATCTTAGTGTCATCTGCAAACTTGCTGATCCAATTCACCACATTATTATCCAGATCATTGATATAGATGACAAACCACAATGGTTCCATGGCTGATTCCTGAGGCGAATCACTAGTCACAGGCCTTCAATCTGAGAAGCATCATCCACCACTACTCTTTGGCTTCTTCCATCCAGCCATTATTGAATTATTGAACTCAGTTCACTACTATGAATACCTAGCGTCTGAACCTTCCTGACTAACCTCCCATGTGGGACCTTTATCAACTTTCATGGTAACTATATAATCATATAACAATTACAGCACAGAAACAGGCCAACGTCTCTTCTAGTCCATGCCGAACACTCCCTCCCACCTAACTCCACTGACCTAGGCTCAACCCTTAACCCTCCATTCCTTTCCCATCCATATCCGACTTCTCCTTAAGAGTTCATTTCAAGCCTGCCTCCGGCACTTTGTCTGGAAGCTTGTTCCACTCACCCATCACTCTCTGAGTAAAGAAGTTTTCCCCTCTCATGTTTCCTCTAAACTCCTCTAAGCTCACGTCCTCTCGTTTGTATCTCCCCCTTTCTTAAAGGAGAAAGCTTCTCCACATCAACTCTATCTACACCCCTAATAATTTTAAATACCTCAATCTAATCCCCTCTCAATCTTCTATTCTCAAAGAATAAAGAACCAAACTTATTTAACCTTTCCCTATAACTTAGACCCTGTAATCCCAGCAACATTTTAGTCAATCTTCTCTGCACTCTCTCCAAATTGTTGATATCTTTCCTATACTTTGATGACCAAAAATGTTCACAATTCTCCAAATGTGGCCTCACATTTGTACAAATGTACACATTTGTGGTCTTGTACAATTTTAACATAACATCCCAGCTCCTAGACTCAATGTTCTGATTCATAAAGGCCAACATACCATAAGCTTCCTTCACCACCCTATCCACTTGTGACTTCACATTCAAGGAACTCTGTATCATTATTCCTAGATCCGTCTGTTCTACTGCATTCTTCAATGCCCCACCATTCCACATATATGTCCTATTTTGATTAGCCCTTTCCAAATATAACACCTCACGCTTATCTGCATTAAACTCCATCTTTCAGCCCCCTCTTCTAACTGGCCTAAATCCCTCTGCAAGCTTTGAAACCCTTCCTCACTATCCACAGCTCTGCCTATCTTGGTATCGTCTGCAGACTTACTCATCCAACTTTCCATCCCGTCATCCAGATCATACATGTATATGACAAACGGTAATGGACCCAATAGTCAACCCTGAGGCACACCACTCATTGCCAGCTTCCAATCTGACAAACACTTATCTGCCACTACTCTCTGGCATCTCCTGTTCAACCTTTCTTGAATCCATTTTACAAATTCAATGTTAATACCTAATGATCTAACTTTCCCTGAGGAATCTTGTCAAAGGCCTAACTAAAGTCCAAATACACAACATCCACTGACTTACCCTTATCGACTTTCCTAGTAACTTCCTCAAAAAATTCGATTAAGGTTGGTCAAACATGATCTTTCCCCTCATAAATCCATGTTGACTGTTTCTAATCAGTCCCTGGCAATCCAAATCTTGTATATCCAATTTTTTAGAACACCTTCCAATAATTTACCTACACTGATTGTATAAACACTGACCTTGCTTCTTTCTGTGATCCCCAGGAGAACAGTGGGTTGACGGTCTGCAATGGGATGCTTTATATTTTGGGAGGGAAGGATGCTTTGGCAGAAGGCACGGACCAAGTGCTCTGTGTGGACCCCACCTCGAGCAACCTGAGCCACGTGTCCAACATGCCGCGGTGCGTCAGTTACCATGGCTGCGTCACCATCCACCAGCGGGTGAAATAGAGGAGCTGGCTTGTTTCCCCCACCGCCGCACAAGCACTTACAACTTGGATGTGATGCCTAGCCTAATCTCCAATAAGCCAAGCTCTTGGAAGAGCCATCGGCAGGACTGGGCATCTGTGGTCGAAATTGCACGATATTACACTTCCTTGGGTTTATGGTCATGTGCACCAAGATCCAGTGAGAAATGTGTTTTGTGAGCTGTCCAGTGCCTCAGCCCATATACAGTACAGCAGTAAAACACACAGAATATAGTGCAGAGTGACAGAGATCAGTTAGAGCAAGTGCAATGTAATTCCGCCACTGTGAGGTTCATTTAGGAGTCTGTTAACAGCAGGAAAGAAGCTGCCCTTGAATCTGGTGGTGATCAAGCACATATGTGACCATGTGTTTCCGAGGCAGCTGGAATTCAAGATGGGGGGAGGAGGTGATGGTCTGAGCCACGTTCACAACCCTTTGCGGTTCTTGTGGTCACACACCACGACAGGATGGTGCGGCTGTTAAGGGACCCGGGGACCAGCCTACCTTCCCCTGGCATCTGAGGAAGTCGTGAAGCTGGCGCACTTCCTTGGCCATCGCATCGGCAGGGTTAGTCCAGGAGATAATTACGCCAAAGAACTTAAAACTGTCCGCTACCCCCACCAATCTTGGCCAACAAATTTAAAAAGCCTATTCCAGCCCCAGCCCCCTTCCCTTCTCCCACCTCCCCCCCCCCCCCCAATCTTCCATCAGACAGGAAGATACAGGAGTCTGAAAACACAGACCTCCAGATTCACGGTTTGCTTCTTCCCAACTAGTTCTCAGATACTAAATGGACCCTTCGTCTCTGAAACTGTGCTGTTTAAAACCAAGTGAAAGCACAGAGATGCTGGAAAATCTCGGCCGGTTTTGCAGTGTACATAGGAGATGAAGATGTATTACTGACGATTCGGGCCTGAACCCTTCTTCATCTAAAGCCTTTACCTCCGGCGGACACTGTTCCTGCAGCATCTCGGTGGTTTACATCAATCACAGTGTTTGCACACTTTGCTGAATCACGGTTTTAAACCAAACCTATTTCTCTGCACTACTACACTCTGCCAAGGATAGGTTAACTGTCCTCGAGTCTGGGGGTGCATGACCTTGCCCTCCTGAATCTTCTTCCCAATGAGGAGGGGAGAGGTGAAGAGAGCGTGGCCGGGGTAGGGACAAGACTTTTAATGTCTTCCAGTGCGTGACTCACTAGATCCTGGGGTCCATATACCCCTGAGAGGTCCTAACCTATGGAATAACCCCACTGGACTTCATCTGAACGCTGACAGAACATGGGCTCACAGTCGCCGGTGCCTGATTCCCTCAGCACCATTTCCTCCAATTTTCACCATCCAACACTCATTTCAGCTTGGATTTTATCCAAGAAAAGAGTGTGCATGTGTGGGGTGCGTCAGTGTGGGGGGGGGGGGTGGGGGTGGCGGTTGATATGTGGTGGGGTTGCGGGGGTTGTGTATGTGGTGTGGTGGGAAGGTGGGGGGGTTGGTGGGAGGGTGGGGGTTAGTGTGAGTGAGGGGGGCTGGTGTGAATTGGAGGGGTTGGGGTTGGTGTGAGTGAGGGGGGTGGTATGAGGGAGGGTGGTGTGAGAGAGAGATGGAGCTGATGTGGGTGGGGGGGTTGGTGTGTGAGAGTGGATGAGGGGGTGGGAATAGGAGGGGGGTAGGTGTGTACGTGTGTGTGCTTGAGCGTAACTAAGGAACGCTGATACATTTCCCCAAGCCCACTCAGTGCGTGATCAGGAGATGTATCCTAGGGGCTGCAGTGTTCACTGGACCGCGGCACTGGAGAGAGAGGCTCAGGAGATGCTGTTCACGTTTCCCTGTTGGGTGCTTGTCCACTTTGCAGCCACCATGACCCAGTAGTGTCGGAGGGACTGTTCAACCTGATGGATTAGATGAGGTGTGACCCTCTCCCGAATGAAATGCTTTACACACAAACGTGTATTGCCGCGTGTGCTCGTTCCGTGGGCAGGCGTCACGAGGTGCACCTACCTCTCAATAATGCCAAAGCAGCAATAACACCCATGTCGCACAAGTATTGGCCTTGTAAATCAACTGCTGCCTTTTTGGATATCTGCCATGGATTCATTCGTTGGTGGTCCTGAAGTCACGCGTTTCCCCAGGGCGAGTAAGCCACTTTTCCCAGTCATAGAATATTGTTTCAAAAGTATCTTGTGAAAAAAGTATTTGATCAAACTGTGAAGTGTGATAATCACATGTTTATAGCTTATTAATCCTACAATGTGAACATGATTTATTGTGTGTGTGTGTGTGTGTGTGTGTGTGTAATGAACATTGTCTCTGTGTCCCATCCCTATTGCTTCCCATCCCTCCTACCCCCGGGTCTCCTGCCCCCATCCCCTCCTGCCCTCAGGTCACCTGCCCCATCCCCTCCTGCCCCCCAGGTCAACTTCCCCCATCCCACCAGCTTCCATCCCTCCTGCCACCCAGGTCAACTGTCTCCATCCCTCCTGCCCCTCAGGTCACCTGTCTCCATCCCACCGCTTCCATCCCTCCTTCTCCCCCAGGTCAACTGCCCCTATCCCTCCTGCCCCCCAGGTCACCTGCCCCCATCCCACCTGCTTCCATCCTCCTTCTCCCCCAGGTCAACTGCCCCCATCCCACCTGCTTCCATCCCTCCTTCTCCCCCAGGTCAACTGCCCCCATCCCACCTGCCCCCATCCCACCTGCCCCCATCCCACCTGCCCCCATCCCTACCCCATTCTCTCTCTTCATGGTCCTGCATCATTCTTGTTTAGTTGAGGAAGTCTAGGTGCAGGGTCAAAGGTGTCTCCAGGGAGGTGAGCAAGAGTCCCATCTCCGCCCTCCCCTGAGATCGCAATATTTTTTGGGTGGGTCTGCACGTGGAGGACTGGTCGCCCCATTGCAGGAAGGATGTGGAGCCTTTGAGAAGGATGCAGAAGAGGTTTACCAGGATGCTGCTTGGTTTCCAAGGTATGAGCTTAGGAGGAGAGGTGGGACAAAGTTGGGTTGTTTTCTCTGGAGCGTCGGAGGCTGAGGGGAGAGCTGATCGAAATTTATTAAATTATGGGAGGTGGCGATAGGATGGCCAGTGAGAAGCTTTATCCCCAGGGTGAAAATAAAGTCATGTACAAGGGGACGTGCATTTAAGATGAGTTAGGTGGGAAGTTTCAGGGAGATGTGTGGGGCGCCTGGAATGGGCTCCCAAGGGCAGTGGGGGAAGCAGACATGATGGCAGTGTTTAAGAAGCTTCTCGACAGACACATGAATCAGATAAGATGACCTTTTATTGTCATTGCACAAGGAGTTGAGTGCACATTCTGACGGTGAACATGTACATCAAAAAAAAGATAGAAAAGCACAATATTCAATGTTTGCCGTTGTTCAGTTATGTATGGCTCTGGGGTAAGAACTGTTTTTAATGGACCTCAGACATGTACTGAAGGGCAGCAGGTAAAACAGTTGATGACCAGGGTGGTCAGGGTCTCTCGGGATGTTGGCTGCTCTACTGAGGCATCTGTACAACTCCTCCAAAGAGGGCCGTATTGATGCCCCTCTGAAGGGCTCTCTTGTTTTCTGCCGAGCAGCTGGCAAACTACATGGGCATTCAGTAGGCCCATGGAGTGGCGATAGAAGGCCAGCAGCAGTTTGATTTTTCCTGACGATCCTCAGGACATGGGGTCGTGGCTGTGCCTTTTTATTGACTGTGATGGTATTGGTGGTCCAGGAGAGATCTTCAGCAAAGTGCATGCCCAGAAACCTGAAAGCAGTGACCCTTTCCACATGGTCCCCGTTGATGTATGATGGGTCCAGAACTGTGCAGGGAGCAGAGTTTGAGGTTAACCTGGGCATGATGTTTGTGGCATGCTGTTCTTTTCTCTGGTTGGGAAAGATTTGCACGTGCCTTCCACAGACTCCACTTACAAAATTAAAGATGCGGACCAATTTGCTCACCCTGTCCAGGATGTCCCACCCACACTGGTCCCACCTGCCTGTGTTCGACCCATATCCTATCCATCTATCTGTCCATTTGTTTCTTAAACATTGCAATATTACCTGCCTCAACCACCTTCTCCAGCAGCCTATTCCATTACACCCACCACCCTCTGTATAAGGGAGAGAAAAAAAATGACCCCTCCGGTTCCTGTTAAATCCCTTTCCCCACCCCTCACCTTAAACCCATGTCCTCTGATTACCGGTTTCCCCGACTCTGGGCAAAAGACTCTCTGAGTTCTCCCAATCTATTCCCCCTTGATTTTGTCCACCTCTCTGAGACCCTCTTAACCTTCTGCGCACCAAGCCCCAGCCTGCCCAACCTCTCCCTGTGGCACATTCACACCCCCCCCCCCCCGCCCAAGTCCTGACAACATCCTTGTAAATCTCTGTGCCCTCTCCATCTCGACGACATCCTTCCTGCAACACGGTGACCGAAACCTTTAAATCTGCCCTCTCTCACCTGAGCCCTCAAGACTCCCCTACCCTGGGGAAAAGATGGCCTTCCTCAACCTATTTGAAAAGGTCGATGGTGTTGTGAAGAGAGTTGAAGAGGTGAAAATTGTCGGTCAATATTCCAGGCTAGTCCCAATATCAATTGGACTGATAAGAACCTGAAAAAACATGCTTGTAATCAGAAATATGACCATAGCAACCAAATAATCCTTTCTTTAGCAATCAATATTGGCCAAAGTCTTTTGAATAGAGCTTTGGGTTGATTTTTAAAAAATATCCTCACAAAGTTGGCAGAGTTTTGGTTGCAAATCCAAGATATTATCCCCTCAATGCAGCTTTCTCTCTGGTCAGGGTCTTGAACCCATAGGCCTGTGCCTTGTATCCAAGAGTGTGGTCCACTGAGCCAAGCCACTCCATGATACTTGCTATGGAGATCTAAGTCCTTTGTGTTTCAATTCATGTTGTTTAAGTGATGTGTTGGTTATGTCGTGATCTTTCTGTCACTGCAAGATAATTAAACAAATGTAGGTTTTTAAAAATGGTCTGTTAATAAAAGTTGTGTACTGAACCAAATAAACCTTTTTCTACATTTAAACCTGATGCCTTTGCATTGTGTCTGAACAAAATTAATTCTCCAGGATGGCACTTGCATTTCTCAAGAACATTTGGCCATGTCCTAAAGCAGTGAGGTCATCTTAAGATTGTTCTGAGATGTGAGGATTTATTTATTTTCCACCTGTTGCATTCACAGGATTGGATTCAGTTCTGGTTTCCTCATTGCAGGAAGGATGGAAGAGCTTTGGAGAGGGTGCAGAGGAGATTTACCAGGTTGTTGGCTGGAATGGGGAAGGTGTTGCATGAGGCAAGGTTGGCAGAATTTGAAGCGATGAAGGATGAGGGGTGACTTAATAGAAATGTATGAGGAGTTTAGATAGGGAAGACAGCCAATACCTTTTTTCTTAGCAAATATGTAACACAGCTACCCCAAGATTCCCTCTGTCCCTACACTGCTAAGAGTCCTGCCTTCCAAAGTGCATCATGGCACACTTATCCGGATTGAACTCCAGTAATTTCAGGGCCTTCATAACAGATCACGATTTTAATAGAATATTACAGCACAGTACAGGCCATTCAGCCCTCAATGTTGTGCCGAGCTACCAAACCCTTCCTTCCTCGTAAACCCTCTTTTTATTTTGTCCGCGTGCCTGTTTAAAAGTATTTTAAATGCCCCTAATGTTTCAGCCTCCAGTACTGGCAGGGCATTCCAGGCACCCGCAACTGTGTGTTTTGGGGGAAAAAAAATTCTTCCCTCTGACATCTCCCGTAAACCTCCCTCCCTTCATGAGCATATGCCCTCTGGAGCTTGCTATTCCCGCCCTGGGTATACCAGAGGACATCTGTTTAAGGTGAGTGGATGAAAGTTTAGGGGAGACTTTAGAGGGGTACGCTTTTTTATCACACAGAGAGTGGTTGGTGCCTGGAATGGGTTGCTAGGGGTGATGGTGGAGCCTGGTACAGTAGGGACATTCAAAAGACTCTCAGGCACGTGGATGTAAGAAAAATAGAGGGTTATGGGTGTGAGGGAGGGAAAGGCGAGATTGTTGTGGAGCAGGTTTATACGGGCCAGGACGACATCGTGGGCTGAAAGGCCGTTACTGTGCGGTAATGTTCTGTTGCATCTGGTACCGTGAGAAGGGTTTTCCTGCAAGCAGTCTAACGGGCTAACTCCAGCATTCACACAGATCTATGAAATAGAAGAGCAAGAGGGGGAGTTGCAGTGGGGAATTGTTCAGGAGCCTGATGGCTGCAGGGAAAGAACTGAATTTAAGCCTGTGGGCGAGCGATTTTTGCCCTCCTGAACCTCCTTCTCGGAGGGAGAAGAGAGTGTGTGATGAACCTGCCAACATTTAGTGTGTTGCTCCAATTTCCAGCAGCTGGTGCGGTTCTTGGTTATCTCAGTGAAAAAGCCAACAGGATGCGGTCCGGAGAGTCCAATTGGATTTAACCTGTCCCAGGGGACTTGTGGCGTGCCATCAACTCTGCTCAACAGATTGGCTGAGCATTAAACCTCCCCATCTTTTCTGTCTCAGTCACCATCTGCTCCTTGAGAACACCCAGCGCCAAAGGGAATTGAATCCCCTCCAGCGACAGACCAGCTTCCTCCCCCAGCATTAGCAGAGCAAGGCAGACAAACTCAGTCCAGGAGGAAGGAGGCTCTCGGGCCTCTGATCTCTGCTCAGTGGGAAGTGTGGGCCCTCTTAATATACACTGGGTGACAAGGGTGGCAGGATTAACGTAGCAGTTAGCGCAACTCTATCACAGCGCCAGAGACGCGGCTTCGATTCCGCCACTGTCTGTAAGGAATTTGTATATTCTCCCCGTGTCTGTGTGGGTTTTCCCTGGGGGCTCCATTTTCCTCTCACTTTTCGAAACGAACAGAGTTGTAATTGGATGCAACAGGCCTAAATGGCCGGAATTGGCTTCTACTGTGCTGTATATAAAATAATTTTTAAAAATTTACAAATTTAAAACTGCCTCGTCCCTTGAACATGGGTTTAAGGTGAGGGGGTGCAGAATATTTAAGGGAAATGTGCAAGCCAAATTCTTTAATGCATACTACATAGAACATTACAGTACAGGCCCTTCAGCCCTTGGCATTGTACTGACCTATGTAAACCCACTCCACAACAATCTAAGCCTTTCCTACCTCACATTCATAACCCTTAACAGAGGTCTAGATTAAGATTAAGAGGGACTTGGAGAGGGTGGATAGCCACCACCTCTTTCTTGGGGTGACAGTAGCAAATGCCTGAGGTCATCTGTTGAAGACAATGGTTCTCAACCTTTTTCTTTCCACTCACATCCCACTTTAAGTAATCCCTATGCCATCGGTGCTCTGTGATTAGTAAGGGATGGCTTAAGGTGGGATGTGGGTGGAAAGAAAAAGTTTGAAAACCACTGTTTTAATCGTCCCTTATTAACTCGTTATGTGCACGGGTTCAGAACTTCAAAGGAAATGGGCCAAATGACAATTATTCTCAAGCAAAATATTTCAGTAACAATTGGGTCTAGAGCAGTGATTCTCAACCTTCTCTTCCCACCCACATCCCACCTTAAGTGACCCCTTACTGATCACAGAGCACCAATTGCGTAGGGATTATTTAAAGTGGGATGTGAGTGGAAAGGAAAAGGTTGAGAACTACTGGAGTAGATTGTTGTGAAGGTATGGAGTCCCTTCCTTGACAATTTTCAGAATTGAAAAGATTATTGGATCCCATTTTACGGTTTGGGTGTCCTTTCTTTCATGCATGAATGTGTTTAATTATAACTTCACAAGGGGAGGGTTAGATTATTAGAATAGTCTTTGTCTTGGATACATTTTAGTCTCTTTCATAGGGTGGTTACAGTTATTTGTTAATATACGATTACTTTGTAGGATATATATTCTTGTTATTACCTATGTATGAGCATATAACTCAATATTGGAAAGGAGATGGTTGTGAAGTAGGCTTACATAGGTTGATGGGCTGAAGGCCCTGTGCTGTAGTGCTCTATGATGTCTCTCAATGGAACAAGCCTACTAAATATTTATCCTGCCTATACACTTCATCAGTGTGAATCAAGAAAGTTTGCAGGCACTGTGAATGTGCTGGAAGAATTCAACAGGTCCGGCAGCATCCATAGGAGGCCCATCAATACCTTGTCGAAGGGCTGGAGCCATGTAGCCATCATCCTCTGTACATAAGAAGTACCCCTCAGGAACTCTTTAAAATTCTCCTGGTTCTAGCTATCTATCTGAGCATTGACTAATTCCAAGCCTTGGCCCTCAGCACAAAACACCCTACTTCTTTATTGAGATTCCCCACCTGACTATTGAATAAAACACAGTTTATAGAATTATAAAACTTAAGGAGCTGATTGTTGGCTTCAGGAAAGGAAAGCAGAGGTGTACGGTCCAGTTTACAGGTGTACCAGGGAGAGCATTCTGGCTGGTTGCGTCACTGCCTGGTGCGGAGGCGCCAACCCTCAGGACAAGGATCAACCCCAGAGGGTTGTTAACTCGGCCGGCGACATCACAGGCACCAGACTTCACTCCATCAAGGACATCGACATGTGAGGAAGTTGGCTAAACTGTAGGTAGAGCTAGGGGCTAGTATAGTGTAGTCGGGCTTTGCAACATGATGGGAAAACAGCAGAAGAAATAAATTAGCAAAAAGCTGAGACACAAAATATGTCAGAATAATGAAGGTGGCGGCAGTATCTGAAATAACCATAGATCACTTGTTGATTTGCTCCTGCGCTGATTAACACCCTGAGACTTGGCGTATGCGAGAAACGAGCCACTAGTATCGATAAGCTGAGGTCTTATGATGGGTAAAATATTATACAGCAAGCGGAATAACTTCGAGATACCCTGTAGATGCCAGGAACTAACTATTGGATATTAAACGATGAGGTCTTGTATGATTGGTGTAACATTAATACAGTTTGCTACAGATCAGGATAAAAGAGAAGGTATTGTAGCTGTTCGGGAAGACTTTTGTCATTGGCTCCTGAATGGCATTTCAGTAGTAGCGGTGAATGAAAGTAACCCAATCTGCAGATTAAAGAACGATCCAACCAAGACTGTAGTTGAAGTCAATCATTTCATCCAAGCACCCTGCGGACCCAGAATCCATACTGACACACCAATGTCATCGTGAAGAAAGCACATCATGGGAGTTTGCGAAGGTTTGGTACGACGCCAGAAATCTTGGCAAATCTCTACAGAGGTGTGGTGGGAAGTGTGCTGACCGGCTGCATCACAGTCTGGTACGGGGACACCAATGCAGCCCAGGACATCACAGGCAAAACCCTCCCTACTATTGAGGACATCTGCCGTCGGAGGGCAGCAGCAATCATCAAGGATCCCCACCACCCAGCACATGCTCTGTTCTCGCTGCTGCCAGAGGTGTAGGTGCCACAGGACTCGCACCACCAGGCTACCCCTCCACCATCAGACCCCTCAACGACAAACTCAGAGACTCTAACTTTTTTAATTGATTTTCTTTTTTGTTCTCTCTGTATCGCGCAGTCGGTTTGTTTATATTTGTTACATTTGTTCTTTATGTTTACGCTGCGTACAGTTTATTTTTTCGCTACTAATTAATGTTAAATCTACCATGCCCCCAAGAAAAAGAATCTCAGGGTTGTATGTGATGTCATGTACGTACTCTGGCAATAAATCTGAATTATGAGAGTCACAGACAAAGTGAATGCGCATAACACAAAAGTTTGCAGACGCTGTGGTTGCAGTAAAAACACGCCTGTATATATATATATATATATATATATATACACAACCGAGATTTTGGGCTGAGCCCTTCCTCAAGTTGGGAGTAAAATGCAAGCAGGTGTCTGAATTAAAAGGCGGGGAGAAAGAAAGGAGAGGGGGGAGGTCTGTTTGGGGCCCTGAATAGTGTTGAGGGAGGCGGTGTGGGAGCAAGTGGAGCATCTCCTGCAGTCACAGCGGTAGGTGCCAACAGGGCGATGAGGATGAATGCTCACAGACATTTTCCCCAGGGTAAATGATTCGAGAGCAAGTGGGCAAAGGTTTAAGCTGAGAGGGGATCGATTTAGACCATAAATTATGGGAGTAGAAGTAGGCCATTTGGCCCATTGAGTCTGCCCTGTCATTCCATGATGAGCTGGTCCATTCTCCCACTCAGACCCTCTCCCCTGCCTTCTCCCCATTACCTTTGATACCCTGACTGCTCAGATACCTATTAATTTCTGCTGTTAATACACCAAACAACCTGACCTCCACAACCGCCCGCAGTAAAACATTCCAGAGGTTCACTACTCTCTGGGACCTGAGGCACAACCTTTTCACTCAGGGGGGAGGGGAGGGGGTTTGTATCTGGAATGAGCTGCCAGAGGAAGCTGTGGAAGTAAGGACAATTACCACGTCCAAAACACATTGGGACAGATACGGGTGGTCCCTGACGTATGTCCCAATTCCGTTCTGACCAAACGGTCAGATTTCAAAATGGACGCAAGTCAGACGTGGGTTACTCTGGGCCTGTGCTCGCCTCCCCCACCTTGAACACCAGGTCTGCCACCTCCTCCGCGTCCCGAAAATAGAATGTATTCGGCGGCAGTGGAGTCTCAGTGCCCTCACGGCCTGTGGCAGCTGCCATGTTGGCCCGTCAAAGTAAACAGCCCCTGGATCCCTGGGACTTACGTAAGTTGCATAAGTTGTAGATAGGGGACCACCTGTATATGGAAGGGAAGGGCTTGGAGGGATATGGACCAAATGCAGCCTGACCAACTCACAATGATAACCAGCACAGATGACTTGGGCTGAAGGGCCTTTAACTTCATGGCTCTTGTGTGGCCACTTTAAGGAAGCTATGAACTTGCACCCCAAGATCCTTCTGTACATTGTTAAAGGTCTTCTACTGTAATGCAATAAAGCAGAACATGTCATATTACATCAAATTGCTTTCTGCCTGCTATAAGGCCAAGAGTCACCCGGTGCTCCTTACAGTAAAAGCGAAAGAGAAGCCCTTCAGAGACACCGAGTGTCCGTGGATTCACCTCCAGCCTCTGCAGCCGCAGGGACTCCTGGTTGGTCCATTGGCAAACCCGAGCTCCAGATCCGACACGATCAGGAAGCCCAGAGGGGGGGTCTCTGGGAGCCATTATTGCCCTCGAATCCCGGCTCCGACACCCGGTTCCCACAAGTCTGCCTCTAGCACACTGTGCGCAGCGCACCCCCCCCTCCACCCCGACTGCAAGTCGCCCGCAGCCTGGCTGGGTCACTGAGCCTCTGGTTGGTCCACCGCCACAGTCGGCACGTCTTCTCCTGCTCAACAGGGGTGGGGGGCTCTCCCCGTTTCTGAGCCCGTCCGTTGGTCCTGGTACTAAGAGGTCTTATCTCTGCAAGACAAACCTGGAAGGCTAGACTGTAGCTCTGGGATGCTTTATATACAAGGTCACCTGGATGATCCCCTGGTGACCTAGTGGGGTAATTACATATCACCACAGTTGTAGAGCTCGTCGAAAGAACCAAAGACTTGTTGATCCAAACCAAGGCTTTTATTAGCAAAAGACAGGAGCTCTTCACAGGTGGCCGACCAGTCCGGAATGATCCGACCTGGCTAGGGACACAACCCTTTAAGGCCCAGACAATAGGCGTGGCTTAGCTCTCAGCCAATCGCTGTAAGCACAGTCATTGCATACACTAGATACTGAAACTATGTACATTGATGATAGGTCTGTACTATCACATTCACCCCTTCTTGGAGAACTGACCCCGGGGTGGAAGGGAAGGAAGAAAAAAAAATGAGGAAGAGAATGAAAGGAAGGGGTAGGTTAAGGACTGTAGCGGTCAAGGGGTCTGACCATCCGGCGTGACCGCCGTGGTGCCGGGATTGGGGTCGCTGGAGTGGTGTCGCCAGCGGGCTCGTTGGGTGTGACCGCTTCTTCGCTCAATTCCCCAGTCGTGTTGTCAGCAGGGTGGCCCGGGTCGTTGGGGTGCTGTTGGTCCTGCTGTTTCGGCACCACGGGGCCTGGAGAATAAGGAGTTGGAGAAGGTTGGGTTGGGGGAGTTGCTGGGCCTACCGCATCCTGAGCTAGGTCCCGCACCAAAACAGTGTCCTCCCGCCTGTCTGGGAACTCAACGTAGACGTAATCCGGGTTCGCGTGGAGTAAAGTCACTCGGTCGACCAAGGGGTCGTTCTTTGAGTGCCGGACGTGGCGTCGCAAAAGGACGGGGCCAGGGACGGTGAGCCATGCTGGTACAGCGGTTCCTGATTCGGATTTCCTCGGGAAAAGGAACATCCTTTCGTGGGGGGTGGCATTTGTTGCGGTACATAGGAGGGAGCGGATGGAGTGTAAGGCTCTAGTGAGAACCTCCTGCCAGTGAGTGGTGGGGAGGCCTTTAGACGGGAGAGCCAGTGTAACTGCTCTCCAGATGGTGGCATTCTCCCTCTCGACCTGGCCGTTATCACGTGGGTTATAGCTGGTGGTCCTGCTTAAAGCAATACCACACTCCAGAAGGTACTGTTGCAGCTCTGCGATCATGAATGAGGACCTCCTATCACTGTGGATGGAATTGGGGTACCCGAAAATGGCGAAGATACTGTGAAGGGCCTGTATCACTGAGGAGGCGGTGGTGTCTGGGCAGGGCACAGCGAACGGGAAGTGGGAGTACTCGTTGATGGTTGTAAGGATGTAGTTATTACAGTTGGTCGACTGTAGGGGCCCCTTAAAGTCTACGCTAAGACGCTTGAAGGGGTGGTGGCTTTGATAACGTGGGAGTTCCCCGGACGGAAGAAGTGGGGCTTGCATTCAGCGCACACCCAGCCATTTGTCTGTGTGTCAAAGAAGCCCCTCTGGGCCAACGCCACAGAGGCTGACTGGGGGGAGGGGTGGGGTCCACCCTCTGTCGGAGGGTAAATCGAAAGTCCGGTTTCCGCGGAAAGGCTCATTGTTTACCTTCCCAATATTGAAAGCTGAGACTTTAATCAAAATTCGATTCAGACTAGAGCCGCACCACAACCTCAGCACGCCGTCTCTTTCCGAGCCCACTTGCAGTTAATTACCCACGGGTCTGGGGTCCGGTCTCCAGGGGAAGGGGACGAATGCACCAGCTGTCACATCTCTTACATTCAATTAACGTCGGAACCAGCTCTTTCCATCACACCCAGGGCCAACTTGCTGAGGTTGCTATGGAAACTAATGAGCCGGAGCTTGCTGTTTGTACACACGGAACCAGCGGGCCCTCATGTAATGGGGGGGTTGGGGGAGGAATCTGAGCCCCATATGGTATGTGGCCTGGCCATCCCCTGATGGAGTTGCCTGTCAAATTACCCAGGATTACAACCTGCAGCAGAAAAAGAAAATAACAGAGATTGAAGGAGGATGAGGTGTGGGGGTAGGGGTGGGGGGGGGGGGGTGGGGTGGGGTGGAATCTCACAGAGGGGGACAAAATCATGAGGGGAATAGATCGGGTGAACACAGGGATGCTTGTGCCCGGAGTGGGGGAATGGGTCACCAGTGGACAAAGGTTTAAGGTGATGACTCGTGGAAAAGTCGAGCCCCTATTTTTGACCTAAACATCTGGAATTTCTTCACTAGGACTCCTGTATTCCAGAATGGGGTGCTTAATGCTATAACTACTGTAAAATTACGAAAGCCTTAACCCAACACTCTGCTTGTCCGCACGCAGATGTAAACGGTCATGGGCAGGAACACAGCCAGGCCGAATTTTAGCCCTATTACCCGCTTACTGAGTCAGAGCTGGGTATATCCCACCATATGTACTGAACACTAGGCCGAGATGCATTTACAGTCCTTCACTAGAAGTACCATATCTCTGAAAGGGGTACTTCATCAACTTAAAAAACACAATGTTTTGTCTCCCTACCGCTCCCAGATGTAAACAGAGCAGCTAGGCCCGATTCAGCTGAATTGCATTGGCGTGAATTTCATCCCCTCAAAAGTAGAATCCATGTAACGGTCAGTCCCAGAAATTTAACATTAAAGAATAGTCTAGAAAATTCAAGTTTTACACCTACAGGAGCCCAAGGGGGTAACTTTTTTTTTCCACAGAGGGTGGTGGGTGTATGGGACATGGTTCGCATAGCAGACAGCACAACGCTTTTACAGCGCCAACGATCAGGACCAGGGTTCGAATCCCCGCGCTGTCTGCACGCTCTCCCAGTGTCTCCGTGGGTTTTCCCCGGTGGGGGGGGGGGTGGCTCCGGTTTCCTCCCAAACGTACCGGGGGTTAATTGGGCAGCGCAGACTCGTAGGCTGCATTGGCCTTTTATCACGCTGTATATCTCAATTAAAGGAGTGGGTTGCCGGAAGAGGTGAGTGAAACATGGAGGTCTGCGGACCCCGTGATTGTAATAAAAACACATCAAAATGCTGGAGGAACTCAGCTGGTCTTTTCAGCATCCATTGGAGGTAAAAGATATGTTGCCGACGTTTCAGGCCTGAGCCCCTCTTCAAAGAATGAGCCAGAAGCAGGAAATCTCAGAAAGTCTCAGAATCCAGACACTGGGAGAGGGATCCAGAACAAAAGGTGTTAATTGGATATGATAATGGATGGGGAGGGGCGGGGGGGAATTTATCATGTCTGTATGAAAGGAGAGACAGAGCAAAGGGCCATTGGGCCCACGATTTTGTGCTAAAGTCCCTACCCCATAACCCTCTTTTTCTTCCAACCATGTGTCTGTCTAAGAGTCTTTTAAATGCCCCTATTGTTCCAGCCTCCACCATCATCCCTGGCAATGCATTCCAGGCACCCACAACTCTGTGTAAAAAAAAAAGTGCCCTTGATATCTCCCCTAAACTTTCCTCCCTTCACTTTGTACAGGTGTCTTCTGGTGTTTGCTACTCCTGTCCTGTGAAAAAAGTGCTGACTGGGCACTCAATCTGTGCCACTCCTAACTTGTCAACCTCTATCAAGTTTCCTCTCTTCTCTTTGGAGTTCCAGCTCTGCTAACCTTACCTCGGAAGATATATTTCCCAATTCAGCCAATGTCCTGGTAAATCCCCATAGTTTCCACATCCTTCCTGTAATGAAGTGACCAGAATGGAACGCAATATTCTCAGTGTGGTCTCACCAGAGACGTATTGACCTGCAGCATTACCTCACGTCCTTTGAACTTAATCCCCCTATTAATGAAGCCCATCTTACCATAGGCCTCCTTAACTGTCCTCTCAACCTGCGCGGGAACCTTGAGAGAGCTTTGGATTTGGGCTCAAAGGCCCCTCTGCTCTTCCACACTGTTAGGTATCCTACCATTAACCACCAGACAAAATACCCCAGTTTACCTACAACCCCTGTATGTTTCTGGTAGGTGGGAGGAGAGCATCTGGAGGAATCCCATGCACACACGGTTAGAATGTGAAAACGCCTTGCAAATGGCGTTGGATTCAAACCCGGGTTGCTGGCGCTGTAACAGGGTTGCGCTAACCATGCTGCCCTGCTCCTTGTTTTCCTGATTGTGCAGATGATGCAACAGTAGTGGGTGGGCGTTGGCATCGGGGCCACGCGGCCAATGAATGTGTGTTTCTGAGTGGAAGGTCATTCACAGGCCTAACTTAGAACAGGTCAGTGAGACCAGCAGCTCAGTTATCACCGTGGTGGCTGTGTCTCCTCTCCTCTGCCAGCCTCCTTACATCTCCCATCCACAAACATTCTGGATGGTCGACATCTGGAATGAGCTCCCAGGGGAAGCTGTACAAGCAAGCTCAGTAACAGCCTTCAAAAATTGTTGGACCGGGTAATGGATGGGTGCTTGAGGGAAATGGACCATATGTGAACTGGATTCGACAATGGCTGGATGGGAGAAGCCAGAGGGTAGTGGTGGATGGTGACTTCTCAGACTGGAGGCCTGTGACTAGTGGTGTGCCTCAGGGATCGGTACTGGGATCATTGTTGTTTGTTGTCTATATCAATGATCTGCGCGATAACGTGGTCAATTTTCAGATGACACCAAGATTGGAGGTGTTGGGGACAGCGAAGAAGGTTTTCAAAGCTTGCAGAGGGATTTGGACCAGCTGGAAAAATGGGATGAAAAATAGCAGATGGAATTTAATGCAGACAAGTGTGAGGTGTTGCATTTTGGAAGGACAAACCAAGAAAGGACATACACAGTGAATGGTCGGGCACTCAGGAGTGCAGTAGAACAGAGGGATCTGGGAATTCGTAATTCCCTGAAAGTGGTGTCACATGTGGATAGGGTTATAAAGAAAGTGTTTGGCCTTCATAAACCAAAGTATTGAGTACAGGAGTTAGGATGTTATGGTAAAGTTGTGTAAGACATTCATGAGGCCAAATTTGGAGGATTGTGTGCAGTTTTGGTCACCTAACTGCAGGAAATAAATCAATAAGATAGAAAGTGGACAGAGAAGATTTACTGGGATGTTGCCTGGACTTCAGGAACTGAGTTACAGGGAAAGGTTAAACACATTAGGACTTTATTTCCTGGAGTGTAAAAGAAAAAGGGGAGATTTGATAGAGGTATTTAAAATTATGAGGGGGGTGGACAGAGTAAATATAGATAGGCTTTTTCCACTGAGGCTAGGTGAGATACAAACCAGAGGACATGGGTTTAGGGGGAACTTAATTCAGAAAAAGATGGGAGTGTGGAACGAGCTTCCATCTGAAGTGGTAGATGCAGGCCCAATTTTAACATTTAAGGAAATTTGCACAGGTACATGGATGGGAGAGGTATGGAGGGCGATGACTGAGTAAGAAAAAGTGGTCTGGGGCCGAAGTGGCCTGTTTCAATCATGTAATTGTTCTAAGGTTCTAAGCAGGATAAACCCATGGTTGGCATGGACTAGTTGGGCTGAAGGGCCTGTTCTATGCTGATTGACTTCCTGTTGTGTCAGAGCCTCTACTTCCTCAGGTGCTTACACAAAAACCTTGGGAAACTTCTACATGCTCTGTTCTCACTGCTGCCATCAGGAAAGAGATGTAGGGGCCACAAGACTCGCCCCACCCGGTTCAGGAACAGCTGCTCCCCCTCCACCATCAGACTCCTCAACCACAAACTCAATCAGGGACTCGTTTAAGGACTCTGACTTGTGCACTTTATTTATTACTGAATTTTTTTTTCTGTATTGCAGTCAGATCCTCACAGTTCCTCACTCCCCCTCTCTCTCCCTGTTCCTCCCTTCCCCTCTCTCCCTGTTCCTCACTACCCCTCTCTCCCTGTTCCTCACTACCCCTCTCTCCCTGTTACTCACTCCCCCTCTCTCCCCGTTTGTCCCTTCCCCTCTCTTCCAGTTCCTCACTCATCCTCTCTGCCTATTCCTCACTCCCCCCTCTCTCCCCGTTTGTCCCTTCCCCTCTCTTCCAGTTCCTCACTACCCCCTCTGTCCCTGTTCTTCACTATCCCCTCTCCCTGTTCCTCTCTCCCTATTCCTCACTCCCTTCTCTGTCCCTATACCTCACCCTCCCACCTTTCTGTCTGGTAGAGGACTCTCTACCATGTCCACTCCCATCCCCCACTCTCTCCTCGACCCTCTCCCATCTGTTCAGCTCTGTGACTGCCTTTGTTCCTGCAGGTTCCTCAGACAACATTTCACAGTGGAACAGTGGGAGACACCAGCTGTGACTCAGTGGGAAGGCTCCTTCCCTCTGGTGGCCCCTTCCTTTTAATGAGAACAGAGCCAAGCCCAGGATATGGTCAGGGAGACAGCCAACACCTTTACTTCCATGTTGACTGTAGCAAATACCAGAGGACCATTTAAGGTGAGTGAAGGAAAGTTTTGTGAAGATGTCAGGGGTAAGGAACATACATAGAGAGTGGTGGGGGCCTGGAACCCATTGCTGGGGGTGGTGATGGAAGCTGGTACTTTTAAAAGACACTTAGGCATGTGGATATAAGTAAAATAGAGGGTTATGGGTATGAGGTAGGGAAAGTTTAGATTGTTGGCTGAAGGGCCTGTGCTGTAATGTTCTATGTTCTAAACTCAGTGCAATCCTGGACGAGAATTCTTTCACATCTACTTCTGGCAGTGGAAATAAAACTTCCTTTGCACTAATTTGAGGGGCGCTTCTGGGTACCCATTCTTCTCCCAAAACCAAAATTATCCCCGCACAACAGGAGTGGCGCAGTGTAGCATCGGGCAGTTCTGCTGCTGTACCAGTTCCAGAGACCAAGGTTCGACTCTGCACTTCTCCACTTCCACAGGAGTTTGCAGAGGTTTGGGATGACACCAGAAACCCCTGCAAATTTCCACAGAACCGTGTTGGAAAATGTGCTGACCGGCTGCATCACGATCTGGTACAGGGGCACCAATACCCTTGAACAGAAAGCCCTGTGAAAGGTAGTGGACACAACCCAGGACATCACAGGCACATCACAGACCCTCTCAACCACTGAGAGCATCCATGGGGAATGCTGCCATTGGAGAGCAGCAGCAATCGTCAAGGATCTCCACCACCCAGCACACGCTCTGTTCTCGCTGCTGCCATCGGGAGAGAGATGTAGGGGCCACAAGACTCACACCCCCAGGTTCAGGAACAGCTACTCCCCCTCCACCATCAGACTCCTCCACAACAAACTCAATCAGGGACTCATTTAAGGTCTCTGACTTGTGCACTTTATTGATTTTCTTCTGTTCTCTCTGTATCGCACAGTCAGTTTGTTTACATTTGTTATCTGTTTACAGTTCTTTATTTATTTTCATGTTCACAGCTGGGTACAGTTTTTTTTTGCACTACTAATTAGGGGAAATTCTGTCTTGCCAGCTGAAAAAAAGGAATCTCAGGGTTGTATGTGATGTCATGTATGTACTCTTTGACAATAAATCTGAAATCTGTCTGTGTGGAGCTTGACTCTTCACCCTGCATGGCTCTGCACTGCATGCTCCATTTTCTTTCTGCATCCCAACGAGGTGCTGGTGGGTTAATTAGTGTCCTAAAGCCACACAGCGTGGAAACTGGCCCTTCGGTCTTACATGCCCACGCTGACCGAAGTGTCCCACACACACTCATTCCACCTGCCTGGGTGTGGCCCATATTCCTCTCGACCCATCCTGTGCATGTAGCCATCCAACCTTATGTTTAAACATTGAAATCGTACACATATCGCCCACCACCCTCTGTGTGAAATGTTACTCTTCAGGTTCCAGTTAAATCTCAAGATCACAAGATTATAGGAGTAGAAGTCGGCCCATCGAGTCTGATCTGCCATTCTAATCATGAGCTGATCCATCCTCCCACTCAGGCCTACTCTCCAGCCTCCTCCCCATAATCCAGTGGTTCTCAACCTTCCCACCCACATCCCACTTTAAGTAACCCCTATGCCATCGGTGCTCTGTGATTAGTAAGGAAGGGATTGCTTAAGGTGGGATGTGGGCGGGAAGAAAAAGTTTGAAAACCACTATTTCAATCGTCCCTCATTGACTCGTTATGTGCAGGGTTTCAGAACTCCAAAGGAAATGGGCCAATGACCATTTTTCTCAAGCCAAATATTTCAGTAACATTTTGGTCTAGAGCAGAGATTCTCAACCTTCCCTTCCCACTCACATCCCACCTTAAGCAACCCCTGACTAATCACAGAGCACCGATGGCAGAGGGATTCCTTAAAGTGGGATGTGAGTGGAAAGAAAGAGGTTGAGAACCACTGCCGTAACCCTCGATGCCCTAATCAACTACCTGTTCATTTCTACCTTAGTTACACCCAACAGCCTCACTTCCGCTGCCACCTGTGGTCACAAGTTCCACAGACTCATGACCTTCTGTCGAAAGAAAATTTTCCACGTCTCTTGTTTTAAATTTCTGTCCCTTTATTATCAAGTTGTGCCCTCTTGTCCTAGACTCCCCAACCATGGGAAACATCTACTCTGTCCAGACCTTTCATCATTTAAAATGTCTCTATGAGGTTCCCCCCTCATCCTTCTGTATTCCCAACGAGTACAGTCCAAGGGTTGATGATCATTCCTCATGTGCTAACCCTTTCGTTCCTGGTTTCATTCTAGTTGATCTTCTCTGAACTCTCTCTAACACCATCATGTCTTTCCTCAAATAAGGTGCCCAAAACTGTCCACAGTGTTCCAAGTGAGGTCTCACCAGTAATTTATACTCCTGTTCTTATATGCCAACATTGCATTCCCCTTCACCATTGACTGAACTTGAAGGTCAACCTTCAGGGTATCCTACACAAGTCCCTTTGCAACTCTCTCTTCCCCTCACCTTGAACCTCTGTCCCCTGTTCTTGGCAAGAAAACACTCTGTGCGTTCACCCGATCTATTCCTCTCATTGCCCATTATAAATCTCCCTTGCACCCCTTCCTCCAGTATTTAGGTAAGAATCTGGAGGGTGTTGATGGGAATGCAAGAGCAAATGGGGCTCGTGGAAAATGAACAGGAGAATGAGACTGATGGGATAATGCTGAGAAGGCTGGGGTACAATGGGCCGAATAGCCTCCTTCTAAAGGATCCCCATCACCCTGATCACACCCTCTTCTCACTGCTGCCTTCAGGCAGAAAGTACCGAAGCCTGAAGATCAGCTCCTCTAGGCTCTAGGTGAGGGTGGAGCCAGGGGAGGAGCCAGCCATCAGAACAGCACACAGACGGTGAATTCCAGTTCACTGCACATCTATTAAGTTCAAAATTCAGATTTATTGTTCGAGTACATACATAAGAAACAGGAGAGGGAGTTGGCCATCTGGCCCGTCGAGCCTGCTCCACATTCAATGAGATCATGGCTGATCTGATGATGGTCCACCTGCCTTTTCCCCATACCCCTTAATTCCCCTACTTTGTAAAAAGGTGTCCAACCTTGTCTTAAATATATTTACTGAGGTTGCCTCCATCGCTTCAATGGGCAGCGAATTTCACAGATTCACTGCCCTCTGCGATAAACAGTTCCTCCTCATCTCCGTCCTAAATCTACTCCCCTGAATCTTGAGGTGTTGTCCCCTAGTTCTTGTCTCCCCCACCAGTGGAAACAACTTATAATTTTATTTAAGAGCCCTTCTCATTCATCTAAATTCCAGTGAGTACACTCCCGGACAACTCAATCTCGCCTCATAGGCCAACCCCCTCATCCCTGGAATCAACCTGGTGAACCTTATCTCTGCACTTCCTCTAAAGCACGTACGTCCTTCCTCAAGAAAGATGGAGACAGCATAAGTGTCAGAGATAAAGTGAAAGGGAGAAAAAGGGTGAGACTGGGGGAGAGGGAAGGAGGTGGAGAAAATGAGAGAGTTGGAAGGGAAGGGCTGGGAGATTGAGGGGAAGAAGGAGTGGGGGAAGCAGGAGGGAGGGTCATGGACAGTGAGGGGAGAAGGAAGGGATAGAGAGACAAAGAAAGGGAGAAGGGAAAGAGAAAGAGGGAGAGAGGGAGGGATAGAGAGAGGAGAGGGAGTGATAGAGGGAGAAAGATGGAGTGAGCACTTTGCAAATGTTTAGCAATAAGCTTTTATTGGTAAATGACTGCAAGCAAAGGTCACAAATCACATCACAATCGGAAGCTACACACAGACATTAACTGATCAATCCTGTCACCACAATATGGACTGAGTCATGACCGAGTGTGGACGTGTGGTGATCTCCGCAGTCGTCAATGGACACATCTCGGTGAGTCTAGAGCACAGGACACCAAGGTGTCTTCCCATCGATTCAGGAAACATTGGGAGGGCCACAATATTTGTGTGTGTGTGTGTGTGTGTGTGTGTGTGTGTGTGTGTGTGTGAGACAGGTGTGTGTGGGTGTGAGTGTATTTGTGTGTGTACATGTCTGTGAATGTCTGGGTGAGTGTGGTTCTATGTGTGTGGTGTGTGAGTATGTGTGTCTGTGAATATGTGGGTGTGTGGTGTATGTGGTGAGTGTGTGATCTGTGTGTGTGGATGTGTGTGGGTGAGTGTGTGTATTTGTGTGTGTACATGTCTGTGAATGTGTGCATGGGTGTGTGTGTGGTGAGTGTACAGTGTGTGTGTGAGTGGGTGTGAATGAGTGGTGAGTCTGTGATGTGTGTGAGTGTAGGTGGGTGTGATATGTGTGTGGGTGTGTGGTGAGTGTGTATGTGTTTGTGTGTACGTCTGTGAATTTGTGTGTGTGTGTGTGTGTGTGTGTGTGTGTGTGTGTGTGTGTGTGAGAGAGAGAGGGTGTGTCTGTGCACAGGTCATTGCATGTGAACATCTAACACGACTACCGACGTTAATTTTACACTGCATGTGCTCACCCCCCCCCCCCCAGTCAATATTGGCCGGACACCGGTTCCCTGTCCGGCCCTGATGGTAAACCAAGCTTCCTCCCTGCTCTCAGCTCAGCAGGTCATCACCAGCTCAGTCAGACGGACAGAACGCCGGGATCCAGCAGGGGGTGGGGGTGGCTATGTCCCCCACCTTCTCCCAACGTGACTCCCTCTCCCCATCCTAGTCTTTGGGCCCAGCACCAAGGGACACAGTCAAAAATATAGTGATGTCAATGAAGATGCTTGGCAGAGGAACTTGAGTTGACCCAAGTGACCAATGAGGTGGCAGAATGCACTGTCAGTTAGGGTTGGGGGTGGGTTGTGATTGAATTGGATGATCCCAAAGGGAATGGGATGTTCAGACAGCATGGCCTTGAATGGCCTAATGGCCTCTTTCCACACTGTATATCTTTCACATGATTCTTTCAACTACAAGAAGACTTTCTACCTTCATTTGGTGTCTGTCTCTCAATGACCAGGGGAATGCAGACCTTTGCTGGGCTGAAGGGTGAGAAGAGACATTAGAACTCAGTGACGATTGTGCCGAACATTTGAACCATACAGAGAATGGCAGATGCTTCACCACAAGACCAGAACCTAATCAAGAGAGAGATTTGGGAAGTTTATGTGCAGGACTTCGTACCTGAGTGAGATGGCAGTTTGAAATGTTATCAACTTGGGGTTTCTTTCTCGCCCCCAAGCATCGAATAATTTCCACAGAGGCAAAAGGACCATAGATGCTGGAATCTTGAGCAAACAATGGGGAGCAGGAGGGGCCCAGCAGGCTGGGCAGCGTCCGTGGAGAAGAAACGGTCAGTCAACAGTTCAGATTGGGACCCGAGACGGTGGCTATCCACCCATTTCCCTCCACGGTCGCTGGCTGACCTGCTGACTCTCTCCAGCTCCTCATTGTCGGCTCCATAGGTGTTCTAGAAGTCAGTTAAAGGCTGCAAGGGATGGCAGGATTCAGGTGTAGAATGGCATCTACTACTGAGGGGGGGAAATAAATTTTTGTGGGCGGTGACTCTCCACTTGACCGAAACCAGAGCCGGATGGCATGGCCCAGAGCAGTATGTGGAAATCTGACGCTATCTTCTAGCTTATATTATATATTGTTGACCATCCCCAGTCTTCACAGAGGGGCCAATTCCCCCAGCGATCAAGATCTGTGTCCGGACACATTAATGCAGGATTCGGAGGGTTGGGACAGAAGGGGGTTGAGGGAAGGTGTGGAAGAACGGCCACCATCCCATTACATAAAAAGGATCATTGTTATGAGTTGGGCCCCAACTGCTGTGTGTATTTACTGGAGACATTTATTGACAATCTTATGGTCGGCCAGTGTGGGTAATTTCCACTGCCAATCAAATTTGAGATCTGTCAGTGAGCAAGATTGATATGCTCGTAATTTACAAATTCACTGCAGAAATTACCCTGCTCTTATCGGGAGAGGATGCCATGGTCCTCCAAATAGACTCTGTTTACAGAGAGAATGGACTGTTTGCTGAGCTTCAGGCCCTGAACCACCCTCCCCACCCATAACTCGCTGGCTGATGCACTGCTGTCAATATATACTCCGGCTGAACGATTGGTCGGTGCGTGCCAGAGGGCGGTCCCTCTCCAGCGCCCAGGTTACACAGGTCGGTCGCTGTCATTCCTTTGCCTCAGCTAACTTATTGTTCATCTCTTGGGACTTCTCTCCCTCCTCCGGCTTTGGAGCTGGGGCGGTTTCTGCCCCCTTCTTTTTCACCACCCGACCGGATGCACCGTGTTTCTCTTTTGGTTTTCGGGGAGTTTTATGGCTTGACGGTTTTTTTGGTTTCGAAGTCTGTCCACTGGGCTTCTCCGGCTGTAAGAGATTTAGGGGGTGGGGGGGGGGTGGTGGTGGGGTTTTAAAAGAGGGGAGGTGTGAAAGAAAGCTTGATTTACTCACAGTATACAACTTTCAAGTTTTAGGTGCAGAATTGGACCGCTTCAATCAGAGCAATGAATGCTGTTTCTCAATTAAAAATTTTAAATTAGACATCATTTTTAAATTTGGACCCACAGCATTGCTGGTGGTGTATTACGACCTTCAGTGATCTCCTGGAGCTTTGCTGGATTGCCACTAGGCCCAGTGGTTCTCAACCTTTTTGTTTCCACTCACATCCCTAAGTTATCGGTGCTCTGTGATTAGTGAGGGATTGCTTAAGGTGGGATGTGGGTGGGGAGGGAAGGTTGAGAATCACTGCTCTAGACCTAACTGTTACTGAAATATTTTGCTGAAGAAAAATTTTCATTGGCCCATTTCCTTTGGAGTTCAGAAACCGTGAACATAACAAGTCCATTAGATATGATTAAAACAGGGAGTTTCAAACTTTTTCTCTCCACTCACGTACCATCCCCTTACTAATCACAGAGGGATTACTTAAAGTGGGATGTGAGTGGAAAGAAAAATGGTTGACAACCACTGCACTAGGGAGTCGGGAAGAATTTTCCAAAGATTTTTTTCCTGTAATTGGCCGCAGGCTTTTTCATTTGTTTTTTTTTGCCTCCCCCAGGAGCCAAACTAGCAGCATGAATAGGCAGAGAGTGGTGCTGTTGAGAGATAGAGTGAGTGGGATAGAGAGAGAGAGAGAGAAAGAGCGGTAGAGAGAGCGGGGTGGAGAGTGCGGGGTGGAGAGAGTAGGGTGGAGTGTGCGGGGTGGAGAGTGCGGGGTAGAGAGCGGGGTAGAGAGTGCAGGGTGGAGAGTGCAGGGTGGAGAGAGTAGGGTGGAGAGAGCGGGGTGGAGAGTGTGGGGTGGAGAGAGTAGGGTGGAGAGAGAGTGGGGTGGAGAGTGCGGGGTGGAGAGAGTGGGGTGGAGAGAGTGGGGTGGAGAGAGTGGGGTGGAGAGAGTGGGGTGGAGAGTGCGGGGTGGAGAGTGCGGGGTGGAGAGTGCGGGGTGGAGAGTGCGGGGTGGAGAGTGCGGGGTGGAGAGAGTAGGGTGGAGAGAGAGTGGGGTGGAGAGTGCGGGGTGGAGAGAGTAGGGTGGAGAGTGCGGGGTGGAGAGTGCGGGGTGGAGAGTGCGGGGTGGAGAGTGCGGGTTAGAGAGCGGGGTAGAGAGTGCGGGGTGGAGAGAGTAGGGTGGAGAGAGCGGGGTGGAGAGTGCGGGGTGGAGAGCGTAGGGTGGAGAGTGCGGGGTGGAGAGTGCGGGGTAGAGAGCGGGGTAGAGAGTGCAGGGTGGAGAGAGTAGGGTGGAGAGAGCGGGGTGGAGAGTGCGGGGTGGAGAGTGCGGGGTGGAGAGAGTAGGGTGGAGAGAGAGTGGGGTGGAGAGTGCGGGGTGGAGAGTGCGGGGTGGAGAGTGCGGGGTGGAGAGAGTGGGGTGGAGAGAGTGGGGTGGAGAGAGTGGGGTGGAGAGAGTGGGGTGGAGAGAGTGGGGTGGAGAGAGTGGGGTGGAGAGAGTGGGGTGGAGAGAGTGGGGTGGAGAGAGTTGGGTGGAGAGTGCGGGGTGGAGAGTGCGGGGTGGAGAGTGCGGGGTGGAGAGTGCGGGGTGGAGAGTGCGGGGTGGAGAGTGCGGGGTGGAGAGTGCGGGGTGGAGAGTGCGGGGTGGAGAGTGCGGGGTGGAGAGTGCGGGGTGGAGAGTGCGGGGTGGAGAGTGCGGGGTGGAGAGTGCGGGATAGAGAGAGCGGGGTGGAGAGAGTGGGGTGGAGAGTGCGTGGTGGAAAGATGGGGTGGAGACTGCGGGGTGGAGAGTGCGGGTTAGAGAGCGGGGTGGAGAGTGCGGGGTGGAGAGTGCGGGGTGGAGAGTGCGGGGTGGAGAGTGCGGGGTGGAGAGAGCAGGGTGGAGAGAGCGGGGTGGAGAGTGCGGAGTGGAGAGTGCGGGGTGAAGAGTGCGGGTTAGAGAGCGGGGTAGAGAGTGCGGGGTGGAGAGAGTAGGGTGGATAGTGCGGGGTGGAGAGCGTGGGGTGGAGAGTGCGGGGTGGAGAGTGCGGGGTGGAGAGTGCGGGGTAGAGAGTGCGGGGTGGAGAGAGTAGGGTGGAGAGAGCGGGGTGGAGAGTGCGGGGTGGAGAGAGTAGGGTGGAGAGAGAGTCAGGTGGAGAGTGCGGGGTGGAGAGAGTGGGTTGGAGAGAGCGGGGTGGAGAGAGCAGGGTAGAGAGTGCGGGGTGGAGAGAATAGGGTGGAGAGAGTAGGGTGGAGAGAGAGGGGTGGAGAGTGCGGGGTGGAGAGAGTAGGGTGGAGAGAGAGTGGGGTGGAGAGTGCGGGGTGGAGAGAGTGGGGTGGAGAGAGCGGGGTGGAGAGTGCGGCGTGGAGAGTGCGGGGTAGAGAGAGCGGGGTGGAGAGAGTGGGGTGGAGAGTGCGTGGTGGAAAGATGGGGTGGAGACTGCGGGGTGGAGAGTGCGGGTTAGAGAGCGGGGTGGAGAGTGCGGGGTGGAGAGAGTAGGGTGGAGAGAGCGGGGTGGAGAGTGCGGGGTGGAGAGAGTAGGGTGGAGAGAGCGGGGTGGAGAGTGCGGGGTGGAGAGCGTAGGGTGGAGAGTGCGGGGTGGAGAGTGCGGGGTAGAGAGTGCGGGGTAGAGAGTGCGGGGTGGAGAGAGTAGGGTGGAGAGTGCGGGGTGGAGAGAGTAGGGTGGAGAGAGAGTGGGGTGGAGAGTGCGGGGTGGAGAGAGTGGGGTGGATAGAGCGGGTGGAGAGAGCAGGGTAGAGAGTGCGGGGTGGAGAGAATAGGGTGGAGAGAGTAGGGTAGAGAGAGAGGGGTGGAGAGTGCGGGGTGGAGAGTGCGGGTTAGAGAGCGGGGTAGAGAGTGCGGGGTGGAGAGAGTAGGGTGGAGAGAGCAGGGTGGAGAGAGTATGGTGGAGAGAGCGGGGTGGAGAGTGCGGGGTCGAGAGAGTAGGGTGGAGAGACCGGGGTGGAGAGTGTGGGGTGGAGAGAGGGGTGGAGAGAGAGTGGGGTGGAGAGTGTGGGGTGGAGAGAGGGGTGGAGAGAGCGGGGTGGAGAGTGCGGGGTGGAGAGTGCGGGTTAGAGAGCGGGGTAGAGAGTGCGGGGTGGAGAGTGCGGGTTAGAGAGCGGGGTAGAGAGTGCGAGGTGGAGAGAGTAGGGTGGAGAGAGCAGAGTGGAGAGAGTATGGTGGAGAGAGCGGGGTGGAGAGTGCGGGGTGGAGAGTGCGGGGTGGAGAGAGTAGGGTGGAGAGACCGGGGTGGAGAGTGTGGGGTGGAGAGAGGGGTGGAGAGAGAGTGGGGTGGAGAGTGCGGGGTGGTGAGTGCGGGTTAGAGAGCGCGGTGGAGAGTGCGCGGTGGAGAGTGCGGGGTGGAGAGTGCGGGGTGGAGAGTGCGGGGTGGAGAGAGTGGGGTGGAGAGAGTGGGGTGGAGAGAGTGGGGTGGAGAGAGTGGGGTGGAGAGAGTGGGGTGGAGAGAGTGGGGTGGAGAGAGTGGGGTGGAGAGAGTGGGGTGGAGAGAGTGGGGTGGAGAGAGTGGGGTGGAGAGAGTGGGGTGGAGAGAGTGGGGTGGAGAGAGTGGGGTGGAGAGAGTGGGGTGGAGAGAGTGGGGTGGAGAGAGTGGGGTGGAGAGTGCGGGGTGGAGAGAGTAGGGTGGAGAGAGTATGGTGGAGAGAGCGGGGTGGAGAGTGCGGGGTCGAGAGAGTAGGGTGGAGAGACCGGGGTGGAGAGTGTGGGGTGGAGAGAGGGGTGGAGAGAGAGTGGGGTGGATAGTGCGGGGTGGAGAGCGTAGGGTGGAGAGTGCGGGGTGGAGAGTGCGGGGTATAGAGTGCGGGGTGGAGAGAGTAGGGTGGAGAGAGCAGGGTGGAGAGTGCGGGGTGGAGAGAGTAGGGTGGAGAGAGAGTCAGGTGGAGAGTGCGGGGTGGAGAGAGTGGGTTGGAGAGAGCGGGGTGGAGAGAGCAGGGTAGAGAGTGCGGGGTGGAGAGAATAGGGTGGAGAGAGTAGGGTGGAGAGAGAGGGGTGGAGAGTGCGGGGTGGAGAGAGTAGGGTGGAGAGAGAGTGGGGTGGAGAGTGCGGGGTGGAGAGTGCGGGGTGGAGAGTGCGGGGTGGAGAGAGTGGGGTGGAGAGAGTGGGGTGGAGAGAGTGGGGTGGAGAGAGCGGGGTGGAGAGTGCGGCGTGGAGAGTGCGGGGTAGAGAGAGCGGGGTGGAGAGAGTGGGGTGGAGAGTGCGTGGTGGATAGATGGGGTGGAGACTGCGGGGTGGAGAGTGCGGGTTAGAGAGCGGGGTGGAGAGTGCGGGGTGGAGAGAGTAGGGTGGAGAGAGCGGGGTGGAGAGTGCGGGGTGGAGAGAGTAGGGTGGAGAGAGCGGGGTGGAGAGTGCGGGGTGGAGAGCGTTGGGTGGAGAGTGCGGGGTGGAGAGTGCGGGGTAGAGAGTGCGGGGTAGAGAGTGCGGGGTGGAGAGAGTAGGGTGGAGAGTGCGGGGTGGAGAGAGTAGGGTGGAGAGAGAGTGGGGTGGAGAGTGCGGGGTGGAGAGAGTGGGGTGGATAGAGCGGGTGGAGAGAGCAGGGTAGAGAGTGCGGGGTGGAGAGAATAGGGTGGAGAGAGTAGGGTAGAGAGAGAGGGGTGGAGAGTGCGGGGTGGAGAGTGCGGGTTAGAGAGCGGGGTAGAGAGTGCGGGGTGGAGAGAGTAGGGTGGAGAGAGTAGGGTGGAGAGAGTAGGGTGGAGAGAGTAGGGTGGAGAGAGTAGGGTGGAGAGAGCAGGGTGGAGAGAGTATGGTGGAGAGAGTATGGTGGAGAGAGCGGGGTGGAGAGTGCGGGGTCGAGAGAGTAGGGTGGAGAGACTGGGGTGGAGAGTGTGGGGTGGAGAGAGGGGTGGAGAGAGAGTGGGGTGGAGAGTGTGGGGTGGAGAGAGGGGTGGAGAGAGCGGGGTGGAGAGTGCGGGGTGGAGAGTGCGGGTTAGAGAGCGGGGTAGAGAGTGCGGGGTGGAGAGTGCGGGTTAGAGAGCGGGGTAGAGAGTGCGAGGTGGAGAGAGTAGGGTGGAGAGAGCAGAGTGGAGAGAGTATGGTGGAGAGAGCGGGGTGGAGAGTGCGGGGTGGAGAGAGTAGGGTGGAGAGACCGGGGTGGAGAGTGTGGGGTGGAGAGAGGGGTGGAGAGAGAGTGGGGTGGAGAGTGCGGGGTGGTGAGTGCGGGTTAGAGAGCGCGGTGGAGAGTGCGGGGTGGAGAGTGCGGGGTGGAGAGTGCGGGGTGGAGAGAGTGGGGTGGAGAGAGTGGGGTGGAGAGAGTGGGGTGGAGAGAGTGGGGTGGAGAGAGTGGGGTGGAGAGAGTGGGGTGGAGAGAGTGGGGTGGAGAGAGTGGGGTGGAGAGAGTGGGGTGGAGAGAGTGGGGTGGAGAGAGTGGGGTGGAGAGAGTGGGGTGGAGAGTGCTTAGTAGAAAGAGCGGGGTGGAGAGTGCGGGGTGGAGAGTGCGGGTTAGAGAGCGGGTTGGAGAGTGTGAGGTGGAGAGAGTGGGGTGGAGAGAGCGGGGTGGAAAGTGCGGGGTGGAGAATGCGGGTTAGTGAGTGGGGTGGAGAGTGCGGGGTGGCGAGTGCGGGGTGGAGAGTGCAGGGTAGAGAGTGCGGGTTAGAGAGCGGGGTGGAGAGTGTGGGATGGAGAGTGCGGGTTAGAGAGCGGGGTGGAGAGTGTGGGGTGGAGAGTGTGGGGTGGAGGAGTGCGGTGTGGAGAGTGCGGGGTGGAGAGTGCGGGTTAGAGAGTGAGGTGGAGAGTGCGGGGTGGAGAGTGCGGGGTGGAGAGTGCGGGGTGGAGAGTGCGGGGTGGAGAGTGCGGGGTGGAGAGAGCGGGGTGGAGAGAGCGGGGTGGAGAGAGCGGGGTGGAGAGAGCGGGGTGGAGAGAGTGGGGTGGATATTGCATAGTAGAAAGAGTGGGGTGGAGAGTGCAGGGTGGAGAGTGCGGTGTGGAGAGAGCGGGTTGGAGACAGCAGGGTGGAGAGAGCGGGGTGGAGAGAGTAGGGTGGAGAGAGCAGGGTGGAGAGTGCGGGGTGGAGAGAGCAGGCAAGTAGAGCAGGGCCCCCTGCTGGACGCCCCCCTGAGAAACAAGTATGCCGCTTTGAATACTTTTGAGGGGGAATGATCTACTGGGTTCAAGCCATGGCAATCAGATCTCTGGCATGGAGTCTGGTGCTGTGGCTAAGAAGGGAAGGGGGGGAATGAGGCGTGCTGTAGTGATAGGGCATTCCATAGTTAGGAAGTTAGATGAGAGGTTCTGTGCAGGAGCATAAATCCTGGATGATATGTTAGCCTCCCTGGTACCATGGTCTGGGATATCTCAGGTCGAGTTCACGACATTCTTAGATGGGATGGTGATCAGCCAGACGTCGTGGTCCATGTAGGAACCGACGACATAGGTAGGAAGGGTGAGGATGGCATGCAAGGCGATTTCAGGGAGTTAGGCGCTAGGTTGAAGAAGATGAGGGCCTCCAGGGTAGTGATCTCAGGATTGCTTCCCGTGCCACGTGCTGGAGAGGTTAGAAATAGGAGGATAAGGCAGCTGAACACGGGGCTGGAAACATGGTGTAGGAGGGAAGGCTTCAGGTTTCTAGATCACTAGGCTCTGTTCCAGGGAAGGTGGAATTTGTACCGACAGGACAGATTGCGTCTGAACTGGAAGGGGATTAATATCCTTGTGGGTAGGTTTGTTTGTCTTGTCCCGATGGGTTTAAGCTAGATTGGCAAGGAGAGGGGAACCAGAGTGTTAGGGCAGATAGTGAGGTGGAGGAGGACGAAGGTCAGGTGAGGACTGCATGTATAGACAGAAATCAAAGGTTTGTACGTTATGAAAATGAGCTCAGGTGCATTTATTTTAACGCAAGGAGTATTGTTTGAAAGGCTGACGATCTTAGGGCATGGACTTACACATGGGATTATGAAATTGTGTGCAGTTCTGGGTGCCTAATTACAGGAAGGATGTCAATAAGATTGAAAGAGGGCAGAGAAGATTTACCAGAACGATGCCGGGTCTTCAGGGGGTGAGATACAGGGTAAGATTGGACAGGTTAGGAGTTTATTCCTTGGAGGAAAGAAGAATGAGGGGAGATTTGATAGAAGTTTACATGATTATGAGAGGTATAGACAGAGTGGATGTGGATAGGCTTTTTCGATTTAGATTGTGGGTGATAAATACGAGAGGTTGTAGTTTTAAGCTAAAGGGGGAGAGGTTTAGGGGGAACATTAGGGGGAAGTTCTTCCCTCAGAGAGTGGTGGGAATGTGGAATGAGCTACAACCTGATATGGTGAATGCAGACTCAATTGTGTGTTTTAAAAGTAAATTGGATAGATATATGGAATGTGAGAGGACTGGAGGGTTGTGGTAATGGGAGCAGGTCATTGGGACTAGGGAGATTATGATTGGCACAGACTGGAGGGGCTGAATGGCCTGTTTTCTGTAATTTGGCATTCTATGGTAACAGGCCTGTGGGGCAGGCATGGTTGGCAGCGCCTTCACAGCACCATCGTTCGGGACCGGGGTTCAAATCCCACGCTGTCCGTAAGGAGTTTGTACATCCTTCCCGAGTCTGCGTGGGTTTTTCTCGGAGGCTCCAGTTTCTTCCCACCATTCGAAATGTACTGGGGGTTGTGTTAATTGGGTGTAAATTGAGCGGCACGGACTCATGGGCTGAAATGGGTGTATTTAATATAAATTTAAATAAAATAATAAATATATCAATCCACAGACAGTTGAGATGGGGGGTGGGGGCTGGAAACTGGAGCACCTGGAGGAAACCCACATAGAAACGGGAGGACGTACAAACTCCTGACAGTGCCAGATTGGAACCCTGACTCACTGGTGCTGTAATAGCGTCATGCTAACCGTTCCGCCTAAAGAGCTCCCTCCTCCCTGTGCCAGCTCTCCAGCAAACAGTACAGGACAGGCCCTTCAGTCCAACAGAGCAAGCGTCAGTCAGCATCCACGGGTAAAAATGGCCAGTCAGCTTTTCAGATTGGGACCCTGATAGAGTCAGGTAGCATGAAAATAGGCTCGGCCTGCTCACACCATCCAAGATGTCCTGACTACACCAGTCCCACCTGCCTGCGTTTGGCCCAAATCACACAAAACCCTTCCTATTCATATATCCATCCAATTTTTTTCCTCAAAAGTTGCAACAATACCTTCCCCGGCCGCCTCCTCTGGCAGCCCATTTTTATACACCTACCATCCTCTGTGAAAAAAAGGTTAACCCTTAGCTTCCTGTTAATTCTCTCCCCTGTCTTCTTAAACCTCCAGTTACTGATTTCCCCTGCACAAAAGGCTCTCTGCGTTTAATCACTTCCTCCTGCACTGGTTCCATACATCCCCCATCCTCTGTGCAAGCAAGTTATCGGAATTAAAGTGGGAAGGGGAGGCATCAACTCTATCAAGGGAGAAAAAGGAGCTGGTGAGAGGCTGTGGATATTGGGCAGAAGGTGAGAGAGAGGTGGAGATAATGGGGTAATTGAACTAAAGGGCAGTTGAGAGAGTGGAGGAACATTGTCAGGGAGGTTCACAGAACTCAGTCATTCAAGTGGAATAGACTATAAGAGCAGGAATGTGATGTTGAAGCTTTATCTGGTACTGGTGAGACCTCACTTGAGAGAATTGTGAGCAGTCTTGGGCTCCTCATTTCAGAAAGGATGTGCTGACGTTGGAGAGGGTTCAGAGGAGATTTACAAGGATGATTCCGGGAATGAAAGGGTTATCATATGAAGAGTGATTGACGGCTCTTGGCTTGGACTCGTTGGAATTTAGGAGAATGAGGGGGGGGATCTCTGAAACATTTTGAATGTTGAAAGGCTTGGATAGAGTAGATGGAGAAAGGTTGTTTCCCACGGTGGGAGAGTCCAGGACAAGAGGGCACAACTTCAGGATTGAAGGGTGTCCACTTAGAACAGAGATGTGGTGGAATTTCTTCAGCCAGAGGGTGGTGAATCTGGAATTTGTTGCCACAGGAGGTCGTGGAGGCTGGTTCATTGGGTGTACTTAAGGCAGAGATTAATAGGTTCTTGATTAGCCAGGGCATCAAAGGTTATGTGGAGACGTCCAGGCAGCAGGGCCGAGCAGGAAAATGGATCAGCTTGTGATTAAGTGCAGGGCAGACTTAATGGGCTGAATGGCCTATTTCTGTTCCTCTGTCTTATGGTGTGAACTCCCTTCGGAGAGAGAAAGAAAGCACGTTTGAAGTGGGCCTCCCTGGACAATCTGCAGTAGAACAAAACCACAGAGATACACACAGATGGCAGATGCTGTAATCTTAAGCAAACAAGAGCTGCTGGAGGGACAAAGCAGGTTCAGGACCAGCTGCTCCCCCTCCCCCATCAGACTCCTCAAGGACAAAAACTCAATCAGGGACTCATTTAAGGACTCTGACGTGCAGTTTATTGATTTTTTTATTCTCTCTGCATCGCACAGTCAGTTTGTTTACTTTATTTGTTTACATGTATACGCTGTGTAGTTTTTTTTTACAATACCAATAAGTGGTAATTCACACCAAGCCTGAGAAATCCAGCAGGTCAAAAAGTGTCCTGTATATAGCAAAGGTACAAATATATAACTGACGTTTTGGGCTTGAGCCCTTCGTCAAGGTTTCAGGCCGTAATTCTGCCTCAGCCTCAGGAAAAGGAATCTCAGGGCTGTATGTAACGTATGCACTCTGACAATAAATCTGAAATCCGTGGAGAGAGATGTTGAACAAGTAAATCTGCAGACGCTGGAGTTGACCTGCTGGAGAAACTCAGCGGGTCACGCGGCGATCAGAAGTAAAAGGTAATATTTTAGTGTCCTGACGAAGGGTTCAGGCCTGAAATGATTGATCCGCTAACTGCCAACCATCGATGATTCAAGTGTCCTTCCGGACTTTTACTGTTCCAGTATTGGGAAAGATCCTGCCCCCGACATCTTCTCATTATCAGAATTTATTGTCAGGGGCATGTGCCACGAAATTCGTTGTTCTGCGGCAGCGTCAGTAAGGAGTTTGTATGTTGTCCCCCGTATCTGCGTAGGTTTTCCCTGGGGGCTCCAATTTCCTCCCACCGTTCAAAACGTTCCAGGGAGGTGTAGGGTAATTGGGTGGCATGAGCTTGGGGGCCAAAATGGCCTGTTAGCATGCTGAATGTCTAAATTTAAAACAATTACATTTTGATCGCAGTAGATAGCATCTGTTGTCCAAGGTCCACTCAGAAATCTGATGCTGCCGGGAAAGAAGCTGGGGTTTTTTAACTGTTGGGTGTTCGTCTTCACTCCTTCCTCATGGTAGGCGGTGAGAAGAGGGTGTAGCCCTGTGTGGAGAAGGTGTAGCCCTGTGTGGGAGGGTGTAGCCCTGTGTGGTGGGGGTTGTAGCCCTGTGTGGTGAGGGTGTAGCCCTGTGTGGTGGGGGTTGTAGCCCTGTGTGGTGAGAGTGTAGCCCTGTGTGGTGGGGGGTGTAGCCCTGTGTGGGAGGGTGTAGCCCTGTATGGTGGGGGTTGTATCCCTGTGTGGTGAGGGTGTAGCCCTGTGTGGTGGGGGTGTAGCCCTGTGTGGTGAGGGTGTAGCCCTGTGTGGTGGGGGTGTAGCCCTGTGTGGTTGGGGGGGTTGTAGCCCTGTGTGGTGAGGGTGTAGCCCTGTGTGGTGGGGGTGGTGTAGCCCTGTGTGGTGGGGGGTGTAGCCCTGTGTGGTGAGGTTGTAGACCTGTGTGGTGAGGGTGTAGCCCTGTGTGGTGAGGGTGTAGCCCTGTGTGGTGACGGTGTAGCCCTGTGTGGTAGGGGTGTAGCCCTGTGTGGTTGGGGGGGTTGTAGCCCTGTGTGGTGAGGGTGTAGACCTGTGTGGTTGGGGTGTAGCCCTGTGTGGTGAGGATGTAGACCTGTGTGGTGAGGGTGTAGCCCTGTGTGGTGACGGTGTAGCCCTGTGTGGTAGGGGTGTAGCCCTGTGTGGTTGGGGGGGTTGTAGCCCTGTGTGGTGAGGGTGTAGACCTGTGTGGTTGGGGTGTAGCCCTGTGTGGTGAGGATGTAGACCTGTGTGGTGAGGGTGTAGCCCTGTGTGGTGGGGGGTGTAGCCCTGTGTGGTGAGGGTGTAGCCCTGTGTGGTGGGGGTGTAGCCCTGTGTGGTGAGGGTGTAGCCCTGTGTGGTGAGGGTGTAGCCCTGTGTGGTGGGGGTGTAGCCCTGTGTGGTTGGGGGGGTTGTAGCCCTGTCTGGTGGGGGGGGTGTAGCCCTGTGTGGTGGAGGGTGTAGCCCTGTGTGGTGAGGGTGTAGCTCTGTGTGATGGGGGGTGTAGCCCTGTGTGGTGAGGGTGTAGACCTGTGTGGTTGGGGTGTAGCTCTGTGTGGTGGGGGGTGTAGCCCTGTGTGGTGAGGATGTAGACCTGTGTGGTGAGGGCGTAGCCCTGTGTGGTGGGGGTTGTAGCCCTGTGTGGTGAGGGTGTAGCTCTGTGTGGTGGGGGGTGTAGCCCTGTGTGGTTAGGGTGTAGACCTGTGTGGTTGGGGTGTAGCTCTGTGTGGTTGGGGGTGTAGCCCTGTGTGGTGACAGTGTAGCCCTGTGTGGTAGGGGTGTAGCCCTGTGTGGTGAGGATGTAGACCTATGTGGTGACGGTGTAGCCCTGTGTGGTAGGGGTGTAGCCCTGTGTGGTGAGGATGTAGACCTGTGTGGTAGGGGTGTAGCCCTGTGTGGTGAGGATGTAGACCTATGTGGTGATGGTGTAGCCCTGTGTGGTAGGGGTGTAGCCCTGTGTGGTGAGGATGTAGCCCTGTGTGGTGAGGATGTAGACCTGTGTGGTAGGGGTGTAGCCCTGTGTGGTGAGGATGTAAGACCTATGTGGTGATGGTGTAGCCCTGTGTGGTAGGGGTGTAGCCCTGTGTGGTGAGGATGTAGACCTGTGTGGTGAGGGCGTAGCCCTGTGTGGTGGGGGGCGTAGCCCTGTGTGGTGGGGGGTGTAGCCCTGTGTGGTGAGGGTGTAGACCTGTGTGGTTGGGGTGTAGCTCTGTGTGGTGGGGGTTGTAGCCCTGTGTGGTGACGGTGTAGCCCTGTGTGGTGACGGTGTAGCCCTGTGTGGTAGGGGTGTAGCCCTGTGTGGTGAGGATGTAGACCTGTGTGGTGAGGGGGATGTAGCCCTGTGTGGTGGGGGGGTGTAGCCCTGTGTGGTGAGGGTGTAGCTCTGTGTGGTGGGGGGTGTAGCTCTGTGTGGTGGGGGGTGTAGCCCTGTGTGGTGAGGGTGTAGACCTGTGTGGTTGGGGTGTAGCTCTGTGTGGTGGGGGGTGTAGCCCTGTGTGGTGAGGGTGTAGACCTGTGTGGTTGGGGTGTAGCCCTGTGTGGTGAGGATGTAGACCTGTGTGGTGAGGGCGTAGCCCTGTGTGGTGGGGGTTGTAGCCCTGTGTGGTGAGGGTGTAGCCCTGTGTGGTGAGGGCGTAGCCCTGTGTGGTGGGGGCGTAGCCCTGTGTGGTGGGGGCGTAGCCCTGTGTGGTGGGGGTTGTAGCCCTGTGTGGTGAGGGTGTAGCCCTGTGTGGTGAGGGCGTAGCCCTGTGTGGTGGGGGTTGTAGCCCTGTGTGGTGGGGGTGTTTAATGAATAGACCAGGACTGCAATCACTCACTGGGCGAAAATGATGTTCCCCCATCTACCTCTCACCCTCTGACATCTCGCTAACCCATGCCCTCTGGTTTAAGACATCTCCGTTCGGATGAGAGAGACAGGGCGTGATACAGCAAAGAAACAGACTTCTCTGCCCACCTTGTTCATGCTGTCCTTACCCATCTACACTAATCCCATTAGCCCATTATCATTTTGTACTTTTGCCCACTTAAATGTCTCTTAAATGTGGTGACTCTGCCTTCAGTAAATTCCAGATATCAACCACTCTGTATAAACATAACTTCCTCCACCCTCATATCTATCATCAATGACCCACCCCCACCCCCCCCACCACCACCCAGGCCACGTCCTCTTCTCACTTCTACCATCAGGTTGGAGGTATGGAAGACGAACACCCAGCGGCACAAGGACAGCTTCTTCCCCTCCGCCATCAGATTTCTAAATGGACAATGAACCACAGACACAACGTAACTTTCTCTTTTCTTTTGCACTAATTTATTGATTTAAAAAATGTAATTTAGAACAATGTTCTATGAAAGAACCCCACAAGAGTGCTCTCACACTGCCCTTTGTGCTATAATTAATCTACGCTCTGTAAACGGTGCTTTTAACACGGGAATATGCTAACTTAATTGAGACATCCAGACCAGTAACTGGCCCATGGGCCTGCGCCACCCAAATATACCCATCTGACCAATTAGCCTATCAACCCTATATGTCTTTGAAACATGGGAGGAAACCAGAGCACCTGGAGTAAAGCCACGCAGGTCACGGGGAGAACGTACAAACTCCTCACAGACAGCGCTTGATTGGAACATGGTCACTGGTGCTGTCAGAGCGTGGTGCTAGCAGCTGCATGAACTGTGTCACCCTGAATGTTAGACACCACATGCTGGCTGCTCGTAGGAGAACCCCTTTCTCTGTACTTGATACTTTACGAGAAATATCCTTAAGCTTGCATGTCCATCCCTTAAGTTGACTTTCCAAAATATATCCCCTCGTTCTTGCCGGGATAGGATGCCTTCAGGCAATGCTTTACCCACCTTTCCAACTGTTCTAGATCCTGCTGTAGCCATCAGTGTGGGTTTTATTAACGTAATTCAAAGGTAACCCAAAACCGAGCAGCTCCTTCAACCTGTTCCATTATTCACTTGGCATCATTAATGCGTCCAAACACCATATGCCAGCCTTTGATTGATTTCCTGTCTCAACCTCTCCCAGAAATCTGCACCCTGAAATCGTTAATTAATCTCCATCTTCCACTCTTAACATCCAACACGATAGTACAGGCCCTATAGCCCACGGTGTGCTGACCTACGTAAACCTACATCACACCCATCTAACCCTTCCCTACCTCGCACCCATAGCCCTCTATTTTCCTTGCATCTGTGTGCCTGACTAAGACACGAGAATGTCCCTCTTGTACCAGCCTTCACCACCACCCCCAGCAATGCATTCCAGGCACCCACCACTCTCTGTGTAAAACAACTTACCTCTGACATTTCTCCTAAACTTTCCTCCCCTCACCTTAAACAGATGCCCCCTATGTGGCGATACAACCATTGGCCTGTCGGTGACTTCCTGTGCCTGACCGCGCACCTGCACTGCCTACTGCACCGTACCTGCAGGGAGGTAACCTGGGAGACTGGCGCTGCCTACTCCCTGCCAATCACCGGCCCCACATAAAGGCTCACACCTGCCCTTGGGCAGGAGAAGAGCACTTGGAGCCAGAAGGGATAGAGAACCTTGTGTGAAAGTTTTAAACTAATTAAATTTGTGGTGTGCTGTAGTGCAGTTTTTGTTGTTTTATTGCACTGCAGTGCACCACACTCTAGTATTGGCCATTTTAGTCCAGAGAAAAAGCCCCTCATAATCTTATATATCTCTTCGCTCCAAAGAGAAAAGTCCTAGCTTTTTCAACATTGCTTCAATGTTCTCCAATCTCGACAACATCCTGGTAAATCTTTCACTGAATCCTTTCTAAAGCTTGCACATTCTTCCTCCAATGAGGCAACCAGGACTGAACCCAATCCTCCAAAGTGTGGCCTAACCATTGTTTTAGAGAGCGGCAACATTACCTCATGGTTCTTGAACTCAATCCCCCAACTAAGGAAGGCCAACACACCGTGCACCTTCTCAACCACTCTGTCAACCTGCATGGTAACCTTGAGAGATCAATGATCCTGGACTCCAAGGTCTCTCTCTTCCTCCACGCGGTTAAGAATCCTGCCATTAGCCACACACTCTGCCTTCGAGTTCAACCTGTCAAAATGCACGCAAATGCTGGAGAAACTCAGCAGGAAACACACAGCCTAGTACAATCCCCGGCGTCTGCAGACACTATCGTTACAATCAGGCAAGTGTGAAACGCGTAATTGCATTGTGGGATTGAAATGACCCAAGTTTTTGCACAAGTGCAGGAAGAAAAGATTCAAATGAAGGTATAAACTTTGACGTGGGAAAGTCTCAATGGGGGGGGGGGGGGGAGAGCGAGAGAGAGAGAGAGAGAGAGAGGAAATAAATAGCAATATATAGCAATGGCAGACAATTTTTTAACAGCGGGGTAAAGTTGGTAGCGCTATAGCGAACAATTTATAAAGACCGTGGGAAAAAGCAATGGTGGACCTCACTTTCCAGAATGCTGTGCGGCAGAGAAACCCCTCCATAAATGCTCCAGTGCTGCAGCCAGTCATACATCTCTTTCTCTGCTGCATGGCATTCTGGGAGGGAAGGTCCACCATCACTGTTTCCCCCATGGTATTTATAAATTGTACATGATAGTGCAATCAACTTTCCCACGCTGTATAAATTGAGTGGTAAAGCACTACCAACTTTCCCACCCTGTTTAAAATTGTTCGTTATTGCTATTTATTGCTGGCACTTTCCCACGGTCCCTTATAAAGATTTATATAGGTCGGCACATCAACAACAGGGGCTGAAGGGCTCATATTGGGCTGTACATAAAGCTTAATTATGTTATAATTATGCATGGTTAATTTTGTTCAAATATAAGATCATAATATATTGATCAGGATTTAGGCCAGGTTCACCATCGCTCGATGCGTTATGATGTCACCGGTAGAAGGTAGAACAGTCCTAACCCCAGGGATGGCTCCTTGCAAGTGTGAAAGTGTTCAGTATCCCAGTTAAGAGTTGTCTAGTGTGAAAAGCCAAACCCCCATTCCTATCCCGGGACACTGAACGGCCGATTTAGTGGGTTGCAAGTGTGAAAGGGGCTCAACAGTAAGAGGTCATAGGGTGGGAAGGGAGAAGAGAAAAAGAGCTGAAAAGTGATGCTCTCTGAATAAAGAGGGAAAAGAGGGGGTGGGGAACTGGAGACAAATGGATAAGGAAAGAGAGAGACTCGGAGGGGGTTTTAAAGAGGAGAAATTAATGTTAATGTTCTCTGGTTGGAGAATGCCCAGTTCCCCACGTCACCTTGAACCCCTTCTGCTACTCTGAGATAGTGATGGACTGCGGAGCTCACTCTTACCTTGGTTGGTTCTCTGTAGAATTCACTGTAGAGACTTCGCACCCTCCTGCGCTCAGGAACCTTGGTGTCTGCCGTCCCCGGCCGGATGATCTCGGCCCGCTGGCTGAACTGACCCCTGAAGGTGGTGTTGTAACTGGTTTCGTGGGCAACTTTCGCCTCTGGCGGGTGGTACGTCTGCTTGGGTTTGATCGCCTTCGTGGGTTTGGCATCAGCTGTCCAGGCCCTGAACTCATTTCTGGGGAATAAGTATTCACATTCTTCAGCATACAGCTTTTGGCACACTTCATAAATCAAAGTATTGAGGACAGGAGTTGGGATTTAGTGGTACAAGGCAATGGTGAGACCAAATTTGGAGGATTGAGCACAATTTTGGTCACCTAACTACAGGAAAGATATCAATAAGATAGAAAGAGTGCAGAGATTTACAGGGATGTTGACCAGACTTCAGGGAAAGGTTAAACAGGTTAGGACTTTATTCCTTGGAGCGTAGAAGAATGAGGGGAGATTTGATAGAGGTGTTCAACATTATGATTTCAAATTCTAGATTTATTGCCAGAGTACACACATGACATCACATACAACCCTGAGATTCTTTTTCCTGTGGGCGAGGCAGAATTACTACTAATTGGTAGTGCAAAAGTCAACTGTACTCAACGTACACATGTAAACAAATAAACTAACTTCAATACAGAGGGAAAAATCAATAAAGAGCCCTTAAACGAGTCCCTGATTGAGCTTGTCGTTGAGGAGTCTGATGGTGGAGGGGGAGCAGCTGTTCCTGAACCTGGTGGTGTGAGTCTTGTGGCACCGATACCTCTTTCTTGATGGCAGCAGCGAGGTCAGAGCTTGTGCTGGGTGATGTGGATCTTTGATGACTGCTGCTGCCCTCCGACCGCATTGTTCCCCGTAGATGTTCTCGATAGTGTGGAGGGGTTTTGCCTTTGATGTCCTGGGCTGTATCCACTACCTTTTGGAAGGCTTTATGCTCAGGGGTGTTGGTGTCCCCGTACCAGGCCGTGATAGTTATGATGGGGTGGTGTGGCATGGTCAAGAGAGTGTGGCAGGGGTGGAGGAAGTCTTTGAACATGTTGAAATTTTTTCCAAGGCTGCAGGAGGTGACAAAAGAGGGAAGGGGGTGTGTGTGTGATGGTCTGAGGCACATTCACAACCCTCTGCAGATTCTTTAATCCATGCATAGAAACAGGCCCTTCTGGCCAATGAAACCGTGGCACCCAAATACCCCAATTAACCTACAGCCCTGGTACATTTTGAAGGGTGGAATGAAACTAGAGCATCTAGAGGAAACCCACGCAGACACAGGGAGAACGTACAAACTCCTTAAAGTCAGCGCTGGATTTGAACCGCAGTCCCCATCGCTGACACTGTAACAGCGTTGCACTAACCACTGTGCCATCCTTCCGTATGCTGTATTCATGTCATAGAGACATGGAGTCATGCAGCTTGAAAACAGGCCCTTTGGCCCATCTTGCCCTTGCCGACCAATTCAGTGGGTTACACAGCAACCATGGAAGTCAACAGCCATTCGAGGATTCGGGCCATAACCATTCATCTGGAGTCTTAGGGTCACACAGTATGGAAAGAGGCCCTTTGAGTAAGCTGACCAACGCCTTTACAGTGCCAGTGATTGAGACCAGAGTTCGAATCCGAGTTTGTAGGTTCTCCCTGTGACTGCATGGGCTTTACCCCGGGGGCTCTGATTTCCTCCCACCGTTCATAATGTACTGGGTTTTGTAGGCTAATTGGGTGTAAATTGGGCAGCATGGACTTGTGGACCAAAATGGCCTGTTACCTTGCAGTATAAAAAGAAGAACAAGTCCCACCTGCCTGTGTTTGGCCCACATCCATCTAAATCCATCCAATCCATTTACCTGTTCAAATTTGTTCTTAAACAGTACAATAGTCTCCACCTCAACCTCCTCCTCTGGCAGCCCGTTCCACACACCCACCTCCCTCTGTGTAAAATGTTACCCCTCAGGTTCCTGTTAAATCTCTTTCTCCCCCCCCCCCGCCACCTTAAACCCATGTCCTCAGGTAAACATCCCAGTGATCTGACCTGGGACAAGCGTTTTGACAGGATGGTCAAGAAAGCTCCGCTACCTTTACTGTAAATTATGTTTATATATTTATTTTAGATCGTTATGTATACAGTGCATGTCACATGTGCGTAGGGTTACAGTGTGTCTGTGTGTGTGTATGTACTATGGGCCGGAGATGTGCTGTTTTGTGGGGTTGTATATGTATATGTACAATCAGATGACAGTAAGCTTGAACTTGACTTGATTAGAGAAGGACTGGATGGTCCAAAACAGAGTATCGAACAGGGTGGCGTGGTTGGCGTAGCGGTTAGCGCCAGTGATCGGGTCCAGGGTTCAAATCCCGTGCTGTCTGTAAGGAATTTGTACGTTCTCCCCGTGTCTGCGTGGGTTTTCCCCAGGGGCACTGTTCAAAGTGTACTGGGGGTGTAGGTCAATTGGGCGTCACGGGCTTGTGGGCCAAAATGGCCTGTTATCGTGCGTATGTCTAAATTAAAAATTTTTTAAATGAAATGAAATTTAAAAAAGGTGCATCCCGATCTGAATTAAATCAGCCAGCGTGTTCATTGTTTCCATCCTGCTCTGTGAGGACTCTCTCTGTCCACCCATGTCACCAGAACCACCACGGGAGAATGGCCCATCCCTTTCTCTCGTCTTCATGGACCAGTTGATCGGAGAGAGACCAGAGCTTCTATTTCTCCACAAGTCACAGAATAACAACCGGTTACTGAGCAAAATTGCAAATTAAACCAAAATGGATAATAAGTAGGTTTCAGCATTGCCTGTGGATTGGGTGAGGTGGTGTGTCCCTGATACCATTCATCAACCCCGAGACAGATTCAAGCATTGAGCCATCTACCTCTGCTGGAATGTTTCTTCTGCTGCCAGATTTAATGTCATAGGAGCAGAATTAGGCCATTCAGCCCATTGAGCCTGCTGCAGAATTCAAATCATGACTGATGTATTTCTCCTCTCAACCCCACTCATTTTGACCCCAACTCTACTCCTTTGATCCCAACTCCACTCACCTTCTCTCCATACCCTTTGATACCCTCACTAATTACAAACATATCAAGTTTTGTGATGAGTAGAGTTCTGCAGGGATCTGTTCTGGAACCGTCTACTCTTTATGATTTGTTGATATAAAGGTTGGAGGAGTTGTAGACAGTGGAGAGAGCTGTTGGAGGTTACAACAGGATATAGACAGATTGGGCGGAGAAGTGGCAGATGGAGTTCAATCTGGGTAAGCATTTTGGAAGGTAAAACATGAAGGCCGAGTATATATTTTTAAAGACTCGACATACAGCACTGTTACAGGCTAATTTGGCCCTATGAGTTTGTACCATCCAATGTACATCCCATTAACTTAAACCAGGTACATTTTTGAACGGTGGGGAGAAACTGGAGCCCCACAGACACAGGGAGAATGTACAAACTCCTTACAGACAGCGCGGGATTCCCACCCAGGTCTGGTCCCAATTGCTGGTGGTATAAAGGTGTAACACTAACCAGTACGCCGACCATGCTTCCCATTGTTAATGGTCGGATACTTAACAGTGTGGAAAAGCAGAGGGAGCCTGGGGTCCAAATCCATAGATCTCTCAAGGTCACTGTGAAAGTTGATAGGGTAGTTAAGAAAGCTTATGGTCTGCTGGGCTTCATTAGTCAGGGGATTGAGGTCAGGAGTCGTAAGGTGATGTAGCATCTCTATAAATCTCTGGTGAGACACTTAGAGTATTGTGTTCAGTTCTGGTCACCTTATTACAGGAAGGATGTGGAAGCTCTGGAGAGGGTGCAGAGGAGATTTACCAGGATGCTGCCTGGATTGGAAAATATGAGGCTAGGATAGCAGAGCTTGGGCTTTTCTCTAAGGATGAGTAGTGACTTAACAGAGGACTACAAGATTATGAGAGGCATGGATAAGATGGACAGCCAGTGCCTTTTTTTCCCAGGTTGCGAGTAGCAAACACCAGAGGATCTTGGTACCAAGTGAAAGGAGGGAAGTTTAGGAGAGACATCTGTGGTATTTTTTTTACACAGAGAATTGTAGCTGCCCAGAATGTATTGCCAGGGGTGGTGATGGAGGATGGAACAATAGGGGCATTTAAGAGACTCTTAGATAGGCATGTGGATGAAAGAAAAATAGAGGATGATGAGGTAGGGAGGGTTTAGTTTATTGAGTAGGTTTATATAGGTTGGAACATTGTGGGCCGAAGGACATTACTATGCTGTAATGTTCATGTACTATGATGTTTGGTTTAAATTTACCCAATAATGGCCTCAATAGATTCACCTCCCTCTGGCTGAAGTAATCTCTTTATTCTGAGGCTGTGCCCTCTGTTCCTCGACTCTCCCACTACTGGAAATATCTTCTCCACATTATACCTTCCAAAATTGCCTTTATTTTTTACGCGATGAACACTAGTTATAGGCTTTTACAACATGAGAACAGGCCCTTTCGGCCCACACTTTTATGCTGACCAAGTAGCCTACCTGAGCGAGTCCCATTTAGCCCAAATCACTCAAGAACCTGTCCGAATATTGTTTCAATGCTCCAGTTGTCTCCACCTCTACCACCTCTTCCGGTAGCTCGTTCCACACGCCCACCACCCTCCGTGTGAAGAAGGCGCCCCTCAGGTCTCCTTTTCAATCTTTCTCCCACCACCCTAAACTTTTGCTATTTAGTTTTAGAATCCCCTACCTTGGTATAGCTATTCAAAATGATGGGTATGTGTGGTGAGAGGCATTTGGACTGGCCAGTCCGAACCTACCTGACCTTCCCTAACCCCTCCCTGGATTTCCCAATAAAGCATGGCATCTCCGGACGCCCCCTCTTGCTCCTGTACCTTGAACCTGGCCAAGTCATGTATCAGTAATGCCCAGGTTTTTGGTAATTAAAGCTGTTTAATCGCTCCATCATGTCGAATTAATTATTGTATGCAACCCAATATGTACGGTATAGAGTAAACGCAAGTAGACTTTTTCCACTGAGGTGAGATACAAACCAGAGGACATGGGTTAAGGGTGAAAGGGGGAAGGGTTTAGAGGGAACATTAGGGGAAACTTCACACTGAGAGCGGTGGGGATGTGGAACAAGCTGCCAGCTGAAGTGGTGAATGCGGGCTCAATTTTAACATTTAAGAGGAATTTGGTCAGGTACGTGGATGGGAGGGGGATGGTCTGGGCTCAGGTTATTAGGGCCAAGGCAGAATAACAGTTTGGCACAGACAAGAATGGTTGAAGGCTCTCCGTTCTATGAAAAAACTGTTCAAATATCAAACAATATGGTGCTTGTTTGTGGATGAACATCATCACCTTTGGAGTTAGCGTTGATTTGGAACTTTGCCACGGTGCCTGTCTCTCTCCAAGATTAGGCTACTTGAATTTTTAAAATGTCAACCTTCAACCTTGCTGAGGGGTAGGGGTTTCGAATTTATCTTTTTCTTTCTTTTCTTTTTTGTTAGGTTCTATTGTGTCATTCTGTTCTTCTGGATTTCTACATATCACCGTTATTGTAACACTTTTTTAACTAGTTCTTTAGCACATATTGTAATTGTTCATTTTTTTTTCTATTGAATAACTATCAATAAAAATATTTTAAAAAGAAAAGCTGTAACGATTCACTGATTCATGTTCCTCATGATGTTACATGCTTGTCTGTATCAAGTTGGACTTCAGCCTCTTGAAGGAAGAAAGTCCCCACCTCTCTAACCTCTGCTTATAATTCAAGTTGAGATTCATTTATTGTCATGTAATAGTACTGAACATGTAATATTGCACAAAATTGCCTTCTGCCTGCCGCAAGCAGACAAATTTGCCATCAGTGTCGCCCGGCGCCCTTACAGTAAGAGAGAGAGAAGCAAAAGAGAGTCCCTTCACGGGTCACCGAGTGTCCGTGGATTCGCCTCCAGCGATTCCCACAGCCTCTGTAGCCAAACGGACTCCTGTTCGATCCATCGGCCACCCCGAGCTCCAGAACCGAACCTCGGCGCCCAAGGACTTTCAGGAACCGTCGGCACCCTCTTGAATGCCGGCTCTGATACTTGGTTCCCATGAGCCAGTCTCCAGCAGCCCAGAGCCCCCCCCCCCCCCACCCCGCTGGTCCACTGGCTGTGGTCACCGCCCTGCAGAATCGTCTTCTCTGCTTCTCCTTTTCAATGGGGCTGGGTGCTTCCCCTCTGCTCCCCGGGAGTCTGCAACCCCTCTTGGTCATTGCCAAGCACAGGCGCAGCCATATTTGGCACAGAAACTGTGGTTGCAGAATTTTAGTTTGAAAACACAGTCAGCTCCTCTAACGGGTTGTCAAACACCTCTACCAGCCGTCATAAATAGGACCAGGCGGTTGGACCCTTTGGAGCAGTGTTAATCTTTTGATGTCATTGGTCCTGATGATTTATTATCCTACACATAAGTACACTGTAGAAATGCCTGGTTACTTCATCTCCACAGCAAAACACACCAATAAACAATGGATGAATCCAGCTGAATAACATCCTTCCAATAGTAGGGTGACCAGATCTGCACAGAATACCACCTCCCCCCCACCCATGCACTGCAATCAGCATCCTGTGCTGACTGGCGAAGGCAAGCATGGGCTGCGGGTGACTGCTCGGCACTTCAACCCTGTTCTAACCACCGGGCTTATAGATGAACTGCAGTTTGCTTCAGCAAGGCGGAAAGCCCTGATCTAAGAATCAGCACCGGAATTTGCAAGGCTCAGTGAATTTTGGGGAAACTGGAAGATAAAATTATGAAAGGAACAGTTCAGATAGAAAACAGGAGGTGTTACCACCGACAGGTGAGACTAGATCTAGCGGACGTAGCCTCAAGATTCAGGGGAGATTTAAAACAGAAATGAGGAGAGTGGCGGACCTATGGAATTCTCTGAGCAAGATGCAGTAGAGACTGCCTCATGAAATGAATTTAAGACACATTTTTTTTTAAGAATAGGAGAATTAGGACAATCCAGCCCAGTGCAGGCCCTTCAGCCCATGATGTTGTGCTGACCTATATAAACCTACTCAACGATCTACCCCACCCCTACCTCACACCCATAACCCTCCATATTTCCTACATCCATGCATGTCTAAGAGTCTTTTACATCTCCCTATTGCACCAGCCTCCACCACCCCCCCCCCCACCCCTGGTGGTTACGGGGAACAGGTGGGTAAGTGGAGCTTAGTCCAAGGCCAGTTTAGCTACGAACATATTGAATAGCGGAGCAGGCTCGATGGGCCGGATGGCCGACTCCTGCTCCTAGCTCTTACATCCTTCGTTTTTCTTTAAAGATTTAGAGATACAGTGCGGTAAAAGACCCTTCCAGCCCACGACCGTCTGCTGCCCAAATACACCCCTGTGACCCTGGATGTTTTTGGATGTGGGAGGGGGGGGGTAAACCGGAGCAAGTGGAGGAAACCCGTGCAGAACGAGGAGGACGTACAAGCTCCTTACAGACAGCGATGGATTCCAGCCTGGGTTGCAGGCGCTGTGATAGCGCTGCGCTAACTGTACTGCCCACTCTGTCCCTTCACAACACTGCGTCCGACCTGAAGTTTCGTCAGCAGGTTCTTCAGTGGGAGAAAAAGAACCCAGAACACTTCTTCAAAACTTAATCAAGGCAGTGTTGCTGAAGAGTTCCGGCCCCTCCCAATGACGCTGCTTGACCGGCTGAGATCCTCCAGCAGATTGTATTGCTCCACCTTCCAGCACTCTTTTGTATGTCTGTCGTGAACACCAGATGATACGCCACCCCCGAGATCCTGGGACCAAAGCACAGTCTGCTGGACGAACTTGGCAGATCGAAGAGCATCAGAGGGAGAGGGAGGGTAGCCAACTTTTCGACCACTCATGACTGAGGAAAGTTAGAGAGGGTAAAGAGGAGAGAATGGAAGGGGTGAGGCAGGGGATTGGTGGAGCAGGAACAGGTGGAACATTGCAAAGGACTGGCAGATCCCAGACAAAGGGAAAACCAAGGGGTCAGCTGGGGCAAGATGAATGACACAGGGTATTAGAGATCAGGGTGGCCAGCAGAAGAATGGAGATACAGGTTAAACAGGTGAGGATTTTATTTCCTGGACCATTGGAGAATGAGGGGAGATTTGAAAGAAGTTTGCAAAATTAGGAGAGATGTGCAAGTAAATGAGACAAGAAGTAGGAGACATGGTTTAAGGGTGAAAGGGGAACGTGAAGGGGAACTTCTTTATGCAGAGTGGTGGAGGTGTGGAGCGAGCTACCAGCTGAAGTGGTGAATGCGGGCTCAATTTCAACATTTAAGAAAAATCTGGACAAGTACATGGATGGAGGGGTAGGGTGAATGGGATTGGATGGAATAATAGAGTAGATGGGCTGAAGGGCCTTCTTCTGTGCTGTAGTGTTCTATGGTTGTAGGGAAGGTGAGAATGGTGGTATAAAGAGAGACTGGATGGAACCACAGGAGGATGGGGAGATTCCACCTCCGCTCCCCACTCCCACCCTGTTTCCCCCCCCCCCCCCTCCACCACCATGCTCTATGCCTGTACTAGATCAAGGGTTCTGGCTTGAAACCTTTCTCTTATGGACACTGCTGAACCCGCTAGGTTCCTCCAACAGGTTGTGATGCAGGCTCTGGGGTCAAAGGTGCTGGAGAAACTCAGCGGGCCACACAGCCTCCATAGGAAGTAAAAGGCAGTTGACGCTTCAGGTCTGAGCCCTTCGTGGCATTGTGATTGGCTTCAGATTCCAGCATCTGCCGTCTCCTGCGCATCCTTAGGAGGTTACCTGTAGGAAGTGGCCGTCCCTCTCTCCTCCTTGATCTGCCTGTTAAGGGCATCGGCCACTTTGCCCTTCGCCTGCTCCTGCCCTGGCGTTACTCCGACCGGAGGCAACGCCGCTGACACCGAGGGCTCCTCTCCACCGGCCGCCGGGGTCTGGCTCCCTCTCTCCTTGGGAATCCAAGGGTGGTGGTCACTTCTCTTGGGGATCGGCCATGCCTTGAAATCTTTCTTGTACTGGGTCTCCTTCTCGAAGGGCGTGTCGGTCGGGGTGTACTCCTGCTTAGGTTTACAGCTGGGCTCTGGCCTCACCTTCCAGGGGCGATAGTCCTGCCTCATGACCGACTCCCTCCGTGACCCAGGTCTGATGTTCCCTGTGGCCAACGCAACATCTGTTGCTGCTTCAGACACCTGTGCACCCCGGAATACAAAGAGACATTGGTAAATACACAGCGCCAACCGCATTTACCCACCCCCTTTTAGTTCATCAAGAACCACAGAGCACTTCAGCGCAAAAAAGGCCTTTCAGCCTATCTGGTCCAAGCCAAACTATTGTTCTACCTAGTCCAATTGTCCTGCACCCAGATCATATCCCTCCATGCCCCTCCCATCCATATTTCTTTAATTGAGCCCGCATTCACCACTTCAGCTGGCAGCTCGGTTCACACCCCCCCCCCCCACCACTCTTTGTGTGAAGACATTCCCCCTCACATTCCCCTTAAACATTTCACCTTTTACACTTCACCCATGTCCTCTAGTTCTTGCTTCACCCTTGAATTACAGGGAAAGGATGAGCAGGCTGGGATTTTAATCCCTGGAGTGTAGACGATCGAGGGGTGATTTGATAGAGGTATTCAACATTATAAGGGGGATGGACAGAGTCAATCTGGACAGGCTTTTTCCACTGAGGGTAGGGGAGATTCAAACAAGAGGGCATGGATTGAGATTGAAGGGGGAGACGTTTAGGGGAAACATGAGGGGGAATTTCTTCACGCAGAGGATGTGGGGGGGGGTATGGAATGAACTTCAGTGAGAGGTGGCAGAAGCGAGATCAATATTAATATTCAAGGAAAGGTTGGATAGGTATATAGACGGGAGAAGTGCGGAGGGTGATGGACCGAATGCGGGCCAGTGGGACTAGGTAAGAGAAATTGTTCGGCATGGACTAGAAGGGCCGAACTGGTCTGTTTCTGTGCTATAAATGGTTATATAGTTAACCTCAGTGGAAAAAGCCTGCTTGCATTTACTCTACCTATGCCCGTCACCATTTTGTACACTTCCATCAAATCACCCCTCCTTCTCTGTCGCTTCAGGGAATAAAATCCTAACCAGCAACTTTGTTGTAAACAGTCCCAGAATTGGAATTTATTGTTATGAACACATTGTGAAATCTGTTGTTCTACAGCAGCATCACAGGTGCAAATATTGCTAGAAATTACATTTAAAAATAAATAAATTAGAACAGAAACTGGTTCAGAATCAGAATTTATTGTCATGAACAAGTGACAAAATGTGGTGTTTTGTGCCTGCATCGCAGGGCAAACGTTCATCTAAATATCCTTACAACAATTAAATTTTAATAATAATACTTCATGAAAAGTAAGGCCGTGTCTTTGGTTCATTGATTATTCAGGAATCTGATGGCAGCGGCGAAGAAGCTGTCCTTGTGCCGCTGAGTGCTCATCTTCAGGGTTCTGTACCTTTTCCCCGATGGTAGTAGAGTGAAGAGGGCATGGCCTGGGTGATGGGGTCTTTGAGGATAACATAACATTCCAACTCTTCTGCTCAATACTTTGATCTATGAGGGCTATCGTGGCCCTACAGATCCACTCTTCTCTCTCTTTGCTTTTGTCCAGCACCCATCGGACACTTGCCTTGGTCTCGCAACTCCACCCTCCCCCATCTCTCCGTCATTCTAGATCCTTCCTCATCTCACCTGCAACCTGCTGACCCAGCCTTACTCCTCCTCATCTCTTCCCCTTATGCTGCCTTCTCCCCTCACTACAATCAGTCTTAATGGAAGGTTTAGATCTGAAATGTCAACAGTTCTATACCCACCACTGCCAGACAATAATTAATGCGTTTATTGTCATACACATTGTACAATGTGCATAAGCACCAAAACTGTTTTGCTGCAGCCAAGGAGAGGCTTGTAAAGGAACCACTACACATGTTTGGGTGGCATGGTTGGCGTAGCAGTTAGCACAACGCTTTTACAGCACCAGCCATCGAGGGTTCGAATCCTGCGCTGTCTGTAAGGAGTTTGTATGTTCTCCTCATATCTGCAATTTGGTCTAAAGCAGTAGTTCTCAACCTTTTTCTTTCCACTCACATTCCACTTTAAGTAATCCCTAGGCCATCAGTTCTCTGTGATCAGTAAGGGGTCACTTAAGGTGGGATGTGAGTGGGAAGGGAAGGTTGAGAACCACTGCTTGAGACCCAAATGTTACTGAAATATTTTGCTTGAGTAAAATAGTCAATGGCCCATTTCCTTTGGAGTTCTGTAACCATGCACATAACAAGTCAATGAGGGACAATTAAAACAGTGGTTTTTCAAACTTTTTCTTTCCACCCACATCCCACCTTAAGTGATCCCTTACTGATCACAGAGCACTGATGGCACAGGGAATACTTAAAGTGGGATGTGAGTGGAAAGAAAAAGGTTGAGAACCACTGCTTTTGAGGGAACATTAGGGGGAACTTCTTTTGGCAGAGAGCGTCGAGAGTACGAAACAAGCTGCCAGCTGAAATGGTGAATGTAGACCCCATTTAAGAAACATTTGGATACGTACATGGATGGGAAGGGTATATCGTGCAGGTCAATGGGACCAGGCAGAATAATTATTCAGATGGGCTGAAGGGCCTGTTTCTGTGCTGCAGAGTTCTATGGGACTATCTCAGGTAGACAAGTTGGCCCGAATGATGTAAACCTTTGCCAGGAATTCACAGCCGGATATCTGAGGAGCTGGAAGATTTGCAATTTCATCTCTGAATCACAAGTGCTCAATATTTATTGTCCATAATATGATTATAACTGGAAGCAGAATTGTAATGCACAGAAAATTAGAGCAGGTGATTATCAATTACTTGCTTCTCCAAGCCCCAAGTAAACTAATATCCCAGACATCTTTTAGATGCGGAAGCGGGAAATCTTCCTGACAAGTGAGCTCTTCCATTCCCTCCACTACTTACTGTTTTAATATCTCCGCCAATGGTGGTTACACATCAGCAGCTGCTGAGGGCAATAGCTTTCCTCAATCACCCCTCCTCAATCCTCTACATCACCCAATACATCTTTAAGACCTCGGTGGGGGGGGGGGGGTAGCTGTGCTACAGGGAGGGGTTGAGCAGGCTGGGGCTTTATTCCTTCGAGTGCAGGAGGATGGGGGGGGGAGGGGGAATCTCACAGAGGTGGACAAAATTGAAGTACCATAGAACCACAGAACATTATAGCACAGAACCAGGCCCTTCAGCCCTTCTAGTCTATGCTGGACCATGGAAGAATGTGGAAATTATGGAGAGGGTCCATTGGAGATTTACCAGGTTGGTGCCTGGATTGGAAAATACGTCTTATGAGGCGAGGTTAGCAGAGCTGGGACTTTTCTCTTTGGAGCGTAGAAGGATGAGAGGAGACTTAATAGAGGTTTACAAGAGAGGCATAGATAGAGTGGACAGCCAGCACCTGATTCCCAGGGCCAGAATAGCAAACACCAAAGGATGTGTGGACAAAGTGAAGGGAGGGAAGTTTAGGGGAGACACCAAGGACAATTTCTTTTTACACAGAGAGTTGTGGGAGCCTAGAATGGCCTAGTCAGGGGATGTGGAAGAGGCTGAAACATCAGAAGCATTTAAGACCTCTTATGAAAGAAAGAATAGAGGGTTACGAGGTAGGAAGGAGCTTAGTGTTATTTTTGGAAGAAATATATAGGTTGGCACATCAAGGCCCAAAGGGCCTGAACTGTTCTGTAATGTTTTGTGTTCCAAATGACTACAAAAGGTTGATGAGGGGCTCAAGCCCGATATGTTGGTTATACATCATTATTTTTGCTGTATAAAGTACAGTGTTTGACCTGCGGAGTTTCACGAGCATCATGTTTTTACTGATCGCTTCTCGGTCTTTTGGCTAAGATCAAGTGCATTGTGTTTTTACTTCCCTCTAACCCAGTGATTCTCAACCTTTTTCTTTCCACTCACATCCCACTTTAAGTATTCCCTATGCCATTGGTGCTCTGTGATTAGTAAAGGATTGCTTAAAATGGGATGTGGGTAGAAATAAAAAGTTTGAAAACCACTGTTTTAATCGTCCCTCATTGACTCGTTATGTGCACGGTTTCAGAACTCCAAAGGAAATGGGCCAATGACAATTTGTCTCAAGCCAAATATTTCAGTAACAATTGGGTCTAGAGCAGTGATCCTCAACCTTCCCTTCCCACCCACATCCCTTAAGCAATCCCTTACAGAGCACCAATGGCATAGGGGTCACTTAAAGTGGGACGTGAGTAGAAAGAAAAAGGTTGAGAACCAATGCTCTAACCCTGCCACACCTGTACCCTACAGTGTGTACATACTGTATTTTAAAACCGTAATATATAGGGGCAGAAGAAATAGGCTATTCAGCCTGTCAAGTCTGTCCCACAGTAATTGTCCCTTCCTCTATCCCAGTGGTCCTCAACCTTTTACTTTCCACTCATGTATCCCTTTGGGAACTCATTCCACAGACCCACCCCCTTCTGTCTGAAGAAGGTGATCCACAAGGGCCCCTTTCAATCTTTGTCTTCTCACCTTATCTCCTAGTCCATTCACCTTCATTTGACCTTCATGATTTTGTAAAGCTCCCCTCCATCTCCGACACCCCAGTGACAAAAGTCCCAGGGCATCCAGCTTCTAATAACGAGGCTTCCAGTCCCGGTAATGTCAGCCTTTCCTTCCGATGGGGGCGGCACAGTTAACATAATGCTGTTACAGTGGCAGCGACCAGGGTTCAAATCCAGTGTTGTCTGTAAGGAGTTTGCATATTCTCCCTGCAACCTGCATTGGTTTTCTCCTGGTGATCCGGTTTCCTCCCAGCTCCCAAAAAAGGTACAGGTTAACTGTGCACAATTGCACAATTGGGTGGCCAAAGAGTCTTCTCGTACGCTGACAGACACATGGATGTGATGTGAGGGAGGGAGGGTCAGATTCACATGGAGTAAGTGACACACAACATGGGCCGAAGGGCCTGGACTGTGCTGTACTGAAAGCAGATGCCTTGATTGCAGTAAACACACAGAAATGCTGGAGGAAGTGCAATTGTTAGGAGAGCCACACCATATTTTCACTGTGCTTTATTGAGCTACTTCAAAAGGATTAATTTCTTGAGTTACGGAGTCTTTTAATAATATATCTCATCTGGATCAGGTTCTTAGTTGTGTTGGCCTAGCTTCAACCGCGAGTGCCAACTGCAAATGTTGAGTGACCATATCTTCCCTTGGATGCTGTCTGACCTGTTGAGATCCTCCTGCGGGGGAGTCGGAGTTTTCTCGAAACTCCAACCCCCACAGTTTTTGTGCGTCTCGATTTTTCAACCACTATTTGGCGGTTTGTCTTTATCTGAAGTGGTCTTTATTCATTCATCTCCCATGCAAGTTAGAGGGATGCTTTGACACAAACTTCCTACCCGAGGTTTGGAGTTTTGGTAACCAATTCTTTGCTGGTTGTAGAACTAGAGAACCATAGAACACTGCAGCGCAGAAACAGGACCTGATAATCTACTCCAAATAACCCGTATCCAGACCCTATCCCTCCACAAAGCTCCCCTCCATGCACCAATCCAAAAGTTTCTTAAATGTTAAAATTGACCATGCATTCGGAGTCAGATTTCAGATGTATTGCCAGAGTACATTCACGACTTCACATATAACCCCGCGGGCCAGGCAGAATTACCACTTATTGGTAGTGCAAAAATACCTGATACATTTTACACATGTAAACAAATAAAGAAATGTAAGCAAACTGACTGTGCAAGTCCTCCAACAAGTCCCTGATTGAGTTTGTTGCTGAGTCTTCACCAGTATTGGTTCTCACTGTTTTTCTTTCCACACACATCCCATTTTAAGTAATGTGGGTGGGAAGGGAAGGTTGAGAATCACTGCTCTGGACCCAATTGTTACTGAAATAAATGGTCATTGGCCCATTTCCTTTGGAGTTCTGAAACCCTGCACATAACGAGTCCATGAGGGAACGATTAAAACAGGGGTTTTCAAACATTTTCTTCCCACCCACATCCCACCTTAAGCAATCCCTTGGCGTAGGGATTACTTACAGTGGGATGTGAGTGGAAAGAAAAAGGTTGAGAACCACTTCACTGGCAGCGGGTTCCACACTCCCACCACTCTCTGCGCGAAGATGTTCTCCAAGTATTTCCTTTAAACATCTCACCTGAAGATGTTCTCCAAGTATTTCCTTTAAACATCTCACCTGAAGATGTTCTCCAAGTATTTCCTTTAAACATCTCACCTTTCACCCTTAACCCAGATCCTCTTGTTCTTGTCTCACCCAACCTCAGTGGAAAAAAGACATGCTGTATTTATCTATATGCCTCATCACTTTGAATCAAAACTCCCCTCATTCTCCGACACTAACCTGTTTAACCTTTCCCTGCAACTCAGTGCCTCCAGACCCAACCACACCCTTGTAAATCTTCTCTCCCCCCCCCCACCATCTTATTTTTTCTCTTCTATCTTTCCAAAGTCCCGTCATTTGTAATACCACCTCCCCTGATTTATTTCCGCCAAACCTTTCATGGAGTCAGGATGCAGGTGCCCACCGCCCCACCCACCCCCTTGCTTTTCGAAAGTCCACTTTGCACTACCTCGCTTTTACGAAAGACCTGTTTTCATGAACTGAAAGAAATCTGGAGGATTTTCGCTTCTACGAGAAAAAGGCGAGAAGGGGAAGAAATGTTCCGCGGCGAGCCATTATAGCGGCAGCACGCACTCCGAGCAGTGAAAGTGGGGCCAACAAGCTCCTTCCCCCCTGTTCTACAATCAGCATTTGCTGTCTTCCTGATTCTGGTAAGTGAAACTACATTGTACATACATTTATTTCTACTTTCTATAAGCTGTGTATTTGTCAGATCATCCCTGCTTTTACTATATGTTCATTTTATTTGAGGTTTTAGGTGTTATTTGAGAGGTTATTTTCTGGGTCTGGGAGCGGTCAAAAATTTTTCCCATATAAATGAATGATAATCACTTTTTTGCTTTACGCCATTCGGCTTGTGAAAAGGTTCATAAGAACCATATAACCACTTACAGCACAGAACAGGCCAGTTCGGCCCTACTAGTCCATGCCGGAACAAATCCCCACCCTCCTAGTCCCACTGACCAGCACCTGGTCCATACCCCTCCAATCCTCTCCCCTCCATGTAATTATCCAGTCTTTCCTTAAATGTAAATAATGTTCTTGCTTCAACCACCTCTGCCAGAAGTTTATTCCACATCCCAACCACCCTTTGCGTGAAGAAATTTCCCCTCATGTTCCCCTTATAATTTTCCCTCCTGCAATCACAAACCATGGCCACTCTTAATTGAAAAAGCCTATCCACGTTGACTCTCTGTCCCTTTTAAAATCTTAAACACCTCCATCAAATCGCCCCTCAATCTTCTACGCTCCAGAGAAAAAAGCCCCAGGTTGCTCAACCTTTCTCTGTAACTCAAACCCTGACATCCTGTCAACATTCTCGTGAACCTTCTCTGCACTCTCTCTATTTTGTTTATATCCTTCCTATAATTTGGTGTCCAAAACTGTACACAGTACTCCAAATTTGGCCTCACCAATGCCTTGTACAATTTCATCATAACATCCAAACTCTTGAATTCAATGCTCCGATTTATGAAGGCCAACATTCCAAATGCCTTCTCTATCTCCCTGAGTATCAGCCTTGAGGGTACTGTTTACCATCACTCCTAAATCCCTTTGTTGCTCTGCACTCCTCAATTGTCTACCATTCAATGTATATGACCTATTTAGATTTGCCTTTCCAAAATGCAACTCTTTACACTTATCTGTATTAAATTCCATCAGCCATTTCTCAGCCCACTCCTCTAGCTTTCCTATATCTCTTTTTAAGCTACGGTAATCTTCCTCACTGTCCACAATACCACCAATCTTTGTATCACCTACAAACTTACTTATCCAATTTACCACCCCTTCTTCCAGAACGTTAAGATATATAACAAACAATAGTGGACCCAGGACTGATCCCTGAGGAACTCCACTAGTCACCGGCCTCCAATTGGACAAACAATTTTCTACCACTACTCTCTGACACCTCCCATCCAACCATTGCTGAATCCATTTCACTACCTCCTTATTTATACCTAATGCCTCCACCTTTTTTCCTAACCTCCTGTGGGAAACTTTGTCAAAAGCTTTACTGAAGTCTAAATAGACAACATCCATAGCTTTCCCTTCATCAACCTTTTTTGTAACCCCCTCGAAAAACTCTATAAGGTTTCTACCATCGGATAGTCGAGGGTATCTGTACTTCTGTAAAGTCATTCCAGGGTGACAGAGTCAATCCCCCAGCTTGCTGTGACTGGTGAGGAATTTCCACATCTTCTGATGGGTCTCCTCTGAGTATTCTACTTTTCTCCCACACCACAAACATGTGAGATTTGGTAGGTTAATTGACCGTTGTATGTTAGCCCTAGTTCATAGATGACAGGATCTGGCTGAAGTTAGGCCATAAGTCACAGGAGCAGAAACAGGCTATTCAGCCCATTGAGCCTGCCCCACCATTCAATTATGGGCTGATCCACTCTCCCATTCAGCTCCATTGAACCGTAGAATAATAGAACATTACAGCACAGAAACGAGCCCCTTTGGCCCTTCTAGGCTGTGCCAAACCATTTTTTTTGCCTAGTCCCTCCAAGCCATTTTCCCCTGTCCATAGCCCTCCATACCACTTACATCTATGTACCTGTCCAAATTCTTCTTAAATGTTAAAACTGAGCCTGCATTCATCAGTTCAGCTGGCAGCTCATTCCACCCTCTCTCTGTGTGAAGTTCCCTCTCATGATCCCCCTAAACTTTCCCCCTTTCACCCTTAACCCATGTCCTCTGACTTGTATCCCAGTGGAAAAAACCTATCTACATTTACTCTTTCTGTCCCTCTCATAATTTTAAATACCTCGATCAAATCTCCCCTCATTCTTCTCTGCTCCAGGGAATAAAGTCCTAATCTGTTTAACCTTTCCCTGTAACTCAGTTCCTGGAGTCTGGGCAACATCCTAGTAAATCTTCTCTACACTCTTTCTGTCTTATTATATCTTTCCTGTAGTTCGGTGACCAAAACTGCACACAATCCTCCAAATCTGGCCTCATCAATGTCTTATACAATTTTCCCAAACATCCCAACTCCTATACTCAATAATTTGATTTATGCAGCCCTCTCCCCATAACCTTTGATGGCCCGGCTAATCAAGAACCTATCAATCTCTGCCTTAAATACACCCAATAACTTGGCCTCAACAACACCCTGTGGCAACAAAATACGCAGATTTACCACCCTCTGGTGAAATTCCTTCCCATCTCTGTCCTAAGCAGATGTCTTTCAATCTTGAAGTTGCGCCCTCTTGTCCTAGATTCTGCCACTGTGGGAAGCAACCTTTCTATATCTACTGTTTTTCAAAATGTATAGATGACAGAATCTGGCTGAAGTTGACAGGAATATGAGAGAAAAATGGCCGTATTGCAGGGCTGCTGATGGGGTCTGCAAGTAAAATTTTCCAACCACGAGGTCTGTGCCCAGTGTTTGTGCTTGGCAGTGGCCATGAGGAGCTGTGCACCAGAAACGGGGAGATCGCCCCCCCCCCCCCCCATTGTTGAGATGGGGAAGCAGAAACAACGAGCCTAGAGGAGGGGTGGTTCTAGTCTCTAGTGCTATGGTTCTAAGTATATGGACCAAATGCAGGGAAATGGATCTAGGCCAGAATGCAAACTTGGTTGTTGTGGAAGAGTTGGGCCAAAGGCCCTGTTCCACACTGTGTGACTCCACGACAATCAAGGCCATGCTCTCTCAGCGTCAAGCTCTCTCAGAGTGTCAGCCTGCTGAGGTTACCAGAGAACAATGTGAACACAGAGCTTCCCAAATAACAGGCTGGAGCATCTTTCCAGCGAGTCACAGCTATGCAGATGAGGGACTGAATCTATAATCTAGGCCATTGTTAATCACTGGTGTTGAAGGATAGAGAAGACTCATTACGTTTCGTTCTTATAATGTGCAGGAAAATTATTTTCCCCTTCCCTCTTCCCCCACCTCCCCCCACCGACTTGATGCAACTTGACCCTTTGAGTTCCTTCAGCAGGTTGATTTTTACTAATAAGGCTGAGGCCTTTATGTTTTCAAAGTTAAAATTTAACAGTTAAATTCTCTGTTGCTTTGACAAATTAATTCACAACCCAGGCGTTGGAAAATACAAAGAACCACATGGCTTTGATAAATACCAAATTCAATTATACATCCAAACTGATTTGATTTGAAGAGATCACGGTGTTTACTGCAGTGCTGGTGGCAATTTCCATGTATTAGGAGATTGTATGTTGGCACCGCATTGGGCGTCTGGATCTCAGGTAGCGTGACGCAGTCCATGGGTCTTTCTCAGCAGAGAGAAGTGGGAGCTTTTAGCAGAAATAAAATGAGAAATACACAGGCTGCAGCAACATCATGCCAGACCAGTTTGCACAATGGGTTGGAGAGAAAATGGGGGTAGGGCAGATGAGAGGGTGAGGCCTGGAGGTGGGAAGGAGAAGGGTAGGATCACTAATGCTGAGACAAGAACAGGGTGTGTGCTTGGTCCTGCAAATGTGTAGAATTGTTTGTGTGTGTGTGTGTGTGTGTGAGTGTGTGCATGGGTTTGTGTGTCTGCATTTGTGTCTGTCTGTGTAAATGAGTGTGTGTGTGTCTATCTGTGTAGGGGTATGCATGTGTGAGTAGGTGTAGGGTTGTGTGTATGTATGTGTGTAGGTTTGTGTGTATGTGTTGGTGACTGTGTGTAAGTGTGTGTATGTCCATCTGTGTGTGTGTGCGCGCCTTTGATCGCGTCTGGCATCCCTGCTCCATTGACTGCAAGGTGTGTACATCTACATCAAGGGAAATGGGGCATGGGAGGGAAGTTGGGAGTCGCTGGGTCATGGGTACATGCCGTGGGATGCACCAAGGCTTGGTGTAGTGGGGAAGAACCACAGTTTAGGATCCTTCTGCTGCTGGGCATAGAGGGCCTGATATGGAGGAGAAGCCCCTCAAACAACAGTAACTGCAAGGAACCAATGGTGCAAAATAGAGAACTAGTGTAACAATGTGCATTGATAGAAATCTATGGACATGACGCTAAGGGTGTGTAAGGACCTGGAGTGAATTTCTTTTACAAATAATTTATTGTGAAGAAAGTTTTTTTTTTGGCACAAAACAATCGCCACCCCTGACAACACGCAGAACGTCAGAGAACATTTGGAGCCAACTCCACATCTCCTGACTGAGCAGTGGAGATCTGCCATGCAGGCGAAGGTACCTTCCAGGACACCACTGATGCTCGGAATAAGTACCCACACACCCCGAACCCCCAACATAATCTAACCTTTCGCTCTGCTGGCAACATTGGTCGAAATAATTGTATTAACAATTCACCCAAAACAATGAGATACCTCGGTTGTCTTTGCTACAGATTCCTGGTCGCCGCCGGCGGGCTGGGTGTCGATCCCGGGGGCTCGGAATTGGTGATGGGGAGTTGATCCATCGGTTACCTCGGAGTATTTCGTGAAGACCAAGGGGACGGCGATATCAGCTTTGTCTAACTGGTTCCAGAAACGCGCGATGCAACACGCCCGGCTAATGCACGGCCAAGCCATTGCTGCTATCCAAGGTGCTGAATCCGCCTCTGGCTCCGAGCCCCGACAACACCGCGATCTCCCTTTCGCCCCTGGGGTTGGGTGATACAGATATAACGCGGATGTATTTCTTTCAAAGCCTGGCTTCTGCCTAGCAGGCGCTCGCCATCTGCACAGTAAAGACCAGCGCCCAGGATAAATCACTCGGTTTGAGTTCCATTGCGGTCAGCACTACGGCTGAGACATTCCCATCCGCAAAGACCACACCCTTGCTGGCTCCAACATCCCTGATCTATGAACAACTCAGCGAGAGAGAGAGAGACCTTTTCCTCCACTCAGCGCACGCTGTGTGGCTGCAGAGGTGGGAGGGAGGGGGAGGGAAGAGAGAGAAAAAGAGAGGGAGCCCAGCCTTTTAACCGTTTGGTGCCTGGATTCTTTAAAATGGGATTGTATGCAAAGGCGAACCCCAGAGGTGTTTGTAGCTGTAGGCTTCAAGGGTGCTGAGGTGGAGAGCAGATAATTTCCCAGGGGTTAACTATCGTGTCCTATGGCGAGCTCTCCACTGGCCACCGTGACAGAGGTGCACCAAAGAAAAGGTACAAGGACTGCCTAAAGAAATCTCTTGGTGCCCACCGCCAGTGGGCTGATCTCGCCTCAAACCGTGCATCTTGGCGCCTCACTTTTTGGCGGGCAGCAACCTCCTTTGAAGAAGACCGCAGAGCCCACCTCACTGACAAAAGACAAAGGAGGAAAAAACCCAACACCCAACCCCAACCCACCCATTTTCCCCTGCAGCCGCTGCAACCGTGTCTGCCTGTCCCGCGTCGGACTTGTCAGCCACAAACGAGCCTGCAGCTGACTTTTACCCCCTCCATAAATCTTCGTCCGCGAAGTCAAGCCAAAGAAGAACATGGCCAGTGAGCTGTCCTCGTCGCACCCACATCGATGAAATGGCCAGTGAAGTGGACCACCTCCCCGACTTCCTGAGGAAATTCGCCATGTCTCTTGCACCCCTTAACAAATTTTACAGGAGCTCCATTGAAAGCATCCAGTGCGTGGGACGGGAACTGCTCCTCCCAAGACCGCAACCATCACCTCACGGGGCGGCCCAGTCTGTAAGGCATTTGTACATTCTCCTCATGTCTGTGTGGGTTTTCCCCGGGGTGGGGGGGGGGGGGGGAAGCTCTGGTTTCCTCCCACCATTCGAAATGAACCGGGGTGGAGATTAATTAGGTGTAAATTGAGTGGACTCGTGGGTTGAAATGGCCTGTTATTGTGCTATTTGTCAAAGTTAAAAATTAAAGAATCTGCGGAGGGTTGGGAACTTGTCTCAGACCATCACACACACTCGCCCTTCCGTCCCTCGACACCACCTTTAGCTCCTGCAGCTTTGAAAAAAACTTTCAACATGTTTAAAGACTTACTCCACTCCTGCCACACTCTCTTCACCAACCCCCACCCCCAGCCTTCCTGTCAGCAAGAAGATTCACAAATGTGAGACATGCCACCAGATTAAAGCCCACTGTTATTAGGCCCCTGATTGAAGCGCACAACAGTGAAACTATGCTACCTTTGCTCCCTGCAACTCTGAATTGTCTCACTTGGATGAGAGCAGGAGACCAGGAGAGGGTTCAGCCGCTGGCGAACTCACAGCCAGCCACAAGCTGCTGATAGCTGGCTTCAGGCCATCAGGTATCGGAACTGGGTTTTGTGAGGGCATCACTGGTGAGCAGGGTTCCTGAAGGGTCTCAGGTGCTGACAGGTTTCCAATCACTGCGTGAAGCAGCCAGGTGGGCATCGTGGTGAGCACATGTGCCTTTACGGTGCCAGTGATTGGGACCAAGGTTCAAATCCCCCACTCTCTGTAAGGGGTTGGTACGTTCTCTCCATGTCTGCGCGGATTTTCCCTGGACCTCCAGTTTCCTGCCACCGATCAAAATGTACAGGGGGTTGTAGGTTAGCTGGGTGTAAATTGGGTGGCATGGACTCATGGGCCAATATTTTGGACGTTGAAAGACATGGACAGAGTAGATGTAGAAAGGCTGGGTGGGAGAGTCTAGGACAAGAGGGCACAGCTTCAGGATTAGAACAGTGATACAGAGGAATTTCTTTAGCCAGAGGGGGGTTGGAATCAGGCGGTAGTGGAGGCAAAGGCCGAGATTGACAGGTTCTGGATTATCCAGGGCATCAAAGGTTATGGGGAGAAGGTCAAGCAGTGGGGCTGAATGGGAAAATGGATCAGCTCATGATTATACGGTGAGACAGACTCCATGGGCTGAATGGCCTATTTCTGCTCCTATGTTTTATGGTCTTATGGATAGGAAGCAGGATCTTAGATGCCACGAACTTGTGTTCACCACTGGTACAGACAGGAGGCTCTGGTGAGGGCAGGAAGCAGCAACGGAGGAGGTGGTGGGATCCACGGACACCTGATGTCTCTGACACCTTTGGCCCAGACCTCGCGGTCGCGGGGTTTTCAAATAAAGCACCATCAGCTCCTTTAACGGGCTGTTTAAAGCCCGTACAGAGCCACTGGTAGTTGGAGTGGGTGCTAGTGCCCCATGGGGGGTGGGGGAGGGGGTGGTGTGCCGTGTCTCCGCTCCCCACTCTCCCTGAGACTGCACCAGTGGCAGTGCTGCCATTGCCCAAAATATCCATGCATTGATGCCCAATTAGGTTCATTCTCTTCTTACTCCCAACTGCTATGCAAACTTTTCAGATATCCCTTTGAAAGCTGGTGATACCATCTGCTTGTATTGGTCTTTGAGACAGTGCATGGACCTTAGTAGTTAGTGAGAAAGAGTAAGGTAACAATGATATAGCATGGACACAGGTCCTTGTCTCTACTGAGACTGGACCACCCATGATCCCATGCTATTCTCCTCACATTCCCACCAACTCCCCCATATCCTACCCCTCACCTACACCACAATGAACCTTCCTGCAGAATATCTATTTCCCATCCGGTGATTTTAGCAATGACCTTAAAATGAAAGTTTCCGGCCAGTAATGTCAACCATCCTTGCTCTCACTAATGCTCTTGACCCACCGAGTTCTTCCTGCAGTTCTAGTCACTTACAAGGATGCTGCCTGGATTGGAGAGCACGCCTTAAGAGGATAGGTGGAGTGAACTTGGCCCTTTCTCCTTGGAGAAACAGAGAATGAGGGGTGAACTGATAGAGGTGTACAAGATGATGAGAGGTATTGATCCTGCGGATGGCCAGAGGCTGAAATGGCTAATGTGAAGGAGCATAGTTTTAAGGTGCTTGGGAGTAAGTAGAGGGGGGAGGGAGGTAAGAAGCACATTTTTTTTCAAGCAGAGAGTGGTGGTGCCAACAGTGACGGGGGTTATTTTAAGAGACAATTAGGTAGAGACTCTCCAAGAGGTGGCAACATCTCTCAGCAAGAAGAAGAACTTCAAGATTCCAAACTGACGCCCCCGGGTCCAGGGAGGTGGAGAAGCTGCTACCGGCGCCCCGACAACCTACTACAAGTGTGTAGTCGTTGCCTAGCTTCGGCAGTTGGGACCAGTCCAGGCGTTGATAAGTATAATTGGGAAGGGCTTGCATATTTGTAGTGTGAATTCAGCTTTAGATTTAGTAATAAAGACTTGTATAAACTGAAGAGAAAAAAAAAGAGACAATTAGGTACATGAAACAGAAAAATGGAGCATTATGCAGTAGGGAAATTCTAGGCAGCTGTTTGAGTAGGTTATTGGTCAGCATTACACTGTGAGCCAAAGGACCTGTACTATGCTGTAGATTTTTATGTTTGTTTGTCTGTTCTCTGCCTACTCCAGTAGCGGGTGAAGTTAAAAGTGAACAAGAGGAACAGTGTTTCACTTAGATTTTTGCACGAGATTCTGGCTTCTGCATCATAAATGGTTGGTCACTGACCCTTGCCTTGGTTGAAATCATTCATTATTGTGGGGACTTCTCCCTTCTCGCAAATTTCTCTGCTCAAGAGAGAAGAGCTTCTCCAGAAGTGAAGTTTTTGGTTCTTGAGACAATCCTGATTATTCTCCTTTCTGTTCCCTCCTGATGCCAAGATTGTGCCAAGATTTGCTGATGTGTAATTGATGGTTTTGTGGCGGTACACCACGAGGCAGGCAAACCGGCCATGCGCCAGGCGGCAGGACAGCTGACCAAAATGGCGCCGTCGGGGGGGTCTCCCTTCTTTCCAGCACGGGGCTCAGAAACCCGTGCCGGGGGACCATGTGATGCCCGGGTGTCATCAGCGCCATCCAGCGCGTTTCTCAGCCAGGTCCGGGCTGGGAGTATAAGTGCAGCCCAGCAGCCTGTAATAAATGAGTATGCTCACTGAGCTCAACCCGTCTGGTTGTGTGTGTTATTGCAGGAGCAGAGTAGCCGCCGCTACAATTGGTGACGCCGACTGGTTCAAACTTCTTTGAACCCAACATGAGCGAGCCTGGGATCAGCTCTATAGTCGTGAAACTGCCTGAATTCTGGGTTCAGGAGCCGGAGACCTGGTTTCAGTTTCACCTCCGCCACATTTCGTCCGACACGACCAAATTCTACCATGTGGTCGTTGCCCTGGACCAGGCCACTGCCAGACATGTGCTGCACCTTGTTCAGCACTCACCCACCAAGGACAAATACCAGACCATCAAGCGAGTGCTTACCGGGTCCCTCAGACTATCCAGACACCAGCGTGCCGCTCGGATGGTGCACCTCGACGCCCTGGGGGACAGGTCCCCGATGGAGCTGATGGACGAGATGCCCATGGGAGAGCACATCAACTGCCCACTCTTCGATCGCATCTTCTTCGACTATATGCCCGGGGACATCCAGCCGCTGCTGGTTCAGGAGAGCTTCACTGACCCGAGGAAGTTCGCCCAGAAGGCCCAAGAGCTATGGCTCGCACGATTCCCAGAGGGCTCAGTGGTCCAGCAGGTCACGAGGCACGGGCACGACCACACCAAGCCCACCTCTGAATGACATCCTCATTGCCAGCAAGGATCAGGCGTAACATAAGGCCCAGGGATTCCCCGTGCCCGGCAGCCTCAAGGGGCTGCAGGAGTTCACGGGTATGGTCAACTTTTACAACTGCTTCATCCCGGGAGCTGCACACATCATGCAGCTGCTATTTGCCCTCATCGCAGCCAAACACAAGACGCTCGCTTGGAACCCAGAAGCCTGCACCGCATTCGAGGCCACCAAGGACGCCCTCGCGAAGGCCACCATGCTGGCCCACCTGCACACCGACCTGCAAATGGCACTCTCTGTCGATGCCTCTGCCACAGCCATCGGTGCCGTCCTGGAGCACCAGGCGAATGGACATTGGAAGCCGCTGGCATTCTTCAGCCGCCTGCTTCGCCCACCAGATCGCAAGTATAGTGCCTTCGACCACGAGTTACTGGGCATGTACCTGGCAGTGCGCCATTTCTGCTATTTTTTGGAGGGGAGGACTTTAACCATCTTCACCGACCACAAACCCCTCACCCAGGCGCTCGCGATGACAAAGGATCCCTGGTCGGCCTACCAGCAATGTCACTTCTCCTTCGTGTCGGAGTTTACCACTGACATTCGGCACAAGGCGGGGAAGGATAATGCAGTTGCCAATGCACTCTCGCGACTGGCCATCTGCGCGCTGACGCCCATCCTCGACTTCAACTAGCTCACCCGGGACCAGGAATCTGATGAGGAGACGAGGGCCTTCAAGATAGCCATCACGAGCATGCGGTTCCGAGACCTCCCGACTCCGAGCGGCGAAGGTACCATCCTGTGCGATATCTCCATGGGCACCCCACGACCAGTGGTTCCCCAGCAGTGGCACAAGCATGACTTCCGTCACATCCATGACCTTTCACATCTGTCCATCAGGTCCACGGTCCGGATGGTGGCAGAACGGTTGGTATTGCATGGGCTGCGGAAGCAGATCGCAGGCTGGGCCAGAACATGTAACCATTGCCAGATGTCCAAGGTGCACAGGCACACCAGGGCGCCCATACAGGAGTTCGACCATGTCTGGGAATGGTTCAGCCACATTCATGTGGACATCGTCGGGCCCTTACCTGTTTCCCGGGGCAATTGTTACCTGTTTACGGTGGTGGACCACACCACTCGCTGGCCCGAGGCGATCCCGATACCAGACGCCTCCACCGACTCCTGCTCCCGAGCACTGTTGCATGGTTGGGTCGCCCGGTTCGGCATCCTGGGTCACCTCACCAGTGACCGGGCTGCCCAGTTCACATTTGCGCTCTGGGCACAGCTCGCCAACAGGTTGGGGATCCAGCTACACTGCACCATGGCCTACCACCTGCAGGCTAATGGACTGGTCAAACATCTGCACTGCCACCTTAAGTCGGCATTCATGGCCCGCCTCACCGGTCCCGACTGGGCGGACGAACTGCCTTGGGTGCTCCTGGGCATCCGCACCACTCCCAAGGAAGATCTGCAGGCGTCATCGGCTGAGCTGGTCTACGGTGCGCCGCTGGCACTACCTGGTGAGTTTGTCAATGCACCTCATAATCCCCAGCAGTCGCCGCACGAATTACTTCCTCACCTCAGGGCACGCTTGGACTCATTCGAACCCCCACCGCTACTCAGGCAAGGCACCCACCCGTCTCACATTCCCGGCGAACTGCTTTCCGCAGAGTACGTTTTCGTTCGGCGGGGCCCGACCGCGGCACCTCTGCGGCAAACATACGAGGGGCCGTACAGGGTTGTACAGTGTTCCGGCTCGACGTTCACACTGGACATTGGCGGCAGGCAGGAGCTGTTTACCATAGACAGGCTAAAGCCAGCGCACCTCGATCCAATTGAGCCCGTGGTCGTTGCCCAGCCCAAGAAGCGAAGCCGCTCGCAAAAAAGGACATTGGCGCCCGTTCTGTGGGGGAGCTGTGTGGTGGGGCAGTTGGCCAAATGGCGCCATCGGGAGTTTCCCTTCCTTCCAGCAAGGGGCTCAGAAACACGTGCTGGGGGACCACGTAACGCCCGGGTGACATCAGCGCCCTCCAGCGTGGTTCTCAGCCAGGTCCGGGCTGGGAGTATAAGTGCAGGCCAACAGCCTGCAATAAACCACTCTGCTCACTGAGCTCAACCCGTCTGGATGTGTGTGTTATTGCAGGAGCCGTGGAGCTGCCACTACAGTTTGAACATTGCACAAAATAGGCCCTTCAGCCCACAATGTTGTGCCGACCTGATCATACCTACACTACATCCATCTAATTCATCCCTTCTTCACAACATATAATCCTTTATTTTTTCTACATCCATGTGCCCATTCAAGAGTCTTTAAAATGTTCCTGTTGTAAATGTAACAGAACTTTATTGTTTTCATGGTTCATTCAGGAGTCTGATAAAGGCAGAAAAGAAACAGCCCTAGAATCTGGAGGTGCATGATGTCACTCTCAGAATCAGAATTTATTGTCATAAACAAGTCACTAAATTCGTTGTTTTGTGGCAGCATCACAGTGTAAACATTTACATAATCTGCCTTACAAAATAAATAAAAATAGACCAAGAAAAAGACAAAATAAGGCAGAGTCTTTGGTGACATCAGTCAGTGATTATTTAATCTGATGGAGGAGGGGAAGAAGCTGTCCTTGTGTCGCCAAGTGCTTGACTTCAGACTCCTTTAACTTTTTCCCTGATGGTACCAGAGTGAAGAGGGCATGGTCTGGGTGGTGGGGATCTTTGAGGATAGAGGCTGCTTTCTTAAGACATCACCTCTTGTTGATGTCCTCGAAGTGAGGTTTGGCACCCATGATGTCGCAGGCCAAGATAACAGCCCTCTGGAATTTATTCTTGTCCTGAGAGTTGGTGCCTCCATACCAGGCAGTGATGCAACCGGCCAGAATGCTCTCCACAGTACACCTGTAGAAGTTTACGAGAGTTTTCAGTGACATACCGAATCTCCTCAGAGACCTGACCAAGGATAGCCGCTGGCGAGCCTTCTTCGAGACTGCATCAACGTGGAGGATCCAGAACAGATCCTCGGAGATGTTGACACCCAGGAATTTGAAATTTTTGGTCCTCTCCACTACTGAGCCCTCAATGAGGACTGGGTCTTCCTCTGAAGTCCACAATCAATTCCTTGGTTTTGTTAACATTGAGCACAAGATTGTTGGCATGACACTAGTCAATGAGATGATCTATCTCTCTCCTGTTCGCTTCCTCATTCCCATTTGTGATTCTGCTGACAACTGTGGTGTCATGGACAAATTTGTAGGTAGCATTGGAAATGGGCCTGGCCACAGTGTATAGGTGTATAACAAGAAGAGCAGTGGGCTAAGCACGAATCCTTAGCCTGTGTTGACGATCAGTGAGGAGGAGATGTTATTTCCAATTTGTACTGACTGTGGTCTTCCGATGAGGAAGTCAAGGATCCTATTTCGGGGGGGGGGGGGTGCAGAGGCCAAAAATTGTAGCTTCTTGACCAGCACTAAGGGAATAATGGCATTGAAGTCCGAGCTATAATCTATGAAGAGCAGCCGTATGTATTCATTGCTGTTTTCAATGTGTTCCAGAGCTGAGAGGAGAGCCAGCGATATTGCATCTGCTGTGGAGGTGAATTGGTGATAGGAGAATTGTAGCAGGTTCAGATCTTTGGTTAGATACGTGTTAATTCTGGCCATGACCAAGGTGGGTGTGATGGCACCTTTGTAAGTTTATTTACCCTGTTAGCTATATTGATTCACAAGAACTGACATTCATAATCATTTGCACATAATTACACCATCTCTAACATTTATTGCAAGCATCACCTCTGGCACTTTTCTGAGGAAGTAATGTACACATGACATCAACTGGCTGATCGACGTGTTTTACTGGTTGGAGTTTGAGGAGATTTGGTACGTCACCAAAGACTCTTGCAAAACTTCTACAGGTGGACCTTGGAGAGCATTCTGACCGGTTGCATCACTGTCTGGTATGGAGGGCCCAATGCCCAGGACAGGAGGGTTGTGAACTCAGCCAGCGCCATCACGGGCACCAGACCACTCCATTGAGGACGACTACAAGAGGCGGTGCCTCAAGCAAGCAGCCTCTATCCTCAAGGACACCCACCTCCCAGGCCTGGCCCTCTTCATGCTGCTACCATCAGGAAGGGGATACAGGAGCCTGAAGACGAATACCCAGCGGCACAAGGACAGCTTCTTCCCCTCCGCCGTCAGATTCCTGAACGGCCACGGGCCTTACCTCACTTTTTCTCTTCTTTTGCACTAATTTATTTATTTTAAAAAATGTTATTAATAGAAATTTTTTGTACCTGTGAACGCTGCTACAAAACAATGAATTTTGTGACACATGTTCATGACAGTAGATTCTGATTCTGATATAAAAGTTGCTGTCCAAGCTAAACATAATTATGCTGAGTGCTTGTAATCGGGCAAAGTCCAAGCCAATATTACAGCAGCTGGCGCAACCACCTGACTGAATGCACAACTCACACACACTACAGAAACATAGGAGCGTTGAAAATGACCATTCAGCCCTTCTAACTAGGTCCACCGTCATTCAATACGATCACGTGACCTCATTCCCCTCTTCCCGCTTTCTCTTTACACCCCTTGACCCCTTTACCCATGAGGGCCACATCCAACTCCCCTTCACCTCTGCCATTGGATTCTTGATTTCCTGTCGGGGAGACCTCAGGCAGTCTGCATCGATAACAGCACTTCCAAGACCATCACACTAAGCATGGGGCTGTGTGCTTAGTCCACTGCTGTTCACTCTGTTGACCCATGACTGTGCAGCTAAACACAGCTCAAACCACATCATCAAATTCGCTGACGACACGACCATGGGGGGCCTGATCAGTAAGAATGATGAATCAGAGTACAGAGATGAGATGCAGTCGCTAACGGATGGTGCAGAGCCAACAACCTGTACCTGAACGTTAATAAAACAAAAGAGATGGTTGTTGACTTCACGAGGGCCCAGGGGGACCATGATCATTGGGGGTGTTTACACTAAGGACACCTCGCATCACCCGCATCACCTCGCATCACCGCGATTTTTTGTCCCTCGCATCACCGTGCATTTTTGGACTACCCGAACTGTTTCTACTGAGCGATGAATACGCGGTGATGCGGGGCAATGTGAGGAATGCGAGGTGATGCAGGGCGATGCGAGGTGACCAGGAAGTCGCGTATTCCTTGAGCAGTGCCCGTGCAATTGAAAACCGTGGGTGAAAAATCACAACTTCCGGTAATCAGCGATTTCGTCACCCGCGGTGTCTCCACTGCGAGGTCGTCCCTCGCATCACCGCGCATTGACCACCTCAAAAGTAGGGCGCCAGAGCACCTCGAATCACCGCACATTGGCCACAACCGGATGTGTTTCCAGTGCAGCCAAATTCGAGGTGTCACCGCGCATCACCTCGCATCTCCGCGCATTTCTCCGCTCACTAGAAACACCCCCATTGACGGCTCCACCATTGAGGTTATCAGAAGTATCAAGCTCCTTGGAGTGCACTTGGTGGAGAATCTCACCTGGACTCTGTAGCCAAGAAAGCCCAGCAGTGCCTCTACTTCTTGCGAAGACTGAGGAAAATCCATCTCCCACCCTCCATCCTCACTACATTCTACAGAGGAGGTATCGAGAGCATCCTGTGCAACTGCATCACCGCCTGGTTTGGAAGCTGTACCACCTCGGACTGCATGATCGTGCAAAGGATAGTGAAGTCAGCGGAAAAGATCATTGGGGCCTCGCTCCCCACCATGAAGAACGTCTACAACACTTGATGCAGGCGAAAGGCAATAAACTGCGAAGGACTCCACACACCCCTCACGTAAACTGTTCTCCCTTCTGCCATCTGGTAGGAGGTACCGTAGCACTCGGACCCTTACGTCCAGATTGGGCAACGGTTTCTCCCCCCAGCCATCAGGTTCCTGAATTCCCAGAACATATGTGGACAGGGTACCGTGAACTTTTACTGTAGACGTCTTAACATTTTAATATGTTGAACTTCTGTTTTAACATATTTATGTAAATCTGCTCCGTGGTCCTGGAGAAACGCTATTTCGCCTTTACCGTGCGAGCACGGTATGAACGATAAATAAAAATGACTTGAATTGCAGCTATGTAATGAACTGGCATCAACAACTTTCTGTGGTTGGGAGTTCCACAAGTCCGCAGCTCTCCGAGTGAAGAAGTTTCTCCTCATCTCACACCTAAATTAAATCATAATTCATCTTAATACAGGCCCTTCTGCACTGTGCCTGACGCCCAACTCAAACTAAAACTCTGGTGCTTGCAGCTGTTAGATATCCCTCCACCCCCTTCAGGTCCATGGGTCTATTTAGAAGCTTCTTAAAACTACTGTTGTATCTGCTTCCATCTGCAGCCTACTCCAGGCACCCACTGCTCCCTGTGTAAAACATTCCCCCCCCCCCACATCTCCCTTAAACTAGCTCCCCCTTGTGAAAGAATAAATTTAACGAGTATGCTTAACGAAGGGTTAGGTTAATGAGATGGGTGAGAATATAGTTGCCTTGCAACATGGTGCAAATGTGACTGCCTTCTTACATGACCTTCCCTATGCTGCAACTAACACCACAAAGAATGTAATAAAAGTAAATAATCCAAGATTAAGGACACCCTGACATTTCCCGGCCATCTGCAGTCACCACAAGGGAACGTACTGTGGTAAAAGTAAGAATCGCCAAATGTGTGAAACTCATGTGAAACCTATGGGGTCTCACACAGACCCCTGCCCAATGGTGCATAAAAATGGGATGAACACACTGTATGCTTTGAGTGGGGCTCAATGCAGAGAACGAGTTACTGAACTCTTTCTTTGTACCTCTCACTCCCGCTAGCACTATCAAGGTTGAATAAAGAAACTTCGCTTAATTTGTTCTGCTTGTTTTATTACCAGTGCAGCCTGACTTTCACACCCTCACCTTAAATGCATATCCTCTAGTGCTGTTGTTCTCAACCTTTTATTTTGGCCATGACCCCCTAGAACTCTGCTCAAAGTTTATGGGCCCCCTTCCCTGTGAAGCAGTCAAGTTTTAGTTTATTCTGTACTTCTCTTGACTACATAATTTTTTAAAATTTTACATGAGGTGAAAAGAAAGCAAGGCTTTTACTTAGATGTGCCCCGTTGAGAATGGCTGATCTAGTGGCGGCATGGTTGCCATAGTGCTTAGCGCAACATTGTTACAGCGCCAGCGATCAGGACTTGGGTTCGAATCCTGTGCTGTCTGTGAGGAGTTTGTACGTACTCCCCATGTCTGCATGGGTTTTCCCTGGGAGCTCTGGTTTCCTCCCCCCCTTTCAAAACATACTGGGGGGGGTTATAGGTTAATGGGATGTAAATTGGGTGGCATGGGCTCGAGGGCCGAAATGGCCTGTTACCGTACTGTATGTCTAAATTTAAACAAAGTTTTTTTAATAAAATTAATAATTTATTGTGTGATTGAAGTGCCAGTTAATGAAGAAGACAAAGGCTGGGTAGTTAACTAGGAATCATGGCTTAATGGTACAATAATGAATGATAATGGGTGCATACACAATTATAGCCAAAGGTAGTGTCTTTAGTGGTAGAGATAATACACAGCCAATGTCAGAAAAGCCTCTCTTACTTCACTTATTTTTAACAGGAATATACTTTTGTTGAGCAGTGTGAAAAACCTCTTTGAAAGTCTTCCTCTGTTCCTCAACTGTTCTGCCAACTAGCCTGTTCTCCCAGTCCATGCTGACCAATTCCTCTCTCATCCTGCTGTAGTCTGCCCTGTTCAAGAATAATACACTATCTTTAGATCTAACTGTTGCACCCTCCATCCGCATGAGGAATTCCAAGAGGGCCGTTAACTACTAGATTGTTAATTTTACCTGTCTCATTCCACAATCCTAGATCTAAAACAGCATTCTCTCTTGTTGGTTCCTTAACAAAATGCTCGAGAAAGCTATCATGGATGCATCCTCCAGACTCCCTCGACCAACTTGATTTTCCCAATCTACGTGGAGGTTAAAGTCCCCCACGACAATTGCCATTCTGGTCTTACATGCCTCGGTTACCTCTCAGTTAGTTGCCTGAGCCATTGTGCTATTATTTGGTGGGTGATAGACAACTCCTACCAGAGATGGACTCAATATTCTGCTCCTTAGATCTTGTATCATCTCTCACTATTGCCCTGATTCATCCTTGAACGCCACCCCACCCCCTTTACCGTTCTGTCTATCTTTTTGTACTACCTGATACCCTTGAATATTTAATTCCCAATCATGCCCACCTTGCCACCATGTTTCTGTGAGGCCACTAAATCATCTGCCTGGGGACTGATTTGCGCCTCAACTTCACTCACCTGGTTTCTAATACAACGGGCATTCAGAGAAAGGGCCCTTATGCTCATTGTCCTTTCAGAATCTCGTGACCTTTGCTTTTGACTTTTCTGCCCTATATTTCCCTTTTTCTCCATCCTAACCCTGGCTTTGGTCTCTGTACCACCTTCCTCATTCTTTTTTTGTAGGTTCCCACCCCCCTCCCCTGCCCCATTCATGTAAACCTGCCCCCAACATTATTAGCAAACAACCTGTAAATACAAGGAGGGCTTTTTCCACTGAGGTGGAGTGAAACAAAACTAGAGGACATGGATTAAGGGTGAAATGAAAAATGTTTAAAGGGAATATTAGGGAGTACAGAAAGAATGGTGAGTGTGTGGAACTTGCTGCCAGCAGAGATGGTGAATGCGGGTTCGATTTTGACACTTAAGAAAAATTTGGATAGGTACATGGATGGGCGGGGCATGGAGGCCAAAAGTCTGGTGCAATCGACGGGGCTCGGCAGAATATTAATTTGGCATGGTCTTGATGGGACTAAGGGCCTGTTTCTGTGCTGTAGTAAAATGATGCTGCCTTTGCTTCATGCCAACTGATCGCTCTCTGCCACTCTGCCCTTCTGTGCAGTATATTACTTGCTGTACTACACATGGGATGTCTAGCTGGCTTGCTCACTAAACAAGCACGATCCCTGCATCTTGGTGTACGTGACAATAAATGGGAAGCTGGCCGAGATGGTGAATTCAATTCCCAAATAGCATTCACCTGTGGGGTCCAGGCCCCTTGAAGGTACTACCAATTATAACTTGACCAATGAGAGTGAATTTGAGTTCCCATGGCAAAGGGAACAAGGGTTGATGATATGTCAAGTCAAGTCAAGTTTATTGTCACCTGATTGCACAATCGTTCTCCGGTCCTCGGTGCAAAACATCCAGACACAAAACCAGACATAACACACTAACAGACAAACAATACACAGGCCGAACAAGAATTCATATATGTAGATAATTAAATAGAGATTGTTTCATGAATATGAGAGTCTTGGATGGTCAGTGTGAGCAGTTCCTTTGGTCATTCAGCGTTCTCACTGCCTGTGGGGAGAAGCTGTTCCTCAACCTGGTGGGGCTGGCTCTGATCCTCCTGTGTGCAGGGTGGATTTTACACACCCTCTTCAGACAACAATCCCGATGGGGGGGAGGGAGACTCTGTGACCCTCTCTGCTACTCTTATGGTCCCGTGCATTGATCAAAACATTTCTCTGCAGCAACTGTACCACGCTGTGATGCAACCAGCCAGGATGCTCCTGTAGAGAAGGTTGGCATGATGGCGACCGGTAGCCTTGTCCGCTTTAGTCTTCTCAGGAAGTACAGTCACTGTTGCGCCTTCCAGTCAAGTGAGGAGATGTTGAGTGACCACAATGGGTCACTAGTTAAGTGAACTCCAAGGAACTTGGTGCTCTCCTCTCTCTCTACTACAGAGTTGTTGATGTGTAGCGGAGGGTGGTCGTTCCTGGTCCTCCTGAATTCGATGATCATCTCCCTTGTCTTGGCCACGTTGAAACTCGGTTTGTTCTTATGCACTTCTTTTCTATGTGATTCCTCATTGTTGTTGACAAGGCCGATGCCTGCAAACTTGATGACACCGTCAGAACTGGATCTGATGATGCAGTCGTGCGTCAGTAGCGTGAACAGGAGCGGGCTGGGTGCGCAGCCCTGAGGAGTGCCAGAGCTCAGCCTGACGGTGCTCGACGCTCTGCCACCAACCGGGACAAACTGTGGTCTTTCTGTTAGGAAGTCCAGAATCCAGCCACAGAGAGGGATCCAAGCTGAGATGGTTTATACTGGTACTTTTTAGTGTTGATCAATTCAACTCGCATTTGTTTAGCAGAAGTAGACAGGGGGGAAAGAATTCCAAGGGAATGAAATATCCCACAAGTAATCAATTATTGAAACACACTGATCACCAGTTACGGCTCCTCTAAAGATGCTGCCTTTTCTGGTCCCTGGAGAGATATTGTGAGATTCAGATTCCTGGCTTTGAGCTGTCAGTGGGATAAAGGTCATTCCTTGAAGAAGGGCTCGTGGACGCTGTGCTTTTACCACAATCCCAACGTCTGCTGATCTTTGCGTTTCACTGCATTCTGCCCATAACTGCAGGACCCCCACCACCCTGGGCACCACCTCGCTTCACTGCTCCCTTCAGGTAGAAGGTACACAGGCCTGAAGATCAGCACCTCTAGGTTCAAGGACAGTTCCTTTCCAACAGCCATCAGGCTCTTGAACCTCCCCCTTGTGAACTGCTCCGGCACCACATTCTGTTGCTAAGTCACTATTTTTGAACTAGGGTAACAGTGAATATCCATTATCTATCCATTTCTTTTTGGGGGAGACATCAGGGGTAAGTTTTTTTTTTAACTCAGAGTGTGGTGGAGGCTGGGAGATTTAAGAGACTCTTCTCCAGGCACACGGATGGAAGGAAAATACTGGGTTATGAGGTAGGGAGGGTTTAGTGCTTTTTTTTGGGGTGGGGGGAGGTCCGCATGGGTTGGCACAACATCATGGGCTGAAGGGGCTGTACTATGCTGTAATATTCTATGTTCTATTTATTGTCTTTTTTTTTAAACTCAACTTTTATTTCCATTTGCAGGTATATCATGTGAGCGTACAAACGAAATACATAGATCGCATAACAGCGCATCAATCTATCTTATTCGAGTTCTGTTCTCACAGATGTAGGCACCCAATTAACCTTATTCTAACCTATATATTTAACCCTACACCTCTTCACAGGCCCATTGTGACACTTTGGAGCTTAAAGAGGAGAGGGTTGGAGTAAATCGTATGGACTTTATCATTGTGTTATCACTACAGATACACTTGTCTATAATCGCAATCTCATCTGTAGACATGACTCCAATTATGTGTAGAGTGCACTGGTCGAACTCCTTCCCATCCCTGAGATTCTTCTTTTTCTTTGGCTTGGCTTTGCGGACGAAGATTTATGGAGGGGGTAAATGTCCACGTCAGCTGCAGGCTCGTTTGTGGCTGACAAGTCCGATGCGGGACAGGCAGACACGGTTGCAGCGGTTGCAGGGGAAAATTGGTTGGTCGGGGTTGGGTGTTGGGTTTTCCTCCTTTGCCTTTTGTCAGTGAGGTGGGCTTTGCGGTCTTCTTCAAAGGGGGTTGCTGCCCGCCGAACTGTGAGGCGCCAAGATGCACGGTTTGAGGCGATATCAGCCCACTGGCGGTGGTCAATGTGGCAGGCACCAAGAGATTTCTTTAGGCAGTCCTTGTACCTCTTCTTTGGTGCACCTCTGTCACGGTGGCCAGTGGAGAGCTCGCCATATAACACGATCTTGGGAAGGCGATGGTCCTCCATTCTGGAGACGTGACCCACCCAGCGCAGCTGGATCTTCAGCAGCGTGGACTCGATGCTGTCGACCTTTGCCATCTCGAGTAATTCGACGTTAGGGATGAAAGCGCTCCAATGGATATTGAGGATGGAGCGGAGACAATGCTGGTGGAAGCGTTCTCGGAGCCGTAGGTGATGCCGGTAGAGGACCCATGATTCGGAGCCGAACAGGAGTGTGGGTATGACAACGGCTCTGTATACGCTAATCTTTGTGAGGTTTTTCAGTTGGTTGTTTTTCCAGACTCTTCTGTGTAGTCTTCCAAAGGCGCTATTTGCCTTGGCGAGTCTGTTGTCTATCTCGTTGTCGATCCTTGCATCTGAAGAAATGGTGCAGCCAAGATAGATAAACTGGTTGACCGTTTTGAGTTTTGTGTGCCCGATGGAGATGTGGGGGGGCTGGTAGTCATGGTGGGGAGCTGGCTGATGGAGGACCTGAGATTACGGAGAGGTTATATCCTTAATCAGTCTCGGTAACTGTCGTGTTGCTGGTGACTGCTTGATGTTGAAATCATCAGTCCTGAGTTGGAGTTCGGCTGTTAGCTTTCCATCAAATATGGACTTTTTAATCTTTCTGTCCCCTGTTAGACAGTTGGCGGTTTTACACCTCTCCACAACACTGCCATTATCTTCTTTGTGGTCATCAGCAAACATGCCTGGTGTTTGGTTTCCAGATCCTCTAGAGTCACTCCCAATATAAAATATGCTGGCTCCAAGGATTTGCTTAATTTCCACCTGAATATCTCTCTAATATCAATATAGTCTGGGACTGTCCCAAAAATGATGGGTGTGATCGCCAAATCTTCCCGCGTTCTCTCTAGCATAATTCTGAGGTGTTACTGTATCTCACCCACACCTGAGGAGTCTTCAATACTCTTATTTTAATTTTCCATTCAAACTCCTTCCAGGTAGGGCCTCTTATTATGGCCATCAAGGTCCATCTTCTCCCACATTTCATCTGTAACACAAATATTCAGCTCCAATTCCCATTTCTGTTTTATTTCCATCATGTTTCCTGCTTCGTTATCTTGAAGCCATCCATTTAAGGTTCTTCTTTATCACTCCCTCCGTAGCCAGGATGAAAATCTTTTCTAGTGCAGATAATTTTACGCATTTGCTCCCAATCTGCATGTGCTACACTTGAAGAAATCTAAAAAAAATCCATCCCTGGCAAACCAAATTGTCTCTTTTAAATTCAATTAAGCACAGATTAGAGTTTTTTTTAGGTTTTTTTTCTAATTTTTAATTTAGATATACAATATGATAACATTTCATGCCTCCTAAATAGCCTACAACCCTCCCCTCCCCTGCCGGTACGTTTCAAACGGTGGGAGGAAATTGTAGCCCCCGGGGAAACCCACGCAGACACGGGGAGAATGTACAACAGACAGTGAGGGATTCGACCCCCACAACCCCTCCAGTCCCGACCCGCTGGTCGTTGCACTAACCGCTACGCTAGCCGTGATACTCTACAAGGAACCTGTTCAGCCACTCCAAGTAAGAATTTTGGTGCATATGCACCAATGAGTATGTCATTATTTAATACCTTTGCACACCTGTCCAAAAGTCTCCCAAGCATTTTAATTTCCCCTGCTCACAACACTTCCTCCGGCAGCACGTTCCTCAAATCCACTAGCCTCTGTGTGGGAAAATCTCCCTCTCAGATCCGCTTTAATCCTTTCCCCCTCACCTTAAATCTTTTTCCTCGAGTTTTAGACTCCTTACCCTGAAGAAAAACTGTGACCATTCACCTTCTGCATCACTCACGACCACATAAACCTGGATCAGTTCCATTTCAAGTTTATTATCGTCCGATTGTACAGGTTCAATGTGTGAATGGTGGCTTTGGGCCTGGTGAAATTAGCTATTCACGGGCCAAGGTGGCAGGCGGTCGGGGGGTGGGGGGGGGGGGTGGGGTTCAGGTTGTGCTGACTGCCTCCCCATCTTTCGGGATTATTTCCGGGTCTGTGCGCTGTTGGAACAGTAACCGAGGGGACAGTGGCTGAGTTCCAGGAACGTTGGGCTCCCCAGGGGATCACATGTGGTTGATGGTGAAAACTGTGTTTTAATACAATGTATAATGCTGTGTATTAGAGAGGCAGAAGTGATAACTGGTTCTTGTGTTTGTTTTTGCCACATGAACATTTTAGTTGTAGCTATGTATTGGATTTATGTTAATGTTTAAACTATTTTTCTTTTATAAAAACGTCTTAGTAAAGTAAATTATAGAGTTAAAATATTGTATCTGTATTCTTAGTAATTTAGCTGAGGGCTGGTACATTTATAGAAAACCATTGTTTTCATTCTCAGAGTAGACATGTCTTGGGCTGACAGAGATAATGGCTTTAAAGTGGGTCTTAATTATTCAAGAACCGTTGAGGAAGGCATCTATTTTTAATCAAAGCCGCTTAAGCCTCTTGAATAGAGATGAAGCCAGAAGTAATTATGGATATGGAACAGTTTTGAAAAAGGAACAGAATTTTGGTAGAAATAAAACTGATGGACATGTGGTTTCCAAGAATTGGGACTCACATAATTTGGAGAAATGTATTACTCAATTCAGATGTTTTGGAAGAGTTCAGCTTGGAGTTGACAGAAGTCAAAACTCTTGCAGCACAGGGGTTGAAACCTAGTGAAAGACAGGGTTGAGTTACAGTATCCAGAATTGGTGTTGTTGTCTGTTACTCCTGGGAAAAGGGGAACACAGAATCAATAGCTTTTGAAATCAGGAAGGCCATTTTGCTGTCTCTTTGGGAAAGACGACAGAATTTTATTAGGTCCATTTTTGTGTTTGGCCACTTTGTTTAACCCTTGTCTGGGTTTGTGACTTCATCATGGAGGAAAATAGTCACATTCGCTGCCTTTAGTTTGTGTGGGAAGATAGGAATTGTATTTTCCATTTCACAGGAGAAACCTCAGTGGCTCAAAAGATGGTCACCTCTATTTAAAGAATATCTTTGAAATCATCTCATCAGAAGAATTGTGAGTAAATTATGATGTTTGAAAGCGCTTTGTAATTATTTCTGAACTAATAATTTAAGACCTTCCAGCAAGACTAAAATGATGCTGAACTTTTAAAGATTGACTTTAATTGAACACAAACACACCTTCACTTACAATTGCGCATATTGGGGTTAAAATTAGAGTTAGGTAAGTTTAGAGATAAGTAAGAAACTCTGCGTGGTTAATAGTTGAATTAAAAAACTATTATTTTGAATTGACCATTGTCTGGTGAACTTTCCTTTGCAGTTCATGTGTTAGTGCTAACAAAATCCCTTTAGTCCCAAGAATAATTAAAACACTTGTAGTTTGTTACAGCTCTGTGTTAAATTACAGCATCACAAAATGTTATAATTTTAAATAAAGTTTCTATGTTTAATAAATATAAAAAAGTGTTCTCCAGCCCTCTGTGCAAAACATGCCAACGCACAACTTAACTTTACACACATACAGACAAACAATACGTATCCAATACATATAATGTGGTGGGGTGTACGCAGGCACTCTTCTGAGTACAAAGGACTGAAACAGCAGGCTGTGAGCTCGTTAAGCACAACTAGTTTACTTTGTGTTTCGTGGTGCAGCTTTTAAGGCCCTTGGGAGCCTGCCCCTTACGTCTTGAACTCACGTCATGCTGACATAAGCGTGTATGTGTACTTCCGGTCTGTACTGGAAGAAAAGGACCAGCGGCACCATCTTTGCCATGGCTGCTCCACTGACCATGTGTAACAAGTGGAGTCGGTTCACCGCTAAAATATGTGCGCCCTCACAATATCAAAATAAATGCATATTCTTTAACCGGGGCAGTTTGCGCAACGCTGTTACAGTGCCAGCGATCGGGACTAGTGTCCAAATCGTGCATGGTCTGTAAGTTTGTGCATTCTCCCTGTGTCTACATGGGTTTACCCCAGGGGGGGAGGCTCCGGTTTCCTCCTGCCGTATGAAACATGCCAATTGGGTGGCACCGGCATGTGGACCGAAATGGCCTATTACCATGCAGTATGGCTAAACTTAAAATTAAGTCTTGGAGGATTTGTATAAGCAGGTTCACTCAGTCGTTCAGCAATCCCGATGCCTGTGGGAAGCTGTTTCTCTGATGGTACTGGCTCTAATACTCCTCTACTTCTTTCCCAATGTGAGTAGCTGAAAGATGCTGTGTGAGAGGTGGTAGAGGTCCTCAATGATTTTCTGAGCCCTCTACAGACAACCATCCTGGAGGATCACGTCAATGGGAAGTAGGTACACCCCAGTGATCCTCTTTGCCACTTATGGACCTGTGAATTGACTTCCGATCCAATACTCTACAGCAGGGGTCCCCAAACCTTTTAGACTGTCGATCCCTTCAGGTCCCTCATCGACCCCTAAGTATAGAATCCCAATACTGTACAGGGGAGCGGTGGGGAGGGGCTGGAGGGGGGTATGGACAAGGAGGGGCTGGACGGTGACCAGACGTTATTTTTAGGCCAGACAATCTGGCTTTTTGAGCCCTCTGTTCTCCACCTGGTGCCACCTCAAGCTGGATGGTGATTTGTCCTCCATTTGGGGGTGTAGGCCCCAAATGAAGTGCAAATTAAGGGGCGGAAAGGACATTTATCTTAAATGCAGTGTCCCAGGATCCGCAGGTTGTGCATAGTCGGCTGGCACATACGCGATGAGGGGGATGTGTGACAGTTGTGTACCAAAATTCATGCCAGGTAAGCTTCCCCCCGGTGGGTGTGCTGAACCCGGGGTGGGGGAGGTGTTGGCAGCTGTGCCGGTCCAGGTGGGGGAGTGGGGGAGGCATTATTTTAAATAGACTCTCCCCACCCACAGAGTTGTCGTCATACTTTCGACCCCCTGGCATTTATCAACCCCTTAGATGGTCCCATTGACCCATGGAGGTCAATATCAACCACTTTGGAGACCTGTACTCTACACATTCATCGCTCGGAAGTGGAGTGAGTGGAGAGCATCAAGTTCCTCGGACTCCCACTTAATAGCGATCTATCGTGGACACACAACATCTCCTCACTTGTCAGGAAGGTGCAACAGCGACTGCACTTCCTAAGAAGACTGAAGCGGGCAAGACTACCGGCCACCATCACGTCAACGTTCTGTAGGAGCTCTATCAAGAGGATCCTGACCATCTGTATCTAGAATTTGAAAGAATGAGTCAAATCTTAGAGAAGATAGATAGGGTTGCAAAGAGAGCTTTTGGCAAATTGGCCTTCATAGTATTGAGTACAGGAGTTGGGATGTTATGGTAAAGTTGTATAAGACATTGATGAGGCTAAATTTGGAGGATTGTGTGCACTGACCAGCTGCATCACAGTCTGGCATGGATATACCAATACCTATGTAAAGCCCTCCTGGACACAGCCCAGGACATCACAGGCAAAACCATCCCCACCATCGAGAACATCTACAGGGGACGCTGCCGTCGGAGAGCAGCAGCAATTGTCAAAGACCCGCATCACCCAGCACACGCTCTGTTCTCGTTGCTGCCATCAGAAAAGGGATATCGGTGCCACAAGACTCGCACCACCAGGTTCAGGAACAGCTGCTCCCCTCCACCGTCAGATTCCTCAACAACAAACTCAATCAGGGACTTGTTAAAGGGCCCTGACTTTTGCACTTTATTGTTTTCTCCCTCTCTTGATTACACAGTTTTGTTTACATGTTTACAGGGTTTTTTTTCGCACTGCCCATAAGTGGTAATTCTGCCTGGTCCACAGAAAAAAGGCTCTTAGGGTTGTATGTGATGTCATGTATGTACTTGGACAATAAATCTGAAATCTGAAGTAAGGTCTCTCCAGTGCCTTATAAAGCCTCAACATCACATGTGACCTAAAAAGACCACCTGTGGTGGTGTGAGCAGCGGAAACCCAGCCACCACGTTGAGGGTCGTTAATGACTGAGTTTATTCAAATTCAGTGCGTCCCTACAAGGGCAGCAGGAGCTCAGTCACCTGGTACATTGTGATGTCGTAATCGCTGCCCAGGGTGGGCACTGGAAGGGACGCTGGAGTCCGAGAGAAACCTCTGATGACATCATTTCCCTATGGCTGCCCCGCCACGTGGCGATACAAGTGGGGCCGGTTCGCCATGAGGACGTGTGTCATGACACACCCGTAATTTGGAGGAGGAACACCTAATTTTCCATCTGGGCACTCTCCAACCGGACGGCATTAATATTGGCTTCTCCGGTTTCTGCTAGACCACTCCCTATTCTCTCTCTTCCCCCATCCCTCTGTCTCCTTTTCTCCTGCTCTTCACTCCTTCCCTCTCCATTCACAGTGTTTTCCTCTCCCCCCCACCCCTGGTTTACTGATGCGTTCTCCTTCCCTTATCCACCTATTACCTCCTGCCTGAGGGACTGTGCTCCTCCCCTTCCCCCCAACATTTTAGTTGGGTGCCTGCCTACTTTTGGCTCAGACCTTGATGAAGGGCTGAAGCCCAAAACATATTGATAGTAACTCGCATCAAATTACACGAAGCAGAGTGCAGGTAAAACGCTAGTTTTAATAGGCTACAGCTAGGTCTTGAGGTCTTGCCTCTGTGCAAGCCACAATGAGGGGGGGGATGGGTCTCCACCGGTTTATATATGCAAGGTCACCTGGTCACCTTGTGGTGTAATATCATACCACCACATTCACCCCCCCTTAACAAATTTGGACCCCCCCGTCTCTTTCCACGTGTTCATGTCCAATAATTGACAAGGTTTCCTCTTCCTTCTGGACCTTCGGGGTGGCGGGGCAAGGGAGGTGGGGGGTTTCGGAGCCTGGGGGTCCTGGCCCTGGGTGAGGGTATGTTGTGGGGGTGTAGGGCTTTCCGCCTGCGTGTTGGTCATTCGGGGTGTGCTCGTCTGTCACTCCTCATGCTGCTCCGTAGGGGTCCGCAACCCTCCCGCATCGTCCATGGTGCATTCCTGCTGGTCCGCCGGGGCCTGTGGCTCTCCTGCGTCATCCGCTATCCTGTCCTGCTGGTCTATAGAGATCTGCAGCTCTCCTGCGCTGCCCACGTTTCCTGCCGGTGCGACGTCCCTGGTGGCCACCGAGTCTTCCCATCCGTCCCCAAATGCGACATATGCGTAGTGAGGGTTTGCATGTCTCACTTCCACGGGCTCCACCAGAGGGTTCATCCTGTGGTGTCTGCAGTGCTTCCGGAAGAGAGCCGGTTCTGGTGTCATCAGCCATCTAGGCAGCACTGTGCCTGTCGCGGCTTTCCTCGAGAAAGAAAACATATGGTCATGGGGTATCATGTTAGTGGCAGTACACAAAAGCGAGCGTATGGAGTGCAGGGCCTCCGGTAACACATCTTGTCACCTTGCCACTGGTAGGTCCTTTGCTTTTAGGGTCATCAGGACCGTTTTCCAGATGGTGGCGTTCACCCTTTCTACCTGTCCGTTCCCCCTGGGGTTATAGTTTATAGTACGACTGGTCACAATGCCCCTGTCTTTCAGATACTGCTGGGCCTCGGTGCTCATAAAGGCAGCACCCCTGTCCGTGTGTATGTAGCTGGGGTACCCTCACAAGCTGAAGATGGACTGCAAGCACTTTATTACTGTGGCTGCAGAGACATCAGGACACAGATAGCAAAGTGGAAGCGTGAGTATTCGTCAATAGCATTGAAGGAATAAACGTTCCTATCATAGGAAGGGAGAGGGCCTTTAAAGTCAAGGCTGAGATGTTCAAAAGGCCCGGTAGCTTTTATTAGTGTAGCTTTATCTGGTAGGTGGAATGGCGGTTTGCACTCCGCACAAATGGGGCAGCCCCTGCTTACTATCTGTACCTCCTCTACTAAGAATGGGAGGTTTTGGGCCCTGATAAAGTGGAAAAGCCTAGCAACTCCTGGGTGGCCCAGCACATTGTACAAGCTCTGCAGCTGGAACATGTGGTTAAGGGCTGCACAGGTCCCTCTGGACAGTGCGTTTGGGGGCTCGTTGAGCCTCCCTGGGTGGTATAGAATGTCATAGCTATACGTAGACAATTCTATCCTCCAGTGCAAGTCCTTATAATTTTTTATCTTCCCCCTTTTCTGGTTATCGAACATGAACGCCATGGATCGTTGGTCCGTGACAAGGGTGAAGTGTTTACAGGCTAGAAAGTGTCTCCAGTGCCTCACTGCTTCCACGATGGCTTGGGTCTCCTTCTCCACTGCCAAGTGTCTTACCTCGGACCCCTGCAGGGTCCACGAGAAAAAGGCCACTGGTCACCCCTCCTGGTTCAGGGTGGCAGCCAACGCCACATCTGAGGCATCGGTCTCTACCTGAAAAGGGACCGACTCATCTATGGATCGCAGGGTGGCTTTCGTAATCAGATCCCAAATCTCCTTAAAGGCTTTGGTAGCTGCTGGGCTGAGAGGAAAAGTTGAGGCTTTTATAAGTGGGTGACCCTGTCGGCGTGGTTGGGAACCCACTGTGCGTAATATGTGAAAAGCCCCAAACATCTCTTTAATGTCTTCTGTGAATGTGGAATTGGGAGGTCTAGGAGCAGGTGCATGAGGGCAGGGTCTGGGCTGATTTCCCCGTTCTGCACCACGTAGCCCAGAATAGCCAACTTCCTAGTGCTGAAGACGCATTTATCCTTATTATACGTTAGATTGTGGTCCTTTGGCGCCTGAAAAAAACGTTGGAGGTTAGTGTCGTGGTCAGCTTGCGAGTGGCTGCAAATCGTAACATTGTCCAGGTATGGGAACACCACCTGCAAGTGGTACTCGTCCACTATGCGGTCCATCTCCCGCTGGAAAAGGGATGCCCTGTTGGTGATGCCAAAGGGGAGGCGGAGGAACTGGTGCAGCCTACCGTCCACCTCGAATGCATGTATATGCAGTTGCTGTCCCTAATGGGCAACTGGTGGTACATTGCCTTGAGCTCAATGGTGGAGAACACTTTGTACTGGACAATGCTGTTTACCATGTCTGCAATATGTGGAAGCGGGTAGGCATCCAGCTGTGTAAATTTATTGATCGTTTGACTTAGTCCACAACCACGCGCCTCTTTTCCCCAGACCATTACAACAACCTGTGCTCTCCAGGGGCTGGAGCTCTTCTCTATAATGCCCTCCTGTAGGAGTCTGCGGATTTCTGCTCTAATGAACTCCCTGTCTTTCGGGCTGTACCTCCTGCTCTTGGTGGCCACTGGGGTGCAGTCGGGAGTGAGGTGTGTGAATAACGGGGTGGTTCTCTATTCAGGGCCGTAAAGTTACAGTGTCGTCTATTTCTAAGGAGTAGTGGGGGGAGTGGCCCATCATGCACTAGTGATGCTTTTCAGCTGGCACTGAAAGTCTAGCCCCAACAGTACTGGCGCACAGAGGTGCAGGAGCACCAGCAACTTAAACCCCTCGTACTCTGTACCCTGTATCCCCAGTGTGACCCTACAGAAATGTTTGACCTTCGTTACATATTTGTTAGACGTCAATAAGATTTGGTGGTCACTCGGGTACATTTTTAAAGCAAGGCGTTCTACTAGCCCTTGGTCTATGAAACTCTCCATACTCCCACTATCCACTAAACAATTTACAGTGGACCCGTTAATCTTAATACTAACGGTCGCGTCTGATAAATCGTGTGGACTCGCCTGGTGCAATCGCAGTGAGGCCAGCATGGCACGTCCTCTGTTCTGGTAGGAGTCTGCATCTTGGTCATTGTAGCATTCGGCTTCGTATTCGTCACCCAGTTGCGATGTCCCCTGTCCGGCGTCCCTTTCCCAAGATGGCCGACAGCACATGGCACTCTGCTTCTGCTTGCCTGTGGGGGAAGGAGAAGAGCTTTCCCGCCTCTCATTTGCATGAGAGAGGGCTTTGGTGGAGGCCTTGAGGCTTCTGCATACTTTCGCATAATGCCCCTTCTTTTCACACCTCGAACAGTCCTTCTCCCTAGCCAGGCAGTGAGCTTGGTGCTTTAGCTGCCCGCAGAAGGGGCACTTGGGGCGCTCCAGTGGGGCTGTTGCCGATATGTGCTGCCCTTGATCACCTGTGTATCTCCAGGGGCTGGAGCTCTTCTCTATAATGCCCTCCTGTAGGAGTCTGCGGATTTCTGCTCTAATGAACTCTAATGAACTAACACCTCTAATGAACTCTAATGAACTAACACCTCTCCCCGTGAGGGGCTAACGAGTCCAGTTCTGAGTACTTCTCTAGTTCCCTCCAAGAGTCCTCCAGCACCTCCGCAATAGTTTCTGCCTCTTCAAGCCTAACCATCCCCTTTTCTAGCAGCCTTTGTCTTATTTCGTCAATCTGACACCGGCTACAATTCTGTCCCTTACCAGGTCATCCGCATACTCTTGGGCTGATACTGCTTTAAAAGTACAAGCCCTCGCTAAATCTTTCAGTGCGAGTATGAAGTCTCTAACAGACTCCCCTGCCTGCTGCGACGTCGTCATAAGCCGATGCCTGGAGGGCAGCTCACTGTGCCCTCCATTATAGTGTCTCTGCAGAGTGTTCATCGATTCTTATGACTTATGAATGAGAACAGACGATCCCCCAGCTGAGCTAACAGTAGCATCAGCATCTCCCCCTCTGACGCTCATTCCACCCCCGCGTAATTTAAAAAGCATCTCTGCCATCGGCTGAAGTGCATGCTCGCTCCGGGAGTTCTGTGATCCAGCTGTGGGCCGTAGTACCTGGCTGAACCTCAGCCTGTGGTTCGGTAGCTGGGGTGGGGGTGGGGGTGCGCTCTTCCACGTGGTCACCCAGTCCTGTGGGAACACGGGCCTTCTTCGGGGAATTGGGGATGGTTGGGGGTGGCTCTGGGGTAGTAGTCCGTCCCCACAGTCCTGCCAGTAAATCGCAATGGGTAGGGCGACTTTCCTCATGCCGTTCACCCGCGCTTGTCGTGACTCTTGGTCATACATCAGGAACCCCGTGGGCTGCACGGCCGGTCCTGGTCACGGTGAGTTAGTTAGCAGGCAGGGCTCTCGGCCACTCATTACCTGCTCCGGGATGCTTCTGCCCCTTCCGTAGTCCACCACGACCACCGGGTGGGTCGCGCTCTCTCTCTTTCTCGATCCCAATCTTGCAGCTCTTCGTCCGATCCGTTTCTGGCTGCACGTCCGCGGGGCCCATCTCTGTTCCTGGATCCCTGAGTCGGGACTCGGCTGAGTCGAGGGCTGGTGGGGCATCCATTCTGGATATATGTTAGCCTATTATATTGATGGCAACTCGCATCAAATCACACGAAGCAGTGTGCAGGTCAAACACTAGTTTTAATAGGCTAATAGATACAGCTAGGTTTTGAGGTCTTGCCTCTGTGCAAGCCTAGGCCGGAATGAGGGGCCACCAGGTGACCTAGTGGTGTCATAACATACCACCGCAACATGTATCTTTATCTTTGCCACATGAAGAATGCTGGGTGGCCTCCTGAGTTTCTCCAGCATTGTATTTTTGCTTCCATCACTCTGTGACCTGTCCGGCTTTGCACACAGTCCTGGCTAGTTAATGGTTGCAACTCGTACAATATTGAAGTTCCACCTCCAGAGAGCATCCCTGTCCTTGTTTTCAGCAAATTGTTGGAATGCCTCCTAATCTCTGAAGAGAGGTTTCGGCAAACACTGCAATGATTTGTCTCCACTCCTGCAGAGTGATAAATAAAATAATCGCAGACTGTCTGAGGAATTTGCTACGCATGCATTGTGTAAAGTGCACTGCGGGTGTAGGAAGACTTTGAACCCAGCCTGTTTGCAACTTGCGTCCCTGTGCACTCAAACCAACTTCAGGGCAGGGGCACAATGTGGATTGACTTTGCCCCATTGAGGATCCCATTCCAACGTCGCTTGCAGACTTTCATGGTCTTACAGTGGGTGTTTTGCTTTCTTGCTCTTGGTAAGCTCACCAGCCTTTCCTTACACCTTTAATCTAGCCCAGGGGGTCTCCACCTTTCTCTTTCCACTCACCTTCCACTTTAAGTCATCCCTAAACCATGCTCTGTGATTAGTAAGGGATTGCTTAAGGTGGGATGTGGGTGGGAAGGGAAGGTTGAGAATCACTGCTCTAGACCCAATTGTTACTGAAATATTTTGCTGGAGAAAAATGGTCATTGGCCCATTTCCTTTGGAGCTCTGAAACCGCGCACAGAACGAGTCTGTGAGGGACGATTAAAACAGGGGCTTTTAAACTTTTTCCTTTCCAGCCACATCCTACCTTAAGCAATCCCTTTACTAATCACTGCCTTGGGGATGACTCAAAGTGCGGTGGGTGTGTTGTACAAGAAGCTAGAGGAAGTGGGGGGGGGAATGAAAACCATTGTAATTGTAAGCTCGTTGTTAACCATTCCCAGGGTCTGGAGGCTGCGCGAGTTCTGTTTGTTCTGGTGCATGCATTCTATTCACTGGAGTTGTCGATGTATGTGGCGGTTTCGGGTGGTTGGTTTTTAGTTAGCTCGGGTTGACTGGTCAGCGGGATAGACGGTGGTGAGTGAGGCTCTGATATTTTCATTGACCATTACACGTTGGTTGTTAGACATTAACTGTTACTGTTTGCAAGCACGTTACGATATTACCAGAAACATTACAGTTATCAAGTTCAAGAATGTTGCCATGGATGTTGAGACTTTTTGTGTTAATTAATAAACTATTTAAAACTGTTCGATATGAATCTGTTCTAACATGTCACAGTAAAGAGTGTACTTAACCTCTGAGTGGCTTTTTAGTGGATGGTAGTCGCTACATCTTTGTCAACAGAAACTATTAAATAGGATTGAATTGGATGTTGTTGGAACATCCCTCTTTGGTTGGGAGCGATACTGAAAACAATATGGTGGCCATGTTGGAAATACCGAGCACAGACTACTGACAGAAATCTGCCTCCATCAGTCTGAGCATCGGCCACAGAGGGGTCCAGGGCCTCTAATCCTAGAGCAGAACATCTTATGAACACGGTGGCAGAATCACAGCGATATCTTTGACTGCTGCCTTGGTGGAATCTCGCTCGTCGACAGCAGCCCATCACAGCCATCGGAAGCGATAGGATTAAGTTCATGGATGGCTTCTGCGTATTTATTTAGCTTGAATGTGGTTTGGAGGTGCTGCCACGAGTCCACTGGGGACCGTGCTTGTGTTGAGCGTGCCTGGTGCGTGAGCTCGGCGGACAGTTAGATGGAGCCGACGTCGCAGCGGTGGCGCGATTAAAACCACCGCAGAAGGCAGCGACTGAATTTAAAGCCAGCGAGTTGGAAATGGCTGAAGCTGAGTCACAAAATGGTGGTGACGGTGCAAAGGATGTGCAATTCCAACTGGAGAAAGGGTCAAGTATCAAGGCGACATTGGACATGCAGGAAGCAAAACAAAGTTCTGGATCACGCTCCAGAGTTTCCGGTACAGCATCTACACGTATAAAGACTCAGGCAAAAATTGCTTAAGGATAAGCGTGGTTTGGAAGAGCAGGAGGATCAGCTGAGGAGGAGCTAGAAGCAAACATTGCTGCTATTAGGGCCAAAGTGAGGGAACGCAGAGCTTGAAGGGGATCTCGTGTTCGAAGTAACTTATCTGAAATGTCTGATGTGGAGTCATATCTTGAGAACCGACAAAAGGAAAAGAAAACATTTATTGTTTAAGCAGTTACAAGACATGCGTACACATGGACAAATCCTCCCACAGCAAATACCAACGATAACCACCTCAGACGGAGCTGTAGATCAAATCCAGTCTCTCACCACAGCTCCCTTGACAGTCCGGACGAGCGTCAGAAATCTGGGTGAACATGCACATGTGACTTCTCCAGCTACATTATAAGTCACTTTTATTTATCGTTCATACCGCGTTCACTCAGTAAAGACAAGATGGTGTTTCTCCAGGACTACGGAGCATACTTGCATATTAAGATGTATACATTAAAAATCCACAGCACCCTATCCACATATGTTCTGGGAATTCAGGAGTCTGATGGCTTGGGGGTGGGTGGGGAAAGCTGTTGCCCAATCTGGACATTAGGGTCTGAGTCCTAATGTCCCTTCTGGTAGGAGGTCCCTACGGTAGCTCCGACCAGATGGCAGAAGGGAGAACAGTTTACACGAGGGGTGTGTGGGGTCCTTCACAGCATTTATTGCCTTTTACCTGCATCAAGTGTGGTCGACGTCCTTCACGGTAGGAAGAAGCCCCCGATGATCATTTCCGCTGACTTCACTATCCTCTGCAGGGTCTTGCGGTCCAAACCAGGCGGTGATGCAGTTGCACAGGATGCTCTCAATACATCCTCTGTAGAATGTAGTGAGGGTGGAGGGTGGGAGATGGACTTTCCTCAGCCTTTGCAGGAAGTAGAGGCGCTGCTGGACTTTCTTGGAGCTAGTGTGAAGGGACCAGGTGCGATTCTCCACCAAGAGCACTCCAAGGAACTTGATACTCCTGACGACCTTAACGGTGGAGCCATCGATGGTCAGCAGAGTATGGTCGCCCTCCCCTCCCCCACGGGCCCTCCTGAAGTCGACAACCATCTCTTTTGTCTTATTAATGTTCAGATACAGGTTGTTTGGTCTGCACCAGCTCATTAGCAACTACACCCCATCTCTGTGCACTGACTCGTCATTCTTAGTGATCAGGCCTTCCACGGTCACGTCTACAAGCAATGGTGACAGAGCAATGTATTCTCAGTCATGGAAAGGCACAATGAAATCTCTGCATTATTAATCCAGCTTCAGTGTCCCTGTTTCATGCCCAAGAAGGAGATTCAAGTTTTGATGATGACCCACTTCAATACCAAGATTCAAGAGGGATTCTTCCTTTCATTCAGACTATACCAACTTTAGGACTGACATGATATCCAAAGGCTATACAGAGAAGGTACCAGCTGGTGTCCTGCAACGTAGTGATGGCAGAAAATGGGATCTACCACACCATGAGGCTTTGCATCCACAAAAGAAGAAACTTCGAGTGGTGTTTGAATTTTGGGGAATTTCATTGAATTCTCAACTCTTACAGGGGCCAGACCTGTGACCAGAACATCGACGGGGGTCTTGGCTAGATCCCGTTATCATCACTGCAGATGCTGAAGCAATGTTCCACCAGGCGAAAGTACCAAATGAAGACCAAGACTGTTGTAGTTCCTCTGGTGGCCTGATGGAGACCACATGGTGGAATACAGAATGACAGGGCATCTATTTGGAGCCACTTTATCTCCAAGTTGTGCGAACTTTGCCCTTAGGAAGTGTGCTGAGGATAATATGAAACTGTTTAGCCCTCAGGCTATAAGCACCATCGTGAACAACATCCATGTGGATGACTGTCTCACTTCATCAGCCTCAGAAGAAGATGTCATAGCCCTTTATCATGAGCTACGAGTGATTTGTTTCAAGGCAGACTTTCTCCTTACCAACAGTCGTCATGTGTTGGCTGCCATACCCGAAACAGAGAGAGCAAAAGAAATTAAGAATCTGGTCTTCGACCACGATGACTTTCCTGTGGAGAGGGTGTGAGGTGTACAATGGTGTGTTCAGTTCAAAATCATCTTGAAAGACCAACCCCTCACGAGAAGCGGGGGAATTCTTTTAACAGTCAGTTCGATATATGATCCCCTAGGAATATTGGCACCAGTCGTCCTGACTGCCAAGAAGATCCTGCAAGATTTGTGTTGGAAAAGAAATGGTTGGGATGATACGATCCCAGACTCCATTGTACGGGAATGGACGTGTTGGATTCAGGATCTTCATAATCTGGAAGGCTTCAAGGTTGGGAGATGCTTCAAACCCACAAACTCTGGAATGGTGACATCTGCTTAGTCGCATCATTTTTCTGATGCGTGTAAGGACAGTTACGGAACTGTTGGTTACCTGTTACTGCATAATAACCATGGTTGGGCACACTGTGGGTTTGTGGTGGGTTAAGCAAGAGTGGCACCACTAAAGCTGGCCACTGACCCTCTAATGGAGTTGACTGCTGCCACCATGCCCAGCAGAATTGTCACAGTGTGGAGAAAAGAGCTGCAGATAGAACTAGTGGACTCCATATTCTGGACTGATAGCACTTCTGGGCTCAAATATATCAACAATAAGACCACAAGGTTCCGACCTCTCGTAGCCAGCAGAGTTGCTGAAATTGGGAAAGTCTCATGTGCGCTTCAGTGGAGATTTGTTAACACAGTTAACAATCCAGCTGACACGGCTCCCCAAGGTTTGAAAGTCAAATCTTTTCTGAAGGAAGGGTGTCCGGGCCTCAGTTTCTTCTTTGGCCTCAGGAAGAGTGGCCTCGAAATCCTGATGGATTGGAAGAAATCTCACCAAAGGTCTCTGAAACCAACTGGAAATGCTGCTCAGATAAAGTCTGAGTTTCCCGCTTAATCCATTACCCTGTCCTGGGCTCATTTGAAAAGGGTGGCGTAGATGCTCAGACATAAAGGGCTGCTTCTGTATCGTAGCAGAAAGAGGAAACGAATGAGCAGTGTTCTTCCTCAGCTTCATCCAGATAACATCCAGGAGAGGGGTCTTCCGCAAAAGGAGGCAGGAAATCGTGAGGCTCAGGAAAACGGTGGCCTCACAGTTGAAGACCTGCCTCCTGCTGATACGGAGATCACCTGCTTTTGCCAGAGAAAGAGATTTGCAGATGAAATCTCAAGTCTGACGAAGGGAATGAATGTTGAGAGGACGGGCCACATTCGTAAACTCTGGAAAATGCTGCATGAGGAGTTGGTGGGCGACTGAGCAGAGCAGCAATGCCAGAAGGGATGGAACATCCTGTCTCACTGACCAAAGACCTTCACAGTTCTGATCTAATTCTTCGACACATCCGTGAAGAGGTGGGCCATGCTATCCAGACTACGCCAAAAAATATTGGATTCCTGGTGTCACTGTGTCAATCAGAAAAATTGTGTTGCTTGTCAGTGTATAATTGCTACTCCTGGCCAACAGCAGATGGCAGATTTTCCCCAGGACAGAGTCTCTCCTGTTATGAAGTGATGTGGTGTTGTTTTCACATGTTTAGCTGTAAGAGCAATTCACATCGAAATGGCATCATCACTTGACACAGACTCGGTGCCACTGGGTGTTTTGACACCCAGACGTGGACCAGAGAAAGAACTACGATCTGACCGTGGCACCAATTTTGTGGGAGCTCAGCGTGAATTGAGGAGACAATTGAAGGCTGGAATCAGGGGCCAATCCATAATGCACTGCTCCAGAAAGGAATCGATTGGATCTTCCATCCCCCTGCTGGCTCACACCATGGAGGTGTATGGGAAAGATTAATTGGATCAGTGCAAAAGGTTCTCAATTCCACCCCGAATGTGCAAAGTCTTGACGAGGAGGGCCTCCATATAGTTTTTTGTGAAGCTGAGGCTATTCTCAGCAGTCATCCTGTCTACAGATCCAAATGACCCTGAAGCACTTAACCCGAACCACCTCTGCTCCTTAAGACTATGCCATCAATGCTACCAGGTCAGTTTCAGAAGGAGGACGTATATGCCTGTCGCAGGTGGAGGCAGGTTCAGTGTATGTCGGACTTGTTCCAGAAAAGATGGATAAAAGAACATCTTTCCCAACTGCAGGTCTAGCATCAGACAAAAATTCAAACCATGGGGCACCGTGATCACCTCGAAACTCCTGGCTAACTGGAAAAATTGTTGAGACCGTTCTGGACAAAAAGGGACTTGTATGTCAGGTTCGGATCAAGACCAAGCCCGGCTTTCTGAACAGACCCATCAACTAAGTCTGCCTTCCGCAGGAGACGAGCCCAAAACTTGGACCTTACCCACTACACAGACTACAGATTCTACTGGTCCAGAGAAGCGGCAAAGATCACTCTTTTCAAGCTTATGTGCTGGTAACCTCTGGCCTACAAAGAAAGAAGATCAACATAATATTGGAATTCACTGTATTTGATCGTTATTTATAATTGTGTAATTATGATCTGAGACCTAGTAATTACGGGCCGGTGTAAGAGCCAAAGGCTTGTTGTTTACCGTTGTCGGTTTGGCATCCCGGAGGCTGCGCGAGTTCTGTTTGTTCCGGTGCACACGTGCTATTCACTGGGGTTGTTGGCGCATGCGTGGGGGTTTTGGGTGATTGGTTTTTAGTTAGCCCGGTTGACTGGTCGGCGGGATAGACGGTGGGTAAGTGAGGCTCTGATATTTTCTGTTGACCATTACACAATGGTCTTTAGCTGTTAGACAGTGATTGTAACCAAGCGTGTCACGACATTATCAGGAACATTACTGGTACCAAGTTCAAGAACGTTACCCCGGACATTATGAATAATTTTGAGTTAATGAATTAACCATTTAAAACTCACCTGGACTTCGATATGAACTTGTTCTCATGTGTCACAGTAAAGTGCCAACTTGGCCCTCAGTGGATTTTTTATGGATGGTAGCCACTACAATAATGTTTAAGAGATCCAGGTTCTTCAATAGGAAAGGTCGAGAGGGATATAGGCCTGACATATTAGATTCCAGGAACAAAAGGAGGACCTATGAGGAACATTTGACAACTGTTGGCCTGTATTTGTTGGAATTTAGGAGAATGAGGGGGGAATCTCATTGAAACATTTTGAATGTTGAAAGGCGTGGACAGAGTAGATGAAGTAAGGTTGCTCCCCATGGTGGGAGACAAGAGGGCACAACTTCAGGATTGAAGGTCGTCGCTTAGAACAGAGATGAGGAGAAATTTCTTCAGCTAGAGGTTGGTTTTGGAGGCCAAGTTGTTGGATGTATTTAAGGCAGAGATTGACAGGTTCTTGATCATCCAGGGCTTCAAAGGTTAAGGGGAGAAGGCCAGGCAGTGGAGCTGAGTGGGCTCGGGATTGAATGGCGGGGTAGGCTTGATGGGCTGAACAGCTTATTTCTGCTCCAATGTCTTACGGTCTTATTAGATTGATCGGCACAGACAGGTTGGCTCTTTCCGATCTGTGCAACATTATGACTTTAATTCATTTAAGCAGTCAGACTCTAATCTTACGAAAATGGCGGCGCAGTCAGAGGCGACGCTGCTGTTAGTGCGGGCCCACGGAAACAAGGAGTGGAAATACAGCGCTCTCGTGGGGTCCAACTGCCCATTCGACTGCCCTCAGCTCCGCACAGGCTTTGAACGGCCCGTTAAAGGAGCCGACGGTAATTTATTTAAAATCCTATAGGGCCTGCGCCCAAGGTGGCAGCGCCGCTGATCGGCAGCAGCCACGAGTGACTGCAGACTCCAGGGGAAGTGGACGACTGGTGCAGAGCACCAGGAAGTGGGGAGTCCATTCCACCACCCCTCCGGTCTGAGGAGAACTAGAGGAGATCAGTGACCACGGCAGAAGGACCAGTGAGGGGGCTCTGTGGCTGAGGAACCCGCGCATGCGGCGGGGCTGCTGGCGACTCGAGGCTAGAAACCTGCGGAGACTGCTGTCGGGAGTCTTGCGCCGGACCACGGACTGCTGGAGACCGGCTTGAAACTGGCTGGAGGGTATCGGAACCAGGATGCGGGGAGAATGCTGAAGGGTTCCTGACCGTGATGGCAGTTGGGATTTGGAGCTCGGGTCGATGATAGTTTGGACTGGACTCTGTGTGGCTGCGGAGGGTGCAGAAGTGCTGGAGGGGAATCTACAGACACTCGGTGACCCTCTGGGGGTGGGGGGGGGTGGTGGGCTCTCTCTTGCTTCTCTTTATTTGACTGTAAGAAACGCTTCAGACAATTCCTGCCAACAGCAAATCTGTCTGCTTTACAGCAGGCAAAAGGCAATTTCATGTAATATGACCCTGTTTGATTACATTGACAATAAATTGAATCTTGAAAGACAAATCAAATGCTAATATTTTACAACTTCATATAATTGGAGCAAACTAATCTGGGTAAACAGGAAGCCTGCAGGTGCTGGAGAACTAGAGCAGGACAGATTTTCCGGAGGAACCCTGCCGTCCATCCACTCTGCAGCTGAATTTTCAGGCCAGAGCCATTCATCAGGTGCACACCTGAAGAAGGGCTCAGGGCTGAAACCTCGACTGTCACTTGCTTTGCCTGGATGCTGAGTCCTGACAGCACATTGGCACATTGTTCCAACAAGCTAGCATGTGTGAAATTTTCCGCAGGTTTCGGTGGCCTGCCTAGTCCATCCAGGTCAATGCGATGGCCATGGAAGGGCAATTGGGCCTTGACTTCTTCATAAGCCTGTGGATATTTTAGGAGGGCATTTTAATCTACAAGATGCAGTGCCTTAAGGGCCCCCACCTCCCAGGCCATGTCCTCATCTCACGGCTACCATCAGAAAGGAGGTCCAAGAGCCTGAAGACGAACACGCAGTGGTACAAAAACAGCTTCTTCCCCTCCACCATCAGATTTCTGAACGGACAATGAACCATGGACACGACCTCACTTTCTCTCTCTTTTGCACTTGCTATTTATATATTTATGGAACTGTAATTATAGCAATTTTGCACCTGCTACTGCCAAACAACAGATTTTGTGACACATGTTTGTGACAATAAACCCAGTCCCGATTCTGAAATCCGGCATGTCACCTGCATCCCTTCCAACAACCTCTACAGGTGCACCTTTGAAAGCATCCCATCAGGGTCAGTGTGGGCCAAGATGAATGGGAGCGGCTCAGGTACACAGCTTGATTGGCTGGATGAGTGGGGCCGAAGGGCCTTTTTGTGTGGGGTGACCCTGTAGCTCATTCCTATTCATTTTGCTGTGTTAGCTGTCGACAGAAACAGGAGCAAGGGCCGGCCATCCGGCCCGTTGAACCTGCTCCGCCATTCAGTCTGATCGCAGCCAACGTGGCCGTGGACTCAGCTCCACTTAGATGTATTTTTCTTACAACCTTTAGATTCCCTATTGTGTATAATTTTAAAATACATTTAATGAGGCAACCTCTACCGCTTCTTGGGCAGAGAATTCCACAGATTCACTGCTCTTTGGGAGAAGCAGTTCCTCACCGTCCTAAATCTCCTTCCTTGACGCAATGTCCTCAAGTTCTAGTCTCATCTAATGTTACAAGCCCAGAGGACCCCAAAACCCAGCAGCAATAGAAATTCACCAAGACAAATGGTTGCTTTTAATTATCTCTATAAATGAAAACGGGATCAAACTTTAACTTATTACTACTAACTTAACCCCCTTCTAATTCTAAGTGCTCATGTACATAATGTGTATATAAGTTCAAAAAAAGTTCTTTGATTCACATTCCAATCTCACTTCTCACTCCTCCAAGTTCACGGTATCAGGCAATTCTTATACTCTGCACAGAATTTAATATTTATGAATTTCACCAGGCTTGGGTGCTTGAAAGGTAAATGGTTACCGCTCAGGAATGTTCTTGTCAGTTTTCAGAGAGAGATTTGTTGCTCATTGGACACCTAAAACTGATTCCTTTCGATCAGCCACTTCAGTATCTTGGCGAAGAAACTTGGCCCATCAGGGTTTTCCAGATGATAACCTCTTTCTTTCAGGTCACCATCGAGTTCCTTTTTGTTTCACTTATTTCAAGTGAAACATTAGGCAGCCAGTCCTCTCCTCTTGTATGGACCACAAGGGCTTTGACCAGGCTGAACTAAGCTCTCACAACCATGTAGGGATTTTTCCACCAGTTTGCCAGCTTACCCTCCCCCTCTTCCAAAACCACATGACTCTCTTAGAACAGTAAACTGCACTCAGACAGACTGCAGCACTGGATCTAATCTTCTGAGTCCGTTCATCTGTTGCTTTCCAAAACATGTCCAATTAACACCTACTTGTGAAGTCCTTCTAGGCCTTCTTCAAAGTTTTTACAAAGACACTGGTAGCCTGGACTGTCTGGTTTGAGCAGAGCTCTGAAATTTTAAATAAGGTGTGTGTTGAAGTGTTTGTATATGACCTACACTAAAAATACTGCCACAATTGTTCTCCTTTAAAACATATCGATATACAATATAAAATATAACATAATCTGTCACACCTACCAGAGGAAACAACTTTCCTGCCTCGATCTTTACCCTTTTCATAATTTTATGTTTCTGTAAGATCTCCTCTCATTCTTCTGAGTTCCAGTGAGGATAGTCCCAGGTAGGTCCCTCTCTTCACATGGGTTAACTTCCCTCTCCTGAATCAACCTGGTGAATCTGCATTGTCTCCCTCCTCAAGTAAGGAGACCAGAATTGCATGTAGCTCTCCACGTGTGGCCTTACCAGTCCCCTTGCAGCAGAACCTCGCTGTTCTTAAATTCAATCTCTCTGGCAATGAAGGCTAACAACGCATTTGTCTTCTTCATTACCTGTTGCACCTGCAAACCACCCTCTTGTGATTCATGCACAAGCACTCCCATGTCACAACAGCATGCTGGAATCTTGGACCAATCAGACATGCTGTTACTGGTTCTGCCCATTAGAGAGCGCTGTGGAGTGAGTATTGGAAGGCAGTTCCCAGGAAAGTCATCCGACAGGCTGAAGGACCCATCACGGGCTGGACACAATCTCTTCCCCCTCCTCCCATTGTGAAGAAAACAAGAACCTCAGTACTTCCATGCATCTGCAGATGTTCTTCTTTAACACGGACAGACTGAAAAACTGTTCCTTCTGCACAGTGATCAGGCTCATGAACGAACCCCACAATAATACTTGCATGTTTCCCTTGCTTGCAGCCATTTCAATTCGCCTTCAGAAGAAACCGTTCCAGAGACAATGCCTTGTCCTTCCACTTTCCTGACCCACCTGGAGAATGACAACTCGTGCGCCAGGCTGCTGTTCATCAACTTCAGCTCAGCATTTAATACAATCATTCCCCAGAGGCTGCTGGAGAAGTTGTCCTTAGTGGGACTCAACACTCCTCTCTGTCAATGAATCCTGAACTTTTAAACCTTAAAATGTTACAACACTCTACAAGTCCTTTGGCCCTCCATGTTGTGCCGAACTGTTGCAAGGTGTCAAACCCTCCCTACCCTATAACCCTCTACTTTCCTTTCTAATAGTCTTTTAAAGGCTCCTAATGTTTTAGCCTCTACCACCATTCCTGGCCAGGCATTCCAGGCCTCAACAACCCTCTGTCTGTAAATAAATAAATAAATAAACTTAAACTTTTCCTTACCCCTGATATCTCCCCTATACTCGCCTTCCTTAATCGTGTACATGTGTCCTCTAGTGGTTATTACCATCCTAGGAAACAGGTATTGGCTGTCCAACCATCTAGGCCTCTCATCTTTTTGTAGACTTCCGTCAGGTCCCATCTCATCCATCTACGCTCCAAAAAGTTCCAGCTTTGCCAACCTTGCCTTATAAGACATGACCTCCAATCCAGGCGACGTCCTTGTAAATCTTCTCTGCACCCTTTTCACAGCCTCCACACCCTTCCTGAAATGAGGCAATCAGAACTAGACACAATACTCCAGAGACATATAAAGCTGCAACATGGCTTTTCTACTCTTAGACACAATCCCCCTATTAATGAAGCCCAGACTCCCATAGGCTTTTTTAACTATCCTATCAACCTGAGCAATTACCTTGAGGAAAAGACCACAGTCTGTCCGGGTCAGTAGCAGAACATCCGGCATTGTCATGCTGACCACTGGCGCACCTCAGGGCTGTGCGCTCAGCCCACTCCTGTTCATGCTACAGACCCATGACTGCATCATCAGATCCAGCTCCTACAAAGTCAAGTTGCAGATGACACGACAGTCATTGGCCTCATCAGCTGAATTGCCCTACAGAGAAGAGGTGGAATGGTGCGAGAGGAACAATCTGAGTCTCAACTTGGACAAGACGAAGGAGATGATTGTGGATTTCAGGAGGATCTGGAATGATCACCCTCTACTACACATCCATAGCTCAGTACTTGGGAGATTAGAAAGCACCGAGTTCTTTGGAGTCCCCTTTATTAGTGACCTATCATGGACACGAAATATCTTCTCACTTGTCTGGAAGGTGCAACAGCGACTGAACTTCCTGAGAAGACTGAAGCAGGCGAGGCTACCGGCCGCCATCATATCAACTTTCTACAGGACCTTGATCGAGGGTGTCTTGGCCGGATGCATCATAGTGTGGGTGCGGTTTCTGTAGAGCATTGGATAGGAGGTCAATCCACAGGACCATGAGCAGCAGAGAGGATAACTGGGGTCTACCTCCCAACACTCCTCTATCGACAGGATCTACCAGGATCATTGTCTGAACAGGGCGCGCAAAATCATTGAGGACCCCTTCCACCCCACACACAGCATCTTCCAGCTGCTCCCATTAGGAAAGAGATACAGGAGGATCAGAGCCAGTGCCACCAGGCTGAGGAACAGCTTCTTCCCACGGGGACTTAGACTACTGAATGACTAATTAACTGCTCATAAGTTTTAAATTCAGCCCTACGAGTCTGTGCCACCCAATTTACACCCAATTAACCTACACCCCCGATACATTTTGAAGGGTGGGAGGAAACTGGAGCCCCTGGAGAGAGCCCACACAGATACAGGGAGAAAGTACAAACTCCTTCCAGACAGCGCCGGATTCCAATCCTGGTCCGGTCCCCATCGCTGGTGCTGTAAAGGCATTGCGCTAACCATTACGCCAACCGTGCCGCCCTGGATGCTCTGTGACTCTACAACAGTGGTTCTCAACATTTTTCTTCCCACTCACATCCTACTTTAAGTAATCTCTATGCCATCGGTGCTCTGTGTTTAGTAAGGGATTGCTTAAGGTGGGATGTGAGTGGGAAGAAAAAGTTTGTAAACCATTATTTTAATTGTCCCTCATGGACTCGTTATGTGCATGGTTTCAGAGCTCCAAAGGAAATGGGCCAATGACCATTTTTCTCAAGCAAAATATTTCAGTAATAATTGGGTCTAGAGCAGTGGTTCTCAACCTTCCCTTCCCACTCACATCCCACCTTAAGCAATCCCTTACTAATCACAGAGCACCAATAGCATAGGGATTACTTAAAGTGGGATGTGAGTGGAAAGAAAAAGGTTGAGAACCACTGCTCTACAATTTATGAAACAATATTTATTTATTTCTGTGTATTTTGGGGTGGTATCGTTAATGCCACACTATTACAGCCTCAGTGACCCAAGTACGAACCCACCACTGTCTGTAAGGTGTTTGTACATTTTCTCTAGTTTCCACTAGTTATTCTGGTTTCCTCCCATGTTGCAAAGTTAAGTGAGGTTAGTAGCTTAATTGGTCACATGGGTACATTTGGGCGGTGAGGGCCCGTGGGCTAGAGGGGGCTTTGTGGTGATACAACCACTACACTGACCGCCCTCCTACCAGCCTATTGCAGGGGGTGACCACTTTACTTACAGGTAGGCAACCTGGAAGGCTGGCCCCACCTTCTCACTGTCAATCACCAGCCCATATAAAGACTTGAGCCGGCCCCTCGGAGGCAGCCTGACACGTGGAGCCAGCAAGATACTGAGACTAATGTGTACGTTTAAGCTAATTAAAGCCCGTTGTACAGTCTGTGGACATTGCATCAGAATTATTATTTTTAATAATGTGTTCATTTTTTTATCCCTGTATCTCTAAAAATTAATGTCTATCTTATTCTATGCATGGGATGTCTAACTGGTCTGTTCGCAAACCAACTTATTGTTTTTTTTAAGGTTCTCTTTCTTGTCACATAATAATACATGATAAGAACCTTCTCTGCCGTAAAGAAAACAAAGAATCACCATCAGAAATGCCCGACGCCCCTAACAATAGGAGAAAGAGAAGCAAAAGAGAGTCTCTTCAGAGTCACTCTGTGCCAGTGGATTTGCCTCCAGCGATTCTTGCAGCTACACAGACTCCAGTTCAAACCATCGGCCGCCCGAGCTCCAGATCCGGACCTCCAACACGATCAGGAAGCCTTCAGGGGAATTTCTTGATTTCAGCACCCTCTTGAATCCCACTTCTGATTCCCGGTTCCCGTGAGCCAATCCCCAGCAGCTCACAGCCCGCGTGGGTCCTTCGACCACAAGCCTCCCGCAGCCTGCGTGGGTCCCTCAGCCGCTGGTCCGCTGCCCTTTTCACCTTCCCCGTAGGTCCATCCCCCAGGCTTTGTCTTCTCAACGGGAGGGGAGGGTGTGCTCCCCGCTCCCCCTTGTGTGACAATAAACTTTGAAATCAATGCAGGGCTTCTCTTCTGTCTTACAGCTCAGTGTTGTATTGCAGTCTTTTCTGCCCTCCTCTTCACCCGCTTTTGGTTTGTGTCAGTGCTGTATGCCACATGGTGGTTCTTGGACTGGAACACGCCTTACAGGGGAGGCCGTAGCATCCACTGCATCCGCGCACTGAGGTTATGGGGCTACTTTCGGGACTACTTTCCCATTCAGGTGAGTATAAGTTGACCTCTGACGAGCTGGCTGGGATTGGGGATAGCAGGATTCAAGTTTATTGTCTGAGTACATACATGACATCACACACAACCCTGAGATCCCTTTTCCTGTGGGTGAAGCAGAATTTCCACTAATTGGTAGTGCAAAAAAATAAACTGAACACAGCATACACATGTAGACAAAGAAATGTAAACAGATAATGAATGTAAAGAAACTGTGCAATACAGAGAAAAAATCAATAAAGTGCACAAGTAAATGTCCTTAAACGAGTCCCTGGTTGGGTTTGTGATTGAGGAGTCTGATGGTGGAGGGGTAGCAGCTGTTCCTGAACATGGCGGTGCGAGTCTTGTGGTCCCTGTACCTCTTTTCAAATGGCAGCAGTGAGAACAGAGCGTGCACTGGGCGGTCAGGATCCTTGATAATTGCTGCTGCTCTCCGATGGCAGCGTCCCCTGTAGATGTTCTCAATGGTGGGGAGGGTTTTGCCTGTGATGTCCTGGGGCTGCGTCCACTACCTTTTGGAGGTTTTACGCTGAGGGATATTGGTGTCCCTGTACCAGGCCGTGATGCAGCCAGTCAGCATGCTTTCCACCACACATTCAGCAGAAATTTGCCAGGGTTTCTGGTGTCGTACCAAACCTCTGCAAACTCCCAAGGAAGTAGAGGCACTGACATGCTTTCTTCATGCTGCCATTAGTGTGTTGGGGCCAGGAAAGGTCCTCTGAGATAGTGACTCCCAAGAATTTAAAAAAAGGAAAGAGTTTTTCCTTCAGACCCAAAATGTTGGCAAGATATCTTTGTCTCCTTTAGATGCTGAAAAGACCGGCTGAGTTCCTCCAGCATTTCAGTGTGTTTACTACAATCACAGCGTCTACATCTATCATGTTTCAGGCAGGAGATGGAGGCTGGGTCCACAGCTTGTCAAGGTCTTGCTATTTTTCCCTCCCCCTCGGAATGTGGGCTTTGCCAGCTGAGCCCCTCCCTGATGACCCCTGAGAAGACGTCACGGAGTCACACAGCATGGTGCAGGCTCTTCAGCCCAACAGATCCTTACCAAGTCGCCATTCTGGGCTTGTGTCGTTTGCCTGCGTTTACTGATATCCTTCTAACCCAGTGGTTCTCAACCTTTCTCTTTCCCACTCAAATACCACTTTAAATAATCCCTATGCCTACGGGTAGGGGGAGAAGGTTGAGAATCACTGCTCTACACCCAATTGTTACTGAAATATTTTGCTTGAGAAAAATTGTCATTGGCACATTTCACAGAATATTACACAGAATTGCACTTAGACCCGCCATAAGGCAGATGAAGATTTGTCATCAGAAATTGCCCAATGCCCCCCTATATCCATCCACGTCATAATCATATGCATTTCCAAAGCTTGCTCTGACTGCCCATTTCAGATGTGGGCTACCCTCTAAAATCTCTCCCCTGATGCCTTACACCTTTACCCTCCTGTAGTGTGGATTGTGGAGGGTCACGTGACCTATCCATCTGGAACCTAGTCAGAGGTCACATCGCCTGCCGATCAAGGTTGGACTCTGCCCACCCATTAGTGCACACCTGACCATTGACACCCTTTAAATACCTAGCAATTACCTGGGCTGGACCCTCCAGCTTGCTGTACTATAAAGTCCACCAGGTCCATCTTGCTCTTTTGTTCTTCGGCCCTGAGCCGAACTCTGCTGTGGACAACGCTGGAGGAGTCGTTGGTAAGGTGTGCACTACATAGGGATCGGGGCTGTTGTAGTTATTGATAGCATCTGAGCCATGCCCATGTTAGACAAGGATCAGTGGGTAGCATATTGTAGTCCTTGGTTGTGCTAAATCCTGGATAAACATCGCTGGTGCTGTAAAAGCGTTGCGCCAACCGTGCCGCCCATTGTTCGCTCCTGACCTTGAGTGCTTTCTATGCAGAGTTTGCATGTCTCCCTATGATCACGTTGGTTTGTGAATCTTTTCTACACCCTCTCCCACTTAATGCCATTCTTCCTGCAGCATGGTGACCAGATCTCCACATTAAGTACCCCAAGTGTGTGTGGTCTCACCAATGCCTTGCAACATGACACCCCAACTCCTATACTCAATGCACTGACTAATGAAGGCCAGCATGCCCAATGCCTTCTTCATCACCTTGTCCACCTGAGTTCGGGAAGCTAAGCCTCGGTCTCTCCCTTCTACAACACTCTACAGGCCCCTGCCATTTACAATGAAAGCCCTTCCCTGGATCAACATCCCAAGGTGCCACACCTCTCACATTTGTCAGAGTTAAATATCCCATGCCACTCCTTCACTCACCTCTCCTATGGATGATGAAGGGCTGTTGCCTTCCACTGTCCCGATGTACGGTCCCAGATTCGAAACACCGACTGTTTTTCTCTCTCCAGAGATCTTGCCCGACCAATTGACTGCTTCCACCATTTTCTCCTTTTATTTTAAGCAGTTCTGTTTTGGTACAGAACTTGCATTTGGCTCTTTGCCTCCAACTTGCAATTTAAAATTAAGCTGCGTTCTCTCTTCTCCCAGGATCTTCCACCTGAAAGGTTAACCAGGAATCTGCGTTAACTGGAGCTGCTTGATCTGCCTAGTATTTGCAGCATTGTATGCTTTTATTTCAGATTTTCAGCATCTGAGGTTAGCATAATGGTTAGGGCCAAGCTATTACAATGCCAGTAACAAAGGTAGGATGAAGATTAGGGTAAAAGGTAGAAAAGAGAATATAGGTGAGGGTCATTCTCTGAAACGCATAGATTTTAATGCAAGAAGCATAGTGAACAAGGTAGATGAGCTGAGAGCATGGACAGATACTTGGGGTCACGATATTGTGGCAATTAGTGAGACTTGGCTACAGGAGGGGCAGGACTGGCAACTTAATATTCCAGGATACATTTGTTTTAGATGTGATAGAGCAGGGGGTAAAAAAGGGGGAGGAGTTGCTCTGCTTGTTAAGGAGGGCATTACTGCCGTGAGGTGGCAGGATGGTCTGGAGGAATCGTCCAGTGAGGCTGTTTGGGTGGAATTGAGGGGTGGAGGAGGCAAGAGGGTCCTAATAGGGGTGTATTACAGACTACCAAATGGGCCAAGAAAATTAGAGGAATAAATTTGTAGGGAGATAACGTATATGTGTGAAAATCATAGGGTAGTGATCATGGGAGATTTTAACTTCCCTCACATTGATTGGGATACCCATACGGTTAGAGGGCTGGATGGGCTAGAGTTCATTAAATGTGTTCAAGATTGTTTTCTAAATCAATTAGTAGAAGAACCGACTCGGGACGGTGTAATACTGGATCTCCTGTGAGGGAACGAGCTAGGTCAGCTATCGGACATTAATGTTGGAGAACAAATTGGGTCTAGTGATCATAACTCTGTTAGTTTTCGGGTAGTTTTAGGGAAGAGCAAGGATGGGCCTAAAGTTGAGGTTCTGGATTGGAGAAGAGCAAATTTTGAAGGAATAAGAAGGGATTTGGGGAGTATTGAGTGGGACAGGATATTTTCAGGTAAGGATGTAAATGAAAAATGGAGGATATTCAAATAAGAAATTTTGCAGGTACAGAGTAGTTATGTCCCAGTGAGGATCAAAGGAAAGGCTGGAAGTCATAGGGAGGCTTGGTTTTCGAGGAATATTGGAAATTTGGTTAGGAGAAAAAGGGAGGTGTACAAGAGGTATAAAGAGCAGGGAGCTGAGAGTTTGAAGGAGGACTACAAGGAGTGTAGAAGGAATCTTAAGAAAGAAATTAGAAAGGCCAAAAAAAGGCACGAAGAGGCTTTAGCAGACAGAGTAAAAATAAATCCAAAGGGTTTCTATAGGTACATTAAAAGTAAAAGATAAGTGAGGGATAAAATTGGACCCCTTGTAGATAGTGAGGGTAGGCTGAGTGAGAAGTCTGAGGAAATGGGGGAAATTTTGAATGATTTCTTTGCCTTGGTATTCACTAGGGAAAAAAATATTGAACCAGTTGAGGTAAAGAAAAATAGTGGGGAGGTCATGAAGCATATAAGGATAACCGAGGAGGTAGTGATGGCTGTGTTGAAAAAGATAAAGGTGGATAAATCTCCGGGACCGGACAAAATATTCCCAAGGACACTCAGGGAGGCTTGTGGACAGATAATGGGGCCATTAACAGATATATTTAGGATGTCACTGGCCACGGGGGTAGTGCCAAAAGATTGGAGGGTGGCGCATGTAGTTCTGCTGTTTAAGAAGGGGTCCAAATGTAAACCTGGGAATTATAGGCCCGTGAGTCTGACGTCTGTGGTGGGCAAATTGATGGAAAGTGTTCTGAGGGATGCTATTTACAAATATTTGGAGGTACAGGGATTGATAGGGAGTAATCAGCATGGTTTTGTCAGGGGTAGATCATGCTTGACAAACCTGATTGAGTTTTTCGAGGGGGTTACAAAAGAGGTTGATGAAGGGAAAGCTGTGGATGTTGTCTATTTAGACTTTAGTAAAGGTTTTGACAAAGTTCCCCACAAGAGGTTAGGAAAAAAGGTGGCGGCATTCGGTATAAATAAGGAGGTAGTGAAATGGATTCAGCAGTGGTTGGATGGGAGGTGTCAGAGAGTAGTGGTAGAATATTGTTTGTCCAATTGGAGGCCGGTGACTAGTGGAGTTCCTCAGGGATCGGTCCTGGGTCCACTATAGTTTGTTATATATATTAACGATCTGGAAGTAGGGGTGGAGAATTGGATAAGCAAGTTTGCGGATGATACAAAGATTGGTGGTGTTGTGGACAGTGAGGAAGATTACCGTAGATTAAAAGGTGATTTAGGAAGGCTGGGAGGTGTGGGCTGAGAAATGGCTGATGGAATTTAATACAGATAAGTATGAGATGTTACATTTTGGAAAGGCAAATCTAAATAGGTCATATGTATTAAATGGTAGGCTATTGAGATGTGCAGTGCAACAAAGGGATTTAGGAGTTGTGGTAAATAGTACCCTCAAGGCTGATACTCAGGTCGATGGTGTGGTGAAGAAGGCATTTGGAATGTTGGCCTTCATAAATCGGAGTATTGAATTCAAGAGTAGGGAGGTTATGATGAAATTGTACAAGGCATTGGTGAGGCCAAATTTGGAGTACTGTGTACAGTTTTGGTCACCAAATTATAGGAAAGATATAAACAAAATAGAGAGAGTGCAGAGAAGGTTGACTGGATTTCAAGGTTTGAGTTACAGGGAAAGGTTGTGCAGACTAGGGCTTTTTTCTCTGAGCATAGAAGATTGTGGGGGGACTTGATAGAGGTGTTTAAGATTTTAAAAGGGACAGAGTAAATGTGGATAGGCTTTTTCAATTAAGAGTGGGGGAGATTCAAACTAGAGGGCATGGTTTAAGATTGAAGGGGGAAAATTATAAGGGGAACATGAGGGGAAATTTCTTTACGCAAAGGGTGGTGGGGATGTGGAATGAGCTTCTGACAGACGTGGTCGAGGCGGGATCATTGGTTACATTTAAGGAAAGACTGGATCGTTACATGGATAGGAGAGGACTGGAGGGGTATGGACCGGGTGCTGGTCAGTGGGACTAGGAGGGTGGGGATTTGCTACGGCATGGACTAGTAGGGCCGAACTGGCCTGTTCTGTGCTGTAAGTGGTTATATGGTTATATATGGTTACTGTGCTGTACGTCCAAATTCTTACATTTAAAATAAATAAATAAATAGATAGATTTTAAGCCTGCCGTGGCAGTAACTGAATTCCTATATCAACCCCTTTTTTTTTAACAAAACTGAAATTCAATATTTTTTCTGAGCAATGTTTAATATATTCGTCAGTGTGCTCTATCTCTGGGACTTGACAACTTGACAGGCTCAAAGTGTATTAGTGAGCCCTTAACTCATCTTTATAAGACCATAAGATGTTGGAGCAGAAATAGGCCATTCAGCCCATCATGTCTTCCCTTCCATTATTTTTCCCTTCAGCCCTACTGCCCTGCCTTCTCCCATAACCTTTGGTGTCCTGGCTCATCAAGCATCTGTCAATCTCTGTCTGAAATATGTCCAATGAATGACCTGGCCTCTACAATTGCGCATGGCAACAAATTCCACTGATTTGCCACCCTGAAGAAACTCCACATCTCTGTCCTCAGTGGATGCCCTTCAATCTTGAAGTTGTGCCCATTTGCCCTGGACTCTACAACCATGGGAATCAACCTACTTTGTCCTCGCCTTTCAACATTCAAAGTGTTTTATTGAGGACCCCCCCCCTCCCTCAATCATTGCCCAACTTGTGCTGACCATCCCCTTCTCCTCAATCACGTGTTAAACTTTAACAGAGCTGGAGGTTTTCTCTTTGGAGTGACGAAGGATTGGGAGGGGAGGGTGACTTAATAGAGGTCGAAAGGATTATGAGGGGCTTGGAGAGTGAAATTTAACAACTGGTAGGTAGGATGCATCTCAGGGCATTGGGGGTTAGTGCTGCCATGTCCAAAGAACATATTCTTTTAAGGAAAAAATTTTTATGAGGGGCTTGGATAGGGTGGACAGCCAGGACCTTTTTCCTTGGGTGACAGTAGCAAATACCGGAGGGGATCTGTTCGTCAGGGGAGGAAAGTTTACTGGAGACGTCAGGGAGAAGTTTATTTTTACAGAGAGTGGAGGGTGCCTGGAATGCATTGATGAGGGGTGGTACAATAGGAGCATTTAAAAGACTCAGACAGGCACATGGATGTTAAGAAAATAGAGGCTTGTGAGTGTGATATAGGGAAGGGTTATATTTGTTAAATATTCTATGAGAATTTGGGCACAATTTAGAAAACATTTTGCATTTCATAATTTTTCTCTCTCAAGTCCTGTCGTATCCAGTCACTTTTTTCAACACTCTTTACATGACGTTAATTTTCAGCGATGGTATAGAGAGGGTGTTTGAAGCTTCAAGGATCTGTTCATTGAAAGATACTTTGCATCATTTGAACAGATTACTGCTAAATTTAACTTGCCCAAATCTCAATTCTTTAGATATTTGCAAGACTGGGATTTTCTTGAATCACGTTTCTAATTTCCCGAGAGAGTCTGAATGAAATCTTGCAGATGAGTTTGTGTAAGCTTTATACCTTCTTGTAATTATGAGAAATTATTATGTTTAAATCAGACTTTGTTAGTTAAAATCAAAACTGCTTGGGTACAGGATTTAAGTTTGACTGTATTGGATTTGGATTGGGGCACACTTCTTAACTTGGTTAATAGCTCTTTGTTGTTGGTCTGTGGATGCTTTGCCACAGAGGGTGGTAGAGGTGGGCTCTCTCCCCACTATTGACATCAAGAGGGAGTTAGATAAGGTTCCCCATCTGTGGATGGTGAATTAAGGGTTATGGAGAGAAGGCAGGGTCAGGATACTGATCGTGGAAAGTCAGCCATGATCTAAATGAATGGCAGTACTGGCTTGATGGGCTGAAGCACCATTGTCTATTGTCCAGCACCTATTGTGTATTGTACGTTCTGGACTTGTCCTATTCTAGAAAAATACTGGAGAGAGTTTTTCTGTACTTTTATCAAAAATTTTCATGTAGATTTAACACCGATTCCTTTGGAGACCCTCTTTGGCAAAATGGAAGGGAAAGATTCTTCTTTATCTCAGGTTCAGAATCGTACCATTTCTTTTGGCGAGACGAGCGATTTTACTTCAATGGAAGGAAGCTGCCCGCCTACTTGCGGTCAGTGGTTACGTGACATCGTGCCACGTTTGAACATGGAAAAGATTAATTATTCAATTAATAATTCAGATATAACATAACATAACATAACAATTTACAGCACGGTAACAGGCCATTAGGCCCTTCTAGTCCGCACCGAACCAAACACCCCTTTCTAGTCCCACCTCCCTGCACAATGCCCATAACCCTCCATCTTCTTCTCATCCATATACCTGTCCAACCTTTTCTTAAATAATACAATTGACTCCGCCGCCACTATTTCTCCCGGAAGATCATTCCACACGGCTACCACTCTCTGAGTCAAGAAGTTCCCCCTCATGTTACCTCTAAACCTCTGCCCCTTAATTCTTAACTCATGTCCTCTTGTTTTAATCTTTCCTCCTCTTAACGGAAATAGTCTATCCACATCCACTCTGCCTATCCCTTTCATAATCTTAAATACTTCTATCAAATCCCCTCTCAACCTTCTACGCTCCAAAGAATAAAGACCTAATCTGTCCAATCTTTCCCTATACTCTAGATGCTTAAACCCAGGTAACATTCTGGTCAACCTTCTCTGCACTCTCTCCACTCTGTTTATATCCTTCCTATAATTAGGCGACCAGAACTGCACACAGAACTCCAAATTAGGCCGCACCAACATCTTATACAGTCTCAACATCACCTCCCAACTCCTATATTCCATGCAATGATTGATAAAGGCCAGCATACTAAAAGCCTTCTTCACCACCCTATTCACGTGAGTTTCTACCTTCAGGGAACGATGTACCGTTACTCCTAAATCTTTCTGCTCTTCTGTATTCCTCAATGCTCTCCCATTTACCACGTATGTCCTGTTCTGATTCTTCTTACCAAAATGAAGCACCTCACACTTATCAGCATTAAATTCCATCTGCCATTTTTCAGCCCACTTTTCTAAGCAGCCCAAATCCCTCTGCAATCCTTGAAAACCTTCTTCATTATCCACTATTCCACCTATCTTAGTATCGTCTGCATATTTACTAATCCAATTCACCACCCCATCATCTAGATCATTAATGTATATAACGAACAACAATGGGCCCAATACAGATCCTTGAGGCACACCACTGGTCACCGGCCTCCAACCTGACAGACAATTATCCACTACCACTCTCTGGCCTCTCCCTTTCAGCCAATGTTCAATCCATTTGACTATCTTAAAATTTATACCTAAAGACTGCACCTTCCTAACTAACCTTCCATGTGGTAACTTATCGAAGGCCTTACTGAAGTCCATATAGACAAAATCCACTGCGCTACCCTCATCCACATTCCTAGTCACCTCTTCAAAAAATTCAATCAGATTGGTCAAACATGATTCCAGAAGTTATGGGAGTCGTTTATGACCCATGTTCTTACTTTATAATTTCACTCCAATGTAATTCAATTGTCCAACTTGTATCTTTTCCACGTTCCTTTTGTTAATTTATTTACCTTCATTTTTCTTGAAATACCAGTCACATCCAGCCTGGATGAACGTGGTTAGGTCAGAGGGTTGAGTTTTACTCCTCTATGATTTTCTTCTTTCCCCCTTTTTTTTGTACTATTAGAGTGCAGTGGTTTTCAACCTTTTTCTTCCCACTCACATCCCACTTTAAGTCATCCCTCTGCCATCAGTGCTCTGTGATTAGTAAAGGATTGCTTAAGATGGGTGTGAGTGGGAAGGGAAGGTTGAGAATCACTGCTCCAGACCTCAGTTGTTCCTGAAATATTTGGCTTGAGAGACATTGTCATTGGCCCATTTTCTTTGGAGTTCTGAAACGGAGCACATAATGAGTCCATGAGGGACGATTAAAACAGGGGTTTTTAAACTTTTTCTTTCTACCCACTTCCCACATTAAGCCATCCCTTACTAATCACACAGCCCCAATGGCATAGGGATTACTTAAAGTGGGAGGTGAGTGGAAAAAAAAACGTTGAGAACCACTGTATTAATTTTTTAAAAAAGGTGTATACTATTTAGAATATGAATTATGGATAGGATTTACAATTTATGTATCTTAGTGATAGACGGAATGTCTTAGTTTATGTGACTGTCCGTACTATCTGATTGAATTGCACCCTTTTTGTTTGTACATGTTCTTTACTAAAATCAATAAAAACATTTTTAAAAAGAAAAATGAAAGGGAACGGTTAGATTATTGAGTAGATTTAATATCATCGGCCGAAGGGCCTGTGCTGTGTGGAATAGTCTATGTTCTACATAAGTTGCAATACATCTCAATAATGAGCTGTTAGTTGTAAATTAGAGACTGAGAGATATTTGTTGTTGACCATATATGAAGGGACGTATAGTGCAAGGGGATGTCACAGCTAAGCTTTAGTCAGATTCATGGAGTTATGGTTGTACAGTATGGAAACAAGTAGCATTATCTCAAACTAGTTCTGAACTACCGAGCGATCTGGAGGAGACGTGACGATAGGCAATGAAGCCTGACCTCTGGTGGCAGGAGCTCCTCGGTGAGTCACGTTACACAAGAGAGTGGGAGGGAGGGATAGAAAGAGAGAGAGAGGGAGGGAAGAGGGAGGGAGTGAAAGAGACAGACAGACATGCAAAAAGAAAGGCACAGAGAGACAGACACGGTGAAAGCCTGAGAGATAGAAGCAGAGATATGGACAGATAGAAACAGACAAATGAAGAAGATAAAGATATAACAGATAGAAGCAGAGAGATGGACAGATAGACAAAGAGAGACAGATAGAGATAGAACCAAACAAATGTAGAAGATATAGAGATAAAAGAGAAATATATAGAGCCATACAGATAGAAACACACAGGAATTAAAACTGATAGACAGAGAAACTAAGAAAGAAAGTGAGATTGTCCATCTACTATCTAAGCCTGTTTTTCACAAGGAGGAGGATGGTGTGTGGAATAAGCTTTCAAACGAGGTGGTCGAGAGCAGGTAAAATTACAACAGCAAAAATGCTTTCAGTGATGCACCTGTAGAAGTTGTTGAGGGACAAGGAGACATGTCAAATTTTGAGGAAGTCGGGAGTGGACCAGGACAGGTTGATGGAGATATTTATCCCAAGGTACTTAAAGCAGCCTACAATCTGCATCACAGCACCATTGAGTTCTACTCTCCTTCCTGAAGTCATTGGCCATCTCCTTGGTCTTGCTGACATTGAGGGAGAGCTTGTTGCTCTGGAACCAAGTCACTAGTCCCTCAACGTCAAGGATCATCACACTGGGCACTGGCGCACCTCAGGCCTGTGCGCTCAGCCCACACCTGTTCATGCTACTGACCCACGACTGCATCACCAGATCCAGCTCCAATAGTGTCATCATGTTTGCAGATGACCCAACAGTCGTCAGCCTCATCAGCAACAACGATGAGTCAAACTACAAAGAAGAGGTGGAAAATCTCGTGAAATGGTGCGAGGGTAACAACCTCAGTGTGGATAAGACAAAGGAGATGATCATGGACTTCAGGAGGACCAGGAATGACCACCCTCCACTACACATCAAGAAACTCTGTAGTAGAGAGAGTGGAGAGCACCAAGTTTCTTGGAGTTCACTTCACTGGTGACCTATCGTGGACGCTCAACATCTCCTCACTGGTCAGGAAGGCGCAACAGCAACTGCACTCCCTGAGAAGACTGAAGCGGGCAAGGCTACCAGCCACCATCATGTCAACCTTCTACAGGAGTTCTATCGAAAACGTCCTGGCCGGCTGCATCACCGTGTGAATACGCTTGCTGCAGAGAAATGGATCAGAAGTCAATCCACAGGACCATAAGAGTGGCAGAGAGGATCACTGGAGTCTCCCTCCTCCCCCGTTGATGTGATCTACTGGGATCGTTGTCCGAAGAGGGTACACAAAATCATCAAGGACTCCTTCCACCCTGTACACAGTGTCTTTCAGTCACTCCCGCCAGGCTGAGGAACAGCTTCTTCCCATGGGCAGTGAGAATGCTGAACGACCAAAGGAACGGCTCCACACTAACCATCCGTGACTCTCATTTGTACAAAACAACATCTATTTATTTTTTTAATAGATATAATACTCGTCCTGCAGATGTATTATTTGTCTATGGCTGTGCTATGTCTGGTTGTGTGTCTGCATGTTTTGCACCAAGGACCGGAGTAGGTTGTTTTGTCGGGTTGTTCTTGTACAATCAGATGACAATAAACTTGCTTGACATCTCTTCTGTGTTCTGTTTTTTATTGTTTCAGAAGCAGGTTTTACTGTCATGAACATTGTCACTAACGTTGCCGTTTTGTGGCAGCAGTAATGTGCAAAATTACTATAAATTCCAATTCTGTCAACACAAGATTTAAAATAAATAATCAGTCCAAAGTAAGTGGAAAAAGTGAGGTCATGTCTGCGGTTCGTTGTCCGTTCAGAAATCTGATGGCGGAGGTGAAGAAGCTGTTTTTGTGCCGCTGTGTGTTCACCTTCAGGCTCCTGTACCTCCTTCCCGATGGTAGCTGAGTGAAGAGGGTATGGCTTGCGTGGTGGGGGTGGGGGGTGGGGGGGGCAGTGGTCCTTGAAGATAGAGGATGCTTTCTTGAGAAAGTGTCTCTAGTAGACTTCCTTGATGGAGTGAAATCTAATGCCCATGATTTCGCAGGCTGAGTTCACAACTCTCTGCAGCCCTTTCCTGTCCTGTGCAATGGCCCCTTCATATCAGATGACGATGGAACCTCTCAGAATTAAATCACAAAAATGTGTAGACTTCAGTCAGGGTGTCTACAGCTGGAATTGGTGCCTTTCTCCCTTGCGTTTAATCCGCTTCCTCTTAAACATATCTAAAACTGAGGACAGAGTCTCCAACTTCACTGGCTCTCATGAAAGGCCGGTGGGGGCAGTGGAAATTATCAAAGCTTTACATATCTCAATTACATTATCTATAGTTGACACTAACATTTTATCAATCTTGGATTTAAAATCAAGTAGTATTGATGGCTGTCTGGAAAATGACTTGAAGCAGAATTCCTATCTTAGGAACTTATTTAATATAGTGAGGTCCATAGATAAGTGGAATGGTCACAGTTTACTCCCCAGAGTAGGGAAGGCAAAACCTAGCAGCCATGGAACAAGATTTAAAAGGGCCCTGAGGGGGTAACATTGTGAGTAGGAATTTTCTCGACTTAGAACCATGGCACAGAAACAGGCCCTTCAGCCCATCTAGTCTGTGCTCTTCTTTATAGTTCTTTATTTGTTTACATGTAGCAATCCCTTACTAATCACAGAGCACCGATGGCATAGGGATTACTTAAAGTGGGATGTGAATGGAAAGAAAAAAGGTTGAGAACCACTGAAATGAGACTTTCTTTACAGCAAGGATGTGGAAGCTATGGAGAGGACACAAAGGAGGTTACCAGGCTGTTCCCAGCATTGGAGAACATATGAGGCAAGATTATCAGAGCTGGGCTTTTATCTTTGGACTAAAGAAGGATGAGACATGACTTGATAGAGGTCTACAAGATTACGAGAGGCATAGATAGGGTGGATGGCCAGCACCTTTTAACACCAGAGGACATCTGGAAGAGGTGAGGGAAGGAAAGTTTAGGGGTGTCATCAGAGGTAATTTTTTTTTTACACAAAGAGTTGTGGGTTCCTCACATCCACTGGTGTTTGCTATTCCTGCTGTGGGAAACAGGTGCTGGATGTCTACCCTATCTATGCTTCTCAAAATCTTGTATACCCTCATTAAATCTCCTCTGATCCTTCTAGGCTCAAAAGAAAATGTCCCAGCTCTGCTAACCTTACCTCATAAGACTTATTTTCCAATCCAGGCAACATCCTGGTAAATCTCCTCTGCACCCTCTTGATAGCTTCCACATCCTTCCTGTAATGAGGTGACTAGAGATGAACACAATCCTCTTAAGTGTGGTCTCACCAGAGATATGTAGAGTTGTAACATGACCTCTCTACTCCTGAACTCAATCCCTCTACTAATGAACCCAGCATCCCATTGGTCTTCTTAACTATCCTATCAACCTGTGCGGCGACCTTGAAGGATGAATGGCTTTGGGCCCCAAGGTCTCTCTGTTCATCCACACTCTCAAGTAACCGACCATTAACCCTGTGCTCAGCCTTCAGGTTTGTCCTTCCAAAATGCATCACCTCACACTTATCCGGATTGAACTCCATCTGCCACTTTTCTGCCCAACTCTGCATCCTGTCTCTATCCTCTTGTAACCTTTGACGACCTTCACCTCCATCCACAACTCCTCCAACCTTCGGGTCATCTGCACACTTGCTGACCTGTGTTCTTTTTTTAAAGTTCCTGTTAATTCTCTCACCACTCACCTAAAAAACCAATGTCCTCTGGTTACTGATTCCCCTACTTCTGGGCAAAAGACTCTGTGCATCTGATTTGAGGAAGTGTGACGTGCTAAACGCTGCGTCTCGAATTACAGTACAATCACAGTTCTGTCTTTATTGAGGGTGTGTACGTGATTTCATCTTCTTTATTACTGATCCCATCTGGTACATGGTGAATAGAATATTTATTTTGCCTTTTCATTCTGTATTTGTTTCACTTTTTATCTGTGGTGATTTAGAAATTTGCCCTACTTTTACTTGAAAAAATATCGAAGGCTTTTATTTCAGCTTTATAATCTTTCTTGCTTTAATAATCGACATGGTTAACCATCTTCCCAGGGACGTAGGGATTTCCAGGAGAGATTTTCATTTGTAAAAGGTTCACAGTCATTTCATCAAGAAGGGAGAATTGTAGTCCAATGGCCGATAGTTTTACTTCGAACTGAGTGTCCATCATGTTAGTGTGTCTCAGTTCCAAATATTACATAACCTCCCTGAGATGTATTCATTCCTCCCCACACCCCCGGTTCTCCGGTTTTCTCTCTTATCCCACTGATAACGGGGTAGGTGGGTAAATTGGCCTGCTGTAAGTTGTTTGTGTATGTTTGTGGGGTGTAATCTGGGGGAGATGATTGACTGGCGTGGACTCTATGGTTTTCATCATAGAACACAGAACATGGAGCATCACAACACAGTACAGGCCCTTTGGCTCACGATGTTTTGAGTCATATCACAAGATCGGAGCAGAAGTAGGCCTATTGGCCCATTGACTCTAAACATGAGTGATCCATCCACCCACTCAGCCCCACTCCCCAGCTGATGCCTTGACTAATTAAATACCTATCAATCTCAGGCTTAAATACACCCAATGACCTCGCCTCCATAGCTGCTCATGGCAGACTCATGACCCTCTGACTAAAGACATTTTTCTGCATCTAATTCTGAAATTATCAGAATCAAAATTGGGATTTGATGTCATGAACAAGTCATGACGTTTGGCAGCATCTTAGTGTAAACATTCATATTATAACCATCTTACAACATTACTATAACAACAAAACTGCATGAAAAGTAAGGCCATGTCTTTGGTTCATTGATCATTCAGGAATCTGATGGTAGTGGGGAAGATGCTGCCCTTGTGCCGCTGGGTGCTCATCTTTAGACTCCTGTACCTTTTTCCCTGATGGTAACAGAGTGAAGAGGGCATGGCCTGGGTGGTGGGGGTCTTTAAGGTTAGAGGCTACTTTTTTAAAAACACCATTTCATGTAGATGTCCTCGATGGAGCAAAGTCTGGTGTCTGTGATGTCGCAGGCTGAGTTAACAACCCTCTGGAGTTTATTCTCGACCTGAGAGTTGGCACCTCCATACCAGGCAGTGATGTAACCAGCCTGAATGCTCTCCACGGTACACCTGTAGCAGTTTACGAGAGTCTTCGGTGCCATATCGAATCTCCTCAAACACCTCACAAGGTATAGCCGCTGTGGAGCCTTCTTTGTGATTGCATCAACATGGAGACTTCAGGACAGATCCTCAGAGATGTTGACACCCAGGAATTAGACGTTCTTGATCCTCTCCATGGGTTGTGTTCCCCTGACTTCCTCCTGAAGTCCACAATCATCTCTTTGGATTTGCCTACATTGAGCGCAAGGTTGTTGATGTGACACCATTCAACGAGCTGCTCTATCTCACTCCTGCACGCTTCCTCATTGCCATTTGTGATTTTGCTGACAACTGTGGTGTCATTGGAACATGTAGATGGCAGTGGAATTGGGCCTGGCCACACAGCTGTGAGTACTCATCCTTGAGGTGCATCTGTGTTGATAACCAGTGAGGAGAAGATGTTGCTTCCAATGCGACTTCCATTGAGAGAGTCAAGGATCCAGTTACAGAGTGGGATACATAAGCCTAGAACTTGTAGCTTCTTGACCAGCACTAAGGGGATAATGGTATTGAAGTCCAAGCTATAATCTATGAAGAGCAGCCGTATGTATTCATTGCTGTTTTCAATGTGTTCCAGAGCTGAGTGGAGAGCCACTGTTAATGAATCTACTGTGGAACGATTGTGGTGACAGGCGAATTGCAGGGGGCCCAAATCTTTACTTAGATACATGTTAATTCTGGCCAGACCTCTTGTCCTTGAATCCCCTACCACAGGAATCATCCTTGCCACACCTACTCTGTCCAGGCCTTGCAACATTGAAATGCCTCTATGAGGTCTCCCCTCATCTTCCTGGACTCCAACAAGTACAATCCAAGGGCCGACAATTCGTTCCTCATATACTAACCCTTTCATTCCTGGTATAATTCTATTAAATCTTCTGTGAACCTTCTCCAACACCAACATGTATTTTCTCAAATAAGGTGCCCAAAACTGTACACAGGTGTAATGGTATGGATTGTGTGTGCTAATTGGCTCGGGCTGGCCCGTCCCAGCATGATACTCTCACCTGGACTCCTCCACCTGGGTGGGACCCAGGCCATAAAGGTTGGGCCACCTCTCCCTTGCCGGCACTTCCCTAGTTTGGATCCAGTCCAGCTCAAGTCTTCTGTACAATGAAGACTATCATTCCCCTCAGTCTTTGTCATTGTATTACTGGGGCAACTGGTAGTGCCCAACAACAGGCCTACAAGAGAGGTCTCACCGGGGCTTTATAGAGTACATATATACCTACCACAAAATAACCTTCTCTTGTTCCTACATCCATCTGCCTGTCTAAGGGTCTCTTAAATACCTTTTTTGTACCAGCCTCCACCACCACCACCCCTGGCAATGCCTTCCAGGCACCCAAAACGCTGTGTAAAAATCTTACCCCTAATATCTCCCCTAAACTTTATTAAATGTAGACAAACTGCAATGGTAACAGGCCCTTTCGCCCCAAGAGCCTGTGCTGTCTAATTGACTAAAATCCTGGTACGTTTTTGAAGGATGGGAGGAAACCAGAGCACCCAGAAAATACCTATGCAAGATATGGGGAGAACGTACAAACTCCTTACAGACAGCAGCAGATTCGAATTCAGGTCACTGGAATGCTAACTGCTTCACTAACAGTGTAACGCTAACTTTGCTGCCCTCCAGATGCCCTTACAAATGTCCTCTGGTGTTTGCTGGCTCCTGACCTAGTATAAGGCGCTGGCCGTCCACCCTGTCCATTTCTCTCAGAATCTTGTAGACCTCTATTAAGTCTCCTCTCATCCTTCATTGCTCCAAAGAGAAAAGTCACAGCTCTGCCAACCTTGCCTCATATTTTCCAATCCAAGCAACATCCTCGTAAATCTCTGCACCTTCTCCATAGCTGCCACATCTTTCCTATAATGAGGTGACCAGAACTGAACACAATACTCTAAGTGTGGTCTCACCAGAGATTTATAAAGCCGTCTTTAGGTAGAGTTCTGAACATTTGCTCAGATCATTACTATTAGGTTCTTCATGGAGGCAGCCAACTAAAACACTTTCCACAACTTACATAGGACATAGAACATTACAGCACAGTGCAGGCCCTTCAGCCCACAATGCTGTTCTGACCTATGTAAACCTACTCCACCACAATCTAACTCTTCCCACCCTCACATCCACAACCCAGTATTTATTTCACATCCATGTGCCTATTGAAGAGTCTTTTTAACTTGCCATAATTTAATTGGGAAATACGGAATGATAACATGCCCTTCCATCCCACCTTAAGTAATCCCTTACTAATCACAGAGCTTTGATGGCATAGGGATTACTTATGGTGGGATGTGGGTGGGAAGGGAAGGTTGAGAACCACTGCTCTAGACCCAATTGTCACTGAAATATTTGGCTTGAGAAAAATGTTTATTGGCCCATTTCCTTTGACGTTCTGAAACCGAGCACATAACGAGTCAATGAGGGATGATTAAAACAGGGGTTTTCAAACTTTTTCTTTCAACCCACATCTCACCTTAAGCAATCCCTCACTAATTACAGAGCACTGATGGGAGCCACTGTACAAATTTCTACAGGAGCTCTATCGAGAGCATCCTGGCCGGCTGTGTCACAGTGTGGGTACAGTTTCTGCAGAGAAATGGATCGGAGGGCAATCCATAGGACCATAAGAGTGGCAGAGAGGATCACTAGAGTCTTCCACCACTTCCTCCAACAGGATCATAGTCTGAAGAAGGTGCGCAAAATCATTGAGGACCCCTTCCACCCCACACACAGCATCTTTCAGCTGCTCCCGTCAGGGAAGAGATACAGGAGGATCAGAGCCGGCCCCACCAGGCCGAGGAACAACCTCAGTGAGAATGCTGAGCGACCAAAGGAACAGCTCACTCTGACCGCCCAAGACTTTCGTTTGTACAAAGCAAAATGTATTTATTTGTATGGATATAATACTTGTCCTGAAGATATATTGTTTTGTCCACATGTGTGTTATGTCTGGTTGTGTGTTTGCGTGTTTTGTACCGAGGACCGGAGAATGCTGTTTCATCGGGTTGTACTTGTACAATCAGATGACTATAAACTTACGTAAAAACCTTGTTTTTTTTCACCTCTTGTAACATTAATTTTTTGTATATACTCAGTAGGAGAGAAGAAATTAATCCTATCTGCTTTTCAGGGGAGCGGATGCATAAACTTCGAACAGAGCCCACAGCCAAAAAATGGTTGAGAATGGCTGCTCCAAACCATTCCTATACATCAGGGGTGGCCAATCCTGCGTAACGTAAGAGCCACATACAATAAACTTCAGATGTTTGAGAGACACAACAATCACGTGATCACAAACCACACCCATTAACACTATCACTGTGAGCACCGGCTTGGATGATTCCTGTCACCCCCAACCTATTTCCATGAGTCGCACATTTCTATATCGAAGATCGTGCGAGCCACACTTTAGCCACCCCTGCAAAACATCTCTCTCTCCTGATTCTTTTAAATGTTGCATTTGTAACACCACTGTGTGAAGAAGCCTTGGTTTTCCTGAAATGCAGAAGATTAAGAATATTCTGGTTCCATCCACCTTGCAGCTGGTCAAGACGGCAGACCTGGATCCAAAGAAGAATTACATCTTTGGTTTCCACCCCCATGGGGTGCTGGTGGCCGGAGCTTTTGGCAACTTCTGCATCGAGGTGATGAGATTCCAGACATTGTACCCTGGACTAAGACCCCACATGTTGATGCTGCCACTTTGGTTCAGGGTTCCTTTCTTCCGGGACTACATCATGAGTGCTGGTGAGTTAACGAGACGCAGCCTGTGTTCACGCAGCACTCTCAATGCAAACACGTGCAAATGGAACGCATAGTCCAGACCAGTGGTTCTCAACCTTTTTCTTTCCACTCATATACTATCTTAAGTAATCCCTACACCACAGGTGCTCTGTGATCAGTAAGGGATTGCTTCAGGTGGTATGTGGGTGGAAAGAAAAAGGTTGAAAACCACTGTTTGAATCGTCCCTCATGGACTCGTTCTGTGCACGGTTTCAGATCTCCAAAGGAAATGGGCCAATGATCATTTTTCTCCAGCAAAATATTTCAGTAACAATTGGGTCTAGAGCAGTGATTCTCCACCTTCCCTGACATCCCACTTTAAGCAATCCCTTATTAATCACAGAGCACCAATGGCATAGGGATTACTTAACGTGGTCTGTGAGTGAAAAGAAAAAGGTTGAGAACCACTGGTCCAGACAAATGCATACACAAACTTTAATCCGATCCACTGGAGGAACTCAACGGGTTGACGAGTCAGGTTGGGCAGAGGGACTGCAGGAATTGTCACCATTTAGGATCAAGATAAAAGCAGGATAAAGATGGAGAAGGTCGATGGGATAAATGAAGATGCTGCAGTCTGACAAAAATGAACAGAAGCTGGGAGGTGCTCGGTGGGATCAGGCAGAATCCGTGGGGAGTGATGGTCACTTGACATTTCTCGATAAATGGTCCCGATCCAAAACATTGACTGTTCATCTCTCCATGGATGCCTGAGTCCCTCCGGCTAATTGTTGTTTGCCTAAGGTTTAGACACAACTTGGCCAGCGTAAAGGCCCTTTTGGTCCACAATGTTGTCCACTATGTAAACCTACTCCACCACAATCTAAACCAGTGGCTCTCAACCTTTTTCTTTCCACTCACATCCCACTTCAAGTAATTCCTATGCCATCGGTGCTCTGTGATTATTAAGGGGTTGCTTAAGGTGGGATATGGGTGGGAAGGGAAGGTTGAGGATCACTGCTCTAGACACAATTGTTACCAAAATATTCGGCTTGAGAAAAATACTCATTGGCCCATTTCCTTTGGGGTTCTGAAACTGCACATAACAAGTCCACGAGGGATTATTCAAACAGTGGTTTTCAAACTTTTTCTTCTATAACGACCCAAAGGACCCCAAAACCCAGCAGCAATAGACATTCACCAAGACAAGTGGCTTTCAAAACGTTATTTTTAATCAACTTCAAACATGAAAATAGAATCAAACATTAACTTAACTCTACACTTAACTAATCCAAATTATCCGCCTTCTAATTCTAAGCACGTGTGTATGTAATGTGTGTATAAATTCAAGAAAAGTTCTTTGGTTCACAGTTAAATCTCACTTCTTCTTCCAAGTTCTCTGGTTGCAGGCAATCACCATACTGTGCACAGGATTTAACATGTATAAAGTTCACCAGGCTTGGTGCTTGAAAGGTAAATGTTTACCGCTCAGGAAGGTTTTTGTAGGGTTTGCAGTGAGAGATATTTGTTGCTCCAGGATTTCCACAACTGAGGTACCACCACTAGTCACCTCAGGGTCTCGCTGATGAAACTTGCCCCATCAGGATCTTCAAGGTGGTAACCTCTTTCTTTGAGCTACCACAGAGTTCCATTCCTTCCTCTATTTCAAGAGAAACATCAGACAGATAGCACTTCTAGCCATCTACTGCTCTGGAACTTGCTTTCATCAGTTTCAAACATTCTCCCTGGATTGCACTTTTCAGTTACTTGTCAGTGTCCCACACACTGACTGACTTAACTCAACTCTCTCTCATTTCCAACAGCCACTCCAAAGAGAGCATATGACTCATGTCTTGCAAAATCTCCATCTTCTCCAGCAAATAGGAGTTCTTCCTTCTGCTCCCATCTGTTGTTAGATAAACAAAATCCAGGAGTGACCTTTCTATGAGCACTTTGCAGAAAGGGTACTGATAGGCAGCATGACTCCAGCAAGACAATGGTCAAGCATTTTATGACGGCAGTTCAATTAACATCTACTTGTGAAAGGTGCTTCCATTCTCCAGAGATCCTGCAATGTGAATTCTTCAGTCTTTCAAATGAGATCTGTTTTAAAAGGTGTGTATGTATGTGACCTACTCTAAATCTTATAAATTCTCCCCAAATATCAATATTGTTACAATTCCCATTCACATCCCACCTTAAGCAATCCCTGACTATTCACAGAGCACCAATAGCATAGGGACTACTTAAAGGTGGATGTGAGTGGAAAGAAATAGGTTGTGCACCACTGATCTAAACCATCCCTTCCTCACACCAATAACTCTCTATTTTTCTTGCATCCATGTGTTTGTCAAAGAGTCTTTGATTGCCCCCTATTGCACCAACCTCCAGCACCACCCCTGGGCAATGGATTCCAGGGACCCACGACTCTCTTACCCCAGATGTCTCTCCTAAACTTTCCTTCACTCACCTTGTATAAATGTCCTCTGGTGTTTGCTATTGTTGCCCCGGGAACAGGTGCTGGCTGTTCACCCTATCTAAGCCCCTCATGATCTTGTAGACCTCTATTGAATCACCTCTCATCCCTCTTCGTTCCAAAGAGAAAAGCCCCAGCTCTGTTAAACTTGTCTCATAAGACACGTTCAACATCCCTGGTAAATCACCTCTGCGCCCTCCATAGCTTCCACATCCTTCCTGCAAAGAGGCACCCGGAACTGAATGCAGTACTCCCAAGAGGGCTCTAGCCAAAGTTTTATAGAGCTGCAACATTACCTCATGGCTCTTGAACTCAGTCCCCTGACTGATGAAGGCTACCATCTCATACATGACCTTAACCGCTCAACTTGCGAGGAAACCGTGACTGATATATGGACCTGGACCTCAAGACCTTATTTCTTGTGTTGCAGGTTTGGTGCCATCTGATAAGGAGAGTGCAAAATATTTATTGCGGAGGAAAGAGGGTGGCAATGTCGCGGTCATAGCCATTGGAGGAGCGCCAGAGGCTTTAGATGCCAGGCCAGGGGCATTTACACTGCAGCTGAAGAATAGGAAGGGCTTTATCAAACTTGCTTTGCAGTGTGGGTAAGGAATCCAAAACACCGCTGCTGCTTGGCATCGTAATGTTTGTCCGTGATTGGCAATCGTCAACTGGCTATGAGTCATGAGGTGGTGGCTTTATGGTGCATGGTTACCCAGAATGGGTGGATGGTCTAACACAGGGGTTCTCCACCTTTATTTTCCACTCACATCCCACTTTCAGTAATCCCTCTGCCAATGGCGCTCTGTGATTAGTAAGGGATTGCTTAAGGTGGGATGTGGGTGGGAAGGGAAGGTTGAGAACCACTGCTCTAGACCCAATTGTTTTTGAAGTATTTTGCTGGAGAAAAATGGTCAACGGCTGATTTCCTTTGGAGTTCTGAAACGGTGCACATAACGAGTCCATGAGGGATGATTCACACAGTGATTTTCAACCTTTTTCTTCCCACTCACATCCCACCTTAAGCAATCCCTTACTAATCACAGAGCACCGATAGCATAGGGATTACTTAAAGTGGAATGTGAGTGGAAAGAAAAAGGTTGAGAACCTTATCTTCTGCCTGGGCTGTCTAGAAATTGCAGGTGCTGTAATACTGGAGCAGCACACAATGTAGAACGGTGGTGTAGTGGTGAGGGCAATGCTCTTACAGAGCCAGCGATCGGGACTGGGGTTTGAATCTTGCACTGTCGGTAAGGAGTTTGTACATTCTCTAGATGTTTGCGTGGGCTTTCCCCGAGGACTCCGGTTTCCTCCCACCGTTTGAAATGTACTGGGTTGTCAGTTAAGTGGGTGTAAATGGGGCAGCCTTAAAGTCCCCAATGATTTCACCTCCACAACTGCCTGTGGAACAAATTCCACAGATTCACCACCCTCTGGCTGAAGAGATTCCTCCGCATCTCTGATCGAAGTGGGCGCCCTTCAATTCCTCAACCCTCTTGTCCTAGACTCTCCCACCTTGGGAACCAACTTTTCTTCATCTACTTCTTTAAACATTTCATATCTTTGAATTAGATTCCCCTCACATCTCCCACCATTCTCCTAAATTCCAACAAGTGCAGGCCAAGAGCCATCAAACGGTCCTCACATGATAACCCTTTCATTCCCAGACTCATCCTTCTGAACCTCCACCGAACCTTCTCCAAAGTCAGCACATCCTTTCTTAAACGATGAGCCCAAACCTTACTCACAATCCTCCAAGTGAGGTCTCACCATTTCCTTATGAAGCCTCAACATCACATCCCTGCTCTTACAGAATCACAGAACATTACAGCACAGAACTGGGATCCTTCAGCCCTTCTGGTCTGTGCCGAACCATTTTCCTGCCTAATCCCACTGACCTGCACCCAGACCATACCCCTCCAAAACTCTCCCATCCATATACCTGCCCAAATTCCTCTTAAAATGTTAAAATTGAGCTCACATTCACCACTTCAGCTGGCAGCTCGCTCCACCCCCCCACCCATCTCCATAATCTATTTCTCTTGAAATGAACGCCAGCATCGCATTTGCCTTCTTCACCACCGACTCAACCTGCAGGGTTACCTTCAGGCCGTCCTGCACGAGGACTCCCAGGTCCCTTGGCATCAGGGGATTTTCAATTTTCTCCCCATTTAGGGAAGAGATTGCCCATTTATTTATTTTTCTTGCTGAGGAGTGAAAGGTTACTGGTGATAGGTGGGCTATGGAGAGGAGTTTGCAATGAGTTCAGCCATTACATTGAATGGGAGAGTGGGGTTGAGATGTTATGGCTATTATACGTTAAATGTTCCAACGATCCCCTTTTGCCCAAACAAGGAACAATCCCCAGTATCGAGAATGATCAGTGACCTTTGAAGATGTGCCTGGTTGCCACATTAAGTGGAACTCTGACCATAAACTGAATGAATCGTGGAATGAGAATTTTCAAAGAGCAAGGAATTTCTCCTGGAAACTATTTTTTTAAATTTTTATGATACAGCCCTTCTGGTCCATGAAACTAATGCTGTCCAATTAGCCTACCGATCCCCGCACATTATTGAAGGGCGGGAGGAAACCAGACCACCCGGGAGTGGGGGGGGGGGGGGGGGGGAACCCACACAGATACGGGGCGAATATACAAACTGCTTACAAATGTCGCTGGATTCCGACCTGAGTTGCTGGCGTTGGAACAGCATTGGGCTACCCATTATACTAACGGTGCCACCATATTCTATGTCCAACCCTCGCTCAGTGTCATTATGGAAAGGTGACCATCTTGTGATTGCTTCAGAGATCGAGCCACATATTAATGCAGTACCTTCCCCCAACCCCAACCCCCCCCCCCCACCCCGACCCCCATGGTGGTTGTTTTGACCTCTGGAGTTTGTTTTGTGTTCTCGTTAGTGTTCACAGACTTGCTGGGGAAATCAAATTGCCTTGTACATCACGAAAACAGGCACTTTGGCCCATCTCTTCCATGCTGACCCATATTGGAGCTAGTCACAGTTAACTGCATTTGGCTTAATCCTTTTCTATCCTTGTACCATTCTAGAGGTCTTTTGAACACGGTGGTTGTACCTACCACTCAATCCATATACTGTATTAACTGCTGTAAAAGTCGAATTTAGTAGACCATTTTTTAAAAAACATTAAATTTATGGGGTCAACTATTACATAGATACTACTTTTGACTGCAGTAAGATCTGTGTCATCGGAGTCATTGGGAGCTCTGCTGGGTGGGCGGCCAGGACTGACCAGTGAGAAACTAGGGCAACTTTTACACGCAACGTTTGGAAAATACCAGATTTTGAGGCCAGAAATAAGGGGGTCAACCTTTACACGGTATTGAGTTTTACATGGCCCCTGCATAACTTTGCCGATAACCTTTGAAATGATAACCTTTAACAAGTATGGGAGAGCGACTGCGAGGGATGGCAGCTACAGTAAATGGAATCTCTTTACAACAGAGCTCCTCTTGTCCCTGTGTTCTCATTTGGAGAGAATGAAGTGTTTAATCAAGTGAACAACCCAAAGGGGTCATTCCTCAGGCGTCTCCAGGACCGACTGCAGATGTGGATGGGGATTTCACTACCCCTTTTCCACGCCCGAGGTGTCTTCCAGTATAGCTTTGGACTTCTCCCCTACCGGAAGCCCATTCACACTGTGGGTAAGTAGCCTAAAGCCTGTCCGAAACAATTTTCCAGATGAAGTCTTATCCTGAAGAGGGTTTCTAACAAGGAGAAGACTCGTTGGAGTTTAGATTGTTGAGCAGGGGTAGTTTTAAATTTAGACCTACAGCACTGTGTCAGGCCTTTCAGCCCACAAGCCCATGCCACCCAATTGACCTTAATTAACCTACAACTCTGTATGTTTTGAATGGTGGGACGAAACCAGAGCACCTGGAGGATACTCACTCAGACATGGGGAGAACATACGATCTCCTTACAGAGAGCATGCGATTTGAATCCCGGTCACTGGTGCTGTGCCAGTGTTACGCTAACTGTACTGCCTTAGGACCGATAGAAAACGACGCTAGGGAAATTGTAATGGGTTATATAGAGATGGCAGAGGAACTAAATCAATATTTTACACTTGTCTTCACCATGGAAGACATTAGTAATATCATGGACAGTCAGAGGCTTCAGGGAGCAGAGTTAGATTCAGTTAGGGTTACTAGAGAAATTGTGGTAGGCAAACTAAACAGATTAAAGATTGATAAATCTCCCGGTGCATCTGTGGGTTTTGAAAGAGGTGTCTTTGGAGATTGTAGATCCATTGGCGATGATCTTCCAGAAATCGATAGACTCTGGAGAGATTCCAGAGGATTGGAAGATCGCAAACGTGGTTCCGCTGTTTAAGAAAGGTGGGATGGAGAAAAAAGGAAACTCTAGGCCGATTAGTCTGATGTTGGTGGTTGGGAAGATATTAGAGTCGATCCTCAAGGATGAGGTGATGAAATACCTAGAGATGCACGACAGGATAGGTCCAAGTCAGCATGGTTTTTTAAAGCATAGATCCTGCCTGACCAACCTATTACAGTTTTTTGAAGAAATCTCAAGTAGGATAGACAAAGGGGAGGCTGTGGATGTTATCTATTTAGATTTTCAAAAGGCTTTTGATAAGGTGCCGCATATTAGGCTGCAAAATAAGATGAGGGCCCATGGAATTACAGGGAAGTTATAAAAATGGATAGAAAAGTGGCTGATAGGCAGGAAGCAAAGGGTTGAAATTAAGGGTTCCCATTCTGGATGGCTGCCTGTAGCTAGTGGTGTTCTGCAGGGTTCGATATTGGGGCCGCTGCTGTTAGCAATTTATATTAATGATTTGTATTGTGGTTTTGTGGCCATATTTGCGGATGACCCCAAGATAGGTGGCGGAGTAGGAAATGTAGTAGAAACTGTAAAGTTGTAGAAGGATAGAGACAGATTAGGAGACTGGGCAAAATTATGGCAGATGAGATTTAACATAGAGAAATGTACAGTTGTACATTTTGGCAGTGGAAATAAACAGGCAGAATACTGTTAGGATGGGGTGAAAATTCAGATCTCAGATGTGCAAAGGGAGCTGGGTGTTCTCATGCAGGGAAACCTAAAATTTAATGACCAGATGAAATTGGTAGTGAGGTAAGCGAATGCTATGTTGGCCTTCATTTCAAGAGGAATAGAGTATAAGTGTTAAGGGGTGTTGATGAGGCTCTATGGAGCACTGGTGAGACCTCATTTGGAGAATGTGCAGTTTTGGACTCCCTATTTTAGAAAGGATGTGATATTGTTGGAGAGGGTGCAGAGGAGATTTACTAGGATGATTCCCGGAATGCAAGGGCTAATGTACGAGGAGCATTTGGCAGCTCTTGGGCTGTATTCATTGGAGTGTAGGAGAATGAGAGGAGATCTCATAGAGGCTTTTCGTATTTTGAAAGGTTTAGATAGGGTGGATGCGGGTAAGATGTTTCCCTTGGTGGGTGAATCGAGGACAAGGGGTCATAGCCTGGAAATTAGAGGTTATCCATATAAAACAGAGATTAGGAAGAACTTCTTTAGCCAGAGGGTCGTGGATTTGTGGAACTCACTGCTGCAATACAGCAGTGGAAGCCAGATCACTGGGAGTATTTAAACAAGAAATAGACAAGTATCTCATTTGTAAGGGCATCAAGGGATATGGGGCAAAGGCTGGAAATTGTAACTAGTGTAGAGTAGATTAGTGTAGATTTATGGAGCAGACTCAATGGGCCTAGTGGCCTGGTTCTTGTCCTTTGTCTTGTGATCTTGTGAAATAGATACGATAAAATTAACGAGGAGAGATGGGAACTGAGAGACATAAGATTCTGGGAAGTTGTTTTAAGACCGAGATGAGGAGGAACTGTTTGTAACAGAGAAGAGTGAACCCTGTAGATTTCTCTGCACTCTAAAAGTAGAAGAAACTGCCTCGTTGAATATATTTGAGACAGGGAGATAGATTTTTGAAGAATATGTAAATGAAGGGTTATGGGGAGCAGGCAGGTAGATGGAAATGAGCCCACGGGCAGAGTGTTACTGAATGGCGGAGCAGGTTCGACGGGCCAGATGGCAGAATCCTGCTCCTAGCTCTTTCTTCATTTTCTAGAAAGGTCCACGACGTTACATTGAAAATTGAGACCATTTTCCCCCAGTCTGGAGTTCTCAGTGGGTTTGTCTGGGGATTAAGAGGTGCAGGTCGTGGAGTGGGAGATGGAGGTGGACTGGACCTTGCAATCCAATGAAAAATGGAATCTTGTGCCACACCTGCACCAAGACCTTTCTCTCTGTACACATCGGGATTTAACCCCAGGGTACAGTGGGACATCACCCCAGGGTACAGTGGGACATTATAATAGGATGACTGGGGTGTTTCCCTGAGGTACACTGGGAATTACCTTAGGATGCTCTGGGACATTACTGGCAGGAACAGGGGACCAGGTTTCAGGCATTTATTTACATTAAAGATGTAAAATGGGATCATTCATGGAAATAGATTGTCTCCGCGGTCCAAGATCCTGCAATAAAACATCTGTGACAGGTATGTCCAAAGGCTGATGTGATTGGCTGGGTCAGTCCAGTGAGTCCATCAAAATTACAGCACAACTTGGAGAGAATGGATTGATGAGAGGTGTGTGTGTGTGTGTGTGTGTGTGTGTGTGTGTGTGTGTGTGTGTGTGTGTGTGTGTGTGTGTGTGTGTGTGTGTGTGACGGTATGTCCGCATTTGTATCTGTGTCTGTGGGTGTGTCTGTATGGGTGTGTTTGTGGGTGTGTGTCTGTGTGTGTATGTGTCAGAGAGAGAGAGAGGGAGGGGGACAATGGGAGGAGGAGGGGAGGGGTTGATAGAGGAAGGAGGAGGAGACGGGGGGGGGGAGAGAGAAGGTAAGAGTAAGATGTGTGAGGGATAGAGAGAGAGGGAGGGAGTGGGAGAAACTGATAGAGAGAAGGGGAGTGAGAGAGAGAGGGGTTGAACAATTGAAAGGCAGATGCAGAGATGAAAAAGAGGAGGGGAGAGAGGGAAAGAAGTGGAGATAAAGACAGAAATAAAGATGAGGAAAAAAGGTGGAGATAAAGACATGAGGTAGGGCAGGGAGAGAAAGAGCGAACGAGAGAGAGAAAAAAGATCAGGCCCAATAAAAGATGTTCCAAGTGACTAACTGCTCACCCGTGGGCTGGGGTGAAGGTAAAGGCCACGGAGGTGACCAGAGGGCACATTTTTATTTACATAGGATCTGATCAGAATACACCATGGAAATATGTTCGACAGCTGCATGCTAAAGGGGATTGGACAAGCCCTTGAGTGTAAAAGGGAGAAATACAACTGATTGGAAATAAAACACCAAGGTCTGAAAATACCATGGTTGAAGTAAAAACAGGTCAGACAGCGTAATCTATATAGCAAAGCTAAAGAAACTTAACCGACATTTCACCCTTCATCAAATTCAACGGACTGGTAGCTTCCCCAGAGATTCGGTAACGTACCTGGCATGAATGGTCTGACTTTCAGTGATGTATTTGGTAAAGCCTTTGGTCTGGAGTGAAGGCAGGATTCAGTGACATCTGCATGTTTTCTTCCTTCCAGTTGGCAGACCAATAGAGGTGGACAGAAGGGACAATCCAACCCTAGAGGAAATTAACGAACTGCACCAGAAATACATCGAGGGCCTCTCCCACCTCTTTGAGGAACACAAAGCAAAATACAAGGTGCCAGAAGACAGACATTTAACTTTCACTTGAGCCCCCTTTTTTTCTCTTTCTGTCGCTCACTCTTTCTTGCTTCCTTGTTCTTGCACAAACTCTCACGTACTCCCTGCCCCTCCCTCCTGCTTTCTCCCACTCTCACCCTCTACCCTGTCTTTCTCTTAACCATTCCAACTTTCTCATTTACCCTCTCCTGCTCTCTTCCCCCTCCCTCTCCCTCTCTCATTCACTCCCTATCTGCCCCTCCCTCTTGCTTTCGCCAGTTTTTTCACTCTCACACCCTCTATCCCTTTTCCCCATTTTAAGGATCTCACTTTCTCTTTTCCTCTTCCCCCTCTGCCCTTTCCTTCCCCACTTGCTATCTCTCTCTCTGTCTCTCTTGCTCTCTTTCTCTCACCCTCTCTCTCTCTCTATCTCTCTCACTCTGTATCTCTGTTACCATCACTCCAAATCAGTTCTGGATTAAACTCATTGGACAGTTGATATTAATATCAATCAAAAGGGCAAACAATTTTTGGAAAGTATTTGCTCAGCTGCAATAAGTAAGATTTTCAGTGCTTATGTGCATTGTACAATGTGTATGACAATAAACTCATTATGATTGTCCAGGTTATAAAATGATGGATAAATAAATATTCACGGAGAATGGGGGGGGGGGTGAGATCTCAGTGAAACATTTTTGAATGTTGAAAGGTTTTGTCAGAGTAGATGTAGAATGGTTGTTTCCCACGGTGGGGGAGTATTGGAGAAGAGGGCACAACTTTGGGGTTGAAGGGTGTCCACTTAGAATACAGATGTGGAGGAATTTCCCCAGCCGGAGGGTGATGAATCTGTGGTGTTTGTTGCCACAGGTGACTGTGGAGCCCAGGTTATTGGGTGTATTTAAGCCAGAGATTGATTAGCCAAGTTTACAGGGAGAAGGCCGGGCAATGGGGCTGAATGGGAGAATGGATCAGTTCGAGATTTAATGGTGGGGTAGACTTGATGGGCTGAATAGACTACTCCTGCTCCTGTGTCTTGTGGTTGCAGCTAGAGCAAGAAAAATCAAGAAAGTGGCACAACTTCCACCTTCACACAGGCAATTAAGGGCAGACAATTAGAACTGCCCTAGCCCACAGTGGCACGGCTCTGAGCGAATGTGCCACATGAAAAATTATGTTTAAACAAAGACTATCCTCACTGACCGTTCAAATCTGTTTCTTTGAAAAATGGCAAAATACTTTGTGGTCACTCGATTTTGGAATTAATGGATGAGTTATTTTCAACATTCTTGATATTTTTTGCAAGCATTATTGACCGAATTATTCCAACACCACGAGGCGAAGAAGAAACGTATCAACAAGTAAGTTCTTGGCTGATGTGTACGAACAGAGAATGCATTATTTATCAAGGAGTTAGGGGAGAGGCTGATCGAGGGACAACTCAGTGGTTTAGATGAAAACCCATAATTCATGATTCACAAGATTCAAGATTCAATTTATTGTCATAGTAAGAAAACAGTGACATTAATTTTTGTCTGCAGTAAGGCAAACCGTTTCACAATTGGCAGGAATTGCCTGAAACGCCGCTTACAGTCAGAGAAAGAGAAGCAAAAGAGAGCCCCCACCCACCCCCCCCACCAAGTCGCTGTGTCCGTGAATTTTCCTCCAGCGCTCCTATGGCCACATAGAGTCCAGTCCAAACCACTGGTGATCCGATCTCCAGATCTGAGCCTCCTATCCCGGATCCGGTACCTGGTACCCCTCCAGCCAGTTTCAATTTCAAGCCAGTCTCCAGCAGTCTGCAGCCCAGCGCGAGTTTCCTGGCTGCAGCCTGCAGCCTCCTCGCCTCGAGTCGCCAGTAGCCCCGCCATGTGCGCTGGCCCCTCACTGGTCGTCTCCTCTACATCTCCCTCGGGGTGGGGGGTGATCTTCCTATCTTCTGGTTCCCTACTCCAGTCCTACGCTTCATTGGAGTCTGCAGCTCCTCAGAGCTACTGCCGATTAATAGGCACCGCCATCTTGGGCACAGACCCCACAGTTGTGTGATTTCCACTAAAACCACGATCAGCTCCCTCAAGGCCCAAGCGCAGTCGACAGCAGTCAACTGGGTGGCTGGACCCTGTGAGAGCACTGCATCTCCACTCCCTCACACCCTGAGGGTCCGCATCAGCGGCAGCACTGCTGCTACAGCGACCCTGGCAGCGCCGCCATCTCTATCCGCGGCTGATGACACTAAAGTGTTTGGTACTGGATAAAGAGAAGACGGTTGCAGCAGGATCTTAATTGGTTGAGCGGATAAGCAGAGGATTGGTCAATGGAATTTCATGCAGAGAAATGTGAGGTGTTGAATATTGGGAGGCCTAACGTGGTGGGACCCACACAGCGAATGGTGGGAACTCGGGGTTATCGATCAGAGGGATCTGGGGGAGTGTTGTAGAGCAGAGGGATCTCGGGGAGTGCTGTAGAGCAGAGGGATCTGGGTGAGTGCTGTAGATCAGAGGGATCTGGGAGTGTTGTAGAGCAGAGGGATCTCCCAAGGGTTGCAGCTCATAGGGCATCAAGAAGACACTTCCCATTCCAGGTTTGAATGATCCTGGTACTTTGCGAACTTGGCTTCTTGGATGAACTGACTAAGGGCTGGACAGAGTCTGGGTGAACTGGTATGGTAAGTGGTGAGGCAGGTACAGGTACAGCACTGACCAGGTAACTCCATGCACAGACCAAGGTTAAAAAAAACTGGACTTTTAAGTATTACCTTAGTGGTCTAGATCCGGAAGGGATCGGCAATAGATCGAGAAGGGATCGGGAATATGGGAAATAAAGGAAGTACCTGTACGGGACTGAATGGGAGATCAAGGAATGTCTCCGGGGAGATACCTCCTGAAAGTTCCTTATGGAGGATGATAAGGAATTGAACTTTTAACTTGCGTATGAAGAACAAGGATAAGACTAAAATGATTGAATATTGTTGTTTTATGTGGACAAAGGAAAGTATTAGGCCACCATTAGTCTTCTGGCCAAAGTACAGGACAAGTGAATATTGACTATGCCAGGCATTAAATATTTATGTGAATCAAAAGAGACCATTTTCACAAGAAGACTCTAACTATGCTTTGTGTTGGAAAGGGAGTCTAGGAAACCCATTCGTTCCTTTAAAGGTAGAGAAAGAAGAGACGACCCCAATTTGGGAACATCTTGAGGCTTTACCACCCCTGTACATGCTCCCCCAGTCGCTCCACCACCACCGATTCCACATGAACAGGAAGAAGGGCAAAATGAAGTAGCAGGACCGTTGTCAGCTCAGGGACGACATCACCAGAGGGAAGGGGAAATGGAGGAAGTGACAGGGGGATGCTTTTGATGGTGTAGTAGGCCTCTGGTGCCGCAAGATCAGTCTCGCAAAGGGAAGTGGATGTTACAAATCTACCCTTTAAAGAGAAAGGAGTAGGTAAGTCCCAAGGAAACACAGAGTCACTTGAGAGACTGTACACGCTGAGGGAAGTGCCCACGGGACAGGGACAAATAGGCTATGTCAATACTAACAAGTGGGGAGGTGAGAAATTTTAAGAGGGAGATGAAATGCCTCGTTGAGGACCCTATTGGGTTAATGGAGCAAGTGGACTATTTCTTGTTTACCTGGGCTGAACTAATGACTATAATGGGGATCTTGTTCATGGGGGAAGAAAGGGGAATGATAAAGAGAGCTGCTATCAGAGAATGGGAAAGATGAAACCCTGTTGGGGAAGCAAATCCAGTACTGGCAGAACTAAAGTTCCCCGGCACAGACCCTAATTGGGACAATAACACTGAACCCACATGAGAGACCTCAGGGTACTAATTATCATGGGAATAAAGGAAGCTGTACCTAACTCCTAAAATTTTGTTAAGGCCTTTGAGACCCACCAAGGAAAGGATGAGACCCCATCAGCCTTCCTACAAAGGCTGAGAGACCTGGGGAGAAAGTATTCAGGCATGGATCCTGAGGATCCTGTTGTCCAAGGTTTACTTAAAGTTCAGTTCGTAACGAAGGCTTGGCCAGAAACTGGAGGGATGGAGGGAGAAGCCACTGGAAGAACTGCTGAGGGAAGCACAGAAAGTGGAAAGGGAGGATGAGAAGCAGGAACAGAAAACAAAAATGATGGTAGCAACAGTCGAGGAGGAGGTGAAGGAGCAAATAGAAGAGAAGGAAGGACAGAATAAGGGAAAACGGAGGAGGCAACAGGGAAGGGGAAGAGGAGGAGGAAGAGTCAGGGAGCCGAGACCAAATGGACAAAGCCGACAGTGGGGAGGCCAGCAGGCAGGATGTTCCTATAGTGGGAAAGTGGGACGTTTCAAAAGGGAATGTCCCGAATTAAAGAGGGAGAGAGATGCTATCCTTCTGATGACTTCTGGGAAAGATTAGTGGGGTCAGGGGTTTCTTCCTCCCGGGACTCACTGGGACCCAACAAAGAGGATGCCATTTTCCTGCGCTAGATCGTCATTAAACTTTATACCAGAGGGAGTTAGGTTCACTAGTCAACAAAGGTATCAGAGGTAAAAGGGGAAGGGTTTTCTGTACCTATTATGATCAGAATGAATCAAGAGGAAGTGATAGGGCAATTATTATACATTCCCGATATTGGAAGAGACCTAATAACACAATTAGAGTTAGAAATGGGGTACGTGAGAGTCAGATTCCTGTGATTATGGCCCTCTTAACTACTGAGGAAGAGCAGCAAATTGATCCAATTGTTTGGGCGCACGATGAAGCCGGGAAAATTGAACGTTGCCCCCTCTGGTAGTTCAACTCTAAAAGAAAGGAGAGTCAGTGCGGGTGAGGCAGGATCCCATTCGCTAGAACCAATAATAGACGGGTTAGTGAGGGACCAGGTCCTAGAACCTTGCATGTCCCCCTTTAATACCCCTATCCTGCCTGTCAGGAAGCCAGATGGAACTTATCGACTGGTGCAGGACTTATGAGCTCTGAATCAGATTGTTAAAGTTCGACACCCAGTGGTGCCGAATCCTTATACCCTCCTGAGTAAAATTCCACACGATCATAGATGGTTCAGTGTGGTGGACTTAAAGGATGTCTTCTGGGCTTGTCCTTTAGTCCCAAAGAGTCAGGACATGCCTTTGAGTGGGAAGGCCCACTCACCGCCTGGAAGCAACAATTCCAGTAGACAATCCTTCCTCAGGGATTTACAGAATCCCCAAATCTATTCGGCCAGGTACTGGAGCAAGTGCTTGGGGAATTCAAAACACCTCCAGGGACATCCCTTATACAGTATGTGGATGATCTTTTAGTCTCTGGAAGAAAAAAGGGTGTGGTGATGCAAGCTACCAATGAGTTATTGAACTTCTTGGGGCAACAAGGACTGAGGGTATCTCGGAGCAAATTTCAGAATGTAGAAAAGGAGGTAAAATATTTGGGACACAGTAAGTGAAGGAAAAAGGAAAATTAGTCCTGAAAGCATTAAGGGGATATCGGAACTGACACTCCTGAAGATAAAGAGGGAACGAAGAAAGTTCCTGGGACTGGTGGGTTATTGTCGACGTGCACAGAAGATGAAATACTTAAACCTCAAGTTGATGGAAGGGGAGCCTAATGTATTGAAATGGACAGAGGAGGAGAAGCCCATCTTGAAGGATTTGAAACAAAGTCTAGTCTGTGCCCCGGTGCTAGCACGCCTGTCATTAGGCAAACCATTCTATCTGTTCGCTACTGTAGATGGAGGAGCAGCTCTAGGAGTACTGACCCAAAGTGGGGAAGGAAGAGGCAAACTGTGGCATTCCTCTCTAAATTATTGGACCCTGTCTCTCAGGGATGGCCAGAGTGAGTCCAGGCAGTGGCGGCAACAGCATTACTTGTAGAAGAGAGCAGAAAGCTAACCTTTGGAGAGGTGCTAGTGGTGAGTTACCTCATACCAAGTAAGAACCATTCTCACCCAAAAGAATGGTGCTGACCACCAATATCTGTCTGAACCCCGCCACATTCTTGTGGAGAGGGGAGCATGAGGGACAAGACTTGAAACATAATTGTCTGGACATTAGAGTACCAGACAAAGGTGAGGGGTGACCTCAGAGACCACAAAAGGAAACAGTTATTTACCGACGGGTCATCCCGGGAAATCCAAGGAAAAAGGCACAATGGTGTGCAGTAATAGACAGCAATGAGAGCAAAGTGATTGAGGCTGACCGGTTACCAAAAACCTGGTCGGCCCAGACTTGTGAGTTGTACGCTCTGAATTGTGCATTTAAACAACAGGCTGGTAAAGACGGGACTATCTACGCTGACTCTAAATATGCCTTTGGGGTAGTACATACTTTTGGAAAAATCTGGCAAGAGCGAGGGCTACTAAACAGTAGAGGGAAGGAGCTAGTACATGAGGAACTAGCCAGGCAGGTACTAATGAGCCTACTGCTGCCCAGGGAGATAGCTGTAGTACATATAAAAAGTCATCAGAAAGGCAAATCGCCTGAAGTTAGAGGCAACCGAATGGCAGATGAGATGGCAAAGGACCCTGCCCTAAGTCCTGAAATCTCTAAGATATATATATTGGTTCCCACTGTGGGTCATGAACAAGCTAAACCATTATTTACTAAAGAGGGAGAGGAGGAATTCCGTGGAATGGGGGCAGTAAACACTGAAAAAGGGAAGCAGATTCTCCCGGATGGAAGAGAGTTAGTAAATAAATCCATCATGAGAAACGTCCTGACTACCCTGTGTGATAGTACAGATCTATCACCAATGTATATAGTGTATATAGTTACAGTATCTAGACTGTGCTTACAGCGATTGGCTGAGAGCTAAGCCACGCCTACTGTCTGGGCCTTAAAGGGTTGTGTCCCTAGCCAGGTCGGATCATTCCGGACTGGTCGGCCACCTGTGAAGAGCTCCTGTCTTTTGCTAATAAAAGCCTTGGTTTGGATCAACAAGTCTTTGATTCTTTCGACGAGCTCTACACCCTGCTCCACGGGAGTCACTGGGGAGGACAAGTGACGTGCGATAGAGTGTTGAGGAAATATGGATGCAAGGGAGTATACACGATGGCAAAACAGATAGTGCAGGGTGTCTAACCTGTCAAAATGTTAACAAAAAGATACTAAGGGAATCCCAGAGGGGAGGAAGGGAACCTGGCATAAGGCCCTTCCAGACTATACAAGTAGACTTTACAGAACTATCTCAGGTAGGCAGGCAAAAGAACCTTTTAGTACTAGTAGATCAACTGACAGGATGGGTAGAGGCATTCCCGATGGGCTTGGCCATCAGGGGGAGTATCAAAGGTTATTTTTAGAGCACATTATACCACGCTATGAGCTGGTGGAAAACATAGACTCCGTCCAAGGAAGTCACTTCACCTCTAAGATACTTCAAGAAATAATGCAAAAGTTAGAAATAACGTGGGAGTTTTAATACCCCATGGCATCCCCCTTCCTCAGGATGGGTAGAACGAAGGAAGCAGACATTGAAGAGACAATTGTCCAAATTGGTGCTAGAAACAAAATGACCCTGGAATAAATGCCTAGAGCATGACTGCAAATCTGAAGGGCTCCTCGAAGGGATGTCGGACTGACCCCCTATGAGATGCTGTTCAGACTGCCACTTTTGGGAAGAGAAGGCGAATTGCCTACTGTAGAATTCACTGACCAATTTCTAAAGAAATTGTCTTGGTGTTCGCTTCTTCTTTATCTGTTCTTAGGAAAAAGGGTCTGTTGGCCCAGACACCTCCGCTTGAATTTGCAGTCCACCAAATACAACCAGGTGATTGGGTTCTGGTTAAGACGTGGAAGGACCCCAAGCTTCAGCCAAGGTGGGAGGGTCCATTTCTAACCCTCCTGACCACTGAGATGGCGATAGGAACTGCCAAAAAATGGTGGACACATCACACCAGAGTGAAAGGACTGGTGTGAGCTGCCAATGTGGCACATACATCCCACCAGAGACCCGCTTAAGGCCCAGCTGAAAAGACATTGATGATCATTAGACCAGGACTTTGAATATTTTGTGAAACATAGTTAAATACCGATGTACAATCTTCCTCCTTCAGTACAAAGAAACACGAGATGGTGGTGGATGCAGTGCAGACCTTCCAGTGACTCTTGGGCGCAATGGGCTAAGACCTGGAACGCACCTTCATGTACCTGGATGACATCCTGGGGTGGTGAGCAGAAACCTACAGGTGCATATGGTGCACCTTTACAACCTCTACACCTGACTGAGCAAGTTCAGTCTGACAACCAACCCAGCCAAATGCCATTTCAGATTGGATACCATCAACTTCCTGGGGGGGGGGGGGGAGTCATGTGGTGGTCCACTGCGGCGGCAAGTGCAAGCAAAGGCCAACAGCCCACAGAGTAACTCTGGCCCCAACAAATGAACAAGTGGGTGAACAAAATGGCGCTGGCATTGTTGCACAGCCAACACATAACAGTGCTCAGGGAAGAAGGGCATTTTTATGCAGGAAAGTACCCATGCACGGGAAACACGCTTTTGTTATGCATGTTGTGACGTCAGCCAAGGGGGGGCCACGGCAACTATAAAAGTCAAGCCTGGGCCCTAATAAAACTCAGAGCTTAACCTGACTACAGTATGTGTGTGTGTGTCTTCTTTCGAGTACCACATAGCTACAAAAGCATCATTTTAGGGTTCTTCTTCCCTTCTAAACCATTGATTATTATTTGTTTTGAGGAGATGCTTCGCTTGAACATAGCTTCCATTTCCTTTTAAGGGAGTCTTGAGTTTGCAGAGATGGATTGGAACTTCTTTTCACAGGTTGAGAAAAAACAATTTTCTCACAGAAGTGCAAAATTTGAAGCGTTTCCTAACTAAAAAATAAAATCTGCCAGAGCAACGCAGACAAAATCCAGTTCAGAGGAATATGCTACTTTTAAATAATCGGGTGCATTTATTGAATTTGACATTTCATTTGGAGCTTAATTGTCATGTGGAAAGTAGTACATTTTTTAAGAAAGGCATGAAATCTGATTCTGATCAGATACTACTTCATACATCTTGTATCTGGTCTAGAATTTCAAGATTTTCTGTGGGTCACTAAGAGACAATATTTGTATGGTGGCAGACTGAGCAGTTTAAGAAGCTCAGCTACCACGTTGAGGGTTGTCAACAACTGTTTTATTTGAATTTGGTGTGTGCCCCATTAAGGGAAGCGTTGGTTCAGTCGCCACATGCGTGATGATGTCACAGACGCTGCCTGGGGCGCGCACCACGCGGGAGATTTGACTGGGGAAGGAACCTCCGATGACGCTATCTTCCCAGGGCTGCTCTGCCACAAGGCATTACAAGCAGAGCTGTTTCATCCTGAGTGAGTGCGCCACCACACAACCCCCCCCCAGAACAAGTTACGCATCCCGCCGCTTGGGCGGGCGGCCCCGTCGCTTAGGCCTGGTGGTCTGCACCAGCTGGGATAAATCTAGATGGGTCGCCTTCAGGTGGTCCACCATAAAAAGTTCCTCCCTCCCCCCAACGTCCAGGGTGAAAGTTCCGCCGGACTGGTGCAAGACTTTGTACGGCCCCTCGTACGGTTGCTGTAGCGGTGTGCCCTGTGGTATCCTCCGCACGAAAATGAACTAGGCTGAGTTGAGTTTTTTGGGGAGATGAACCGGCCGGGTGCTGTGGTGTGCCGGGGATGGGGGAGCCAGGGAGGCCAGTCTCCAACGTAGATCCGCCAGTAGGTTTTTGTTGGTGGCCACGGTTTTGGGGTCTGGGTTGAAAAACTCACCTGGCAGGGAAAGTGGTGCGCCATAGACCATCTCTGCTGCTGAAGCCTGCTGGTCCTCCTTGGGTGCCGTCCTAATTCCGAGGAGGACCCAGGGTAGCTTGTCCGCCCAGTCTGGTCTGGAGACCCTGGCCATAAGCAATGCCTTCAGGTGCCTGTGGAATATATCCACTAACCCGTTGGACTGTGGGTGGTATGCTGTGGTGTAGTGGAGCTTGACCCCCCAGGAGCTTCGCCATCTCAGTCTGCAGGGCAGACGTGAACTGCACCTCTCTGTCGCTAGTGATGTGTGCCGGGACTCCAAATCGGGTGATCCATTGACTGATCAGACTCCTGGCGCACATCTCTGCGGAGGCCTCCTTAATCGGGACAGCCTCCGGCCACCTTGTGGCGTGGTCCACCACCATGAGGAGGTAACGAGCCTCTCTGGACACCTGCAGGGGTCCAACAACATCAATGTGGATGTGTTGAAATCTGCGAACTGCCAGATCGAAGTTCTGGATGGGGGCTTGTGTGTGTCGCTGGACCTTGGAGGTCTGGCACCTGGTACAGTTCCTGGCCAGCTCTGCCACCTCCTTCTTCAGTCCATGCCACACAAACTGTTCCGACACCATCCGCATGTTTGTCTTTACCGCTGGGTGAGCAAGATCGTGAATCAGACTGAAAACCTTCACCCTCCAGTGCAGTGGGACAACTGGGCGTGGCGTGCCTGTTGAGACATCACAGAGCAGCGTGTCCGGGCTGTTGGGTACCTGGACGTCCTTGAGTTCGAGGCCCGAGATGGCAGTCCACAAGGCCTGCGTCTCCACATCGTTCCTCTGTGCCTGAGCCAATTGCGTGTAATCCAGGCCGGGCGAGAGTATTGATGGCTGGACAGGAGAGCACATCCGCCACTACATTGTCCTTCCCACCCTGTGTTGGATGTCGGTCGTGAACTCAGACACGTACGAGAGGTAGTGCTGTTGTCTAGTGGACCATGGATCCTCAGCCATCGCCTGTGCCTGAGTGAGGGACTTGTGATCTGTGAAGCCTGTGAGCGGCCTGCCCTCGAGGAAGTAGTGGAAATGGCGGATGGCCAAGTACAGCGCCAGAAGCTCCCGATCGAAGGCGCTGTATTTGAGCTCCGGCGGGTGCAGTGGCTTGCTGATAAAGACCAGTGGGCGCCATTGTCCATAAAGCCACTGTTCCAGAACCACCCCCCACTGCCATAGTTGAGGTGTCCACAGAGAGCGCTGTGTGTGCCTCCGGCCTTGGGTGCACCAGCAGCGTGGCGCTGGTTAGAGCCTTCTTTTTTCGCGATGAAAACCCTATCCGCTTTCTCTGATCACAATAAAGTCTTTTCTTTGGTGGCCATAAGCGCGAACAATGGGTGCATGGTGTGAGCGGCTCCGGGGTTGAAACGATGGTAAAAGTTCACTATCCCTACGAACTCTTGGAGGCCTTTCAGGGTGGAGGGGTTTGGGAAATCGTTGAACACCCACCACCTTCTCCAGCGCCAGCGCGGCCCCAACAGCTGAAAGGGTGTGCCCCAGGAACTGGACAGACTCCTTGTCGAAATGCCATTTGGCCACATTGACCGTGAGGCTGAAGTCTGCCAGCCGGGCGAAGAGTGTTCTTTGTGGTTGTGACTAGCAATGAGTATATCATCCAGGTAAATGAACACAAAAGTCCAAGTCTTTCCCAACCACGTCCATGAGGCGTTGGAACATTTGGGCTGTGTCCTTTAGACTAAAGGGAATATGCAGGAACTCGAAGAGGCTGAATGGGATGATAATGGCCGTCATACCCACATCGTCTGGATGCACTGGGATCTGATGGTATCCCCGCACGAGGTCCACTTTGGAGAAGACCCGTGCACCGTGGAGGTTGGTGGAGAAGTCCTGTATGTGGGGCACCAGGTACCTGTCGGGAATGGTTGCATCGTTCAACCGATGGTAGTCCCCGCATGTTCTCCAGCCCCCAGATTATCTCAGGACCATATGGAGCGGCGATACCCAGGCACTGTCCGATTGCCGGACGATTCCCAGCTCCTGGAGCCTAGAGAACTCCTCCTTTGCCTGCTGGAGCTTCTCAGGCGGCAGCCATCTGGGTCTAGTGTGCAGCGGGAGGCCCTGTGTGGCTATGTGGTGGAAGATGCCATGCTGGGACTGGGCAGTGTTAAACCGTGGCTCTAAGATGGCAGGGAAATCGTGGAAGTTCTCGATGAACTCGTCCCTGGTGGCTGCTATGACGGGGATTTTGGGCCTGCAGGCTTCTGCTGTGTCCAGTTGGGTGGTGGAACATTTGGGCATTGATCAGCCTTTCACCCTTCATGTCAACCAGTAGACCTTGAGCTCTGAGGAAGTCGTCCCCTAACAGTGCGGTGCCCACGGAGGCTAGGACGAGCCTCCAGTGGAATTTCTCCTTCCCAATCTGGATCTGTGTCCTGCGAGTGACATAGGTCCTGATGGTGGAGCCGTTGACCACACATAGGGTTGGCCCACAAGATTGGGTGTGTGTCTTGAATGTTGTGGGAGGAAGGACGCTGAGCTCAGCCCCTGTGACCACCAGGAATTGGTGGTCAGTGGATCTGTCCATTACATGAAGGAGGCTGTTTGTGTGGCCAGCTGTCGCAACCATCAATGGCGGCTGGCCTGGTCATTTCCATGAAACCTGCAGGGCTGACGGCATTCACTGGCTTGCGCTCCACAGCGCTGGTGGTAGAAATACCAGGCCGACTTACCCACCTCTGGCTTGGTCTTGGGAGTGGCTTGTGGTCAGCTGGCCTCTGGTCGTGTCATCTGGTTGAGGGTGCCTCATTCTCCCTCTTTGTGCGCCAGCGGGCATCCGCACAGGTTGCTGCTCTCCTCAGGTTCGAGAAGTCTTCATCTGTGAGGAGTAGTTGGATGTCCTCCGGCATCTGTTCCAGGAATATCTGGCAGAAGAGAAAACAAGGCTTGTGGCCTTCCGCTAGGGCCAGCATTTCGTCCATCAGCACCGACGAACTACGGTCCCCGAGCCCGTCTAGGTGAAGGAGCGTGGAATCCTGTTGCTAGGGGGTTAGCCTGAAAGTTCCAAGCAGCAGGTCTTTGAGGGCAGTGTACTTGCCCGTAGCTGGGGAATGGTGGATGATGTCATCCACCCTCGCTGCCATATCTTGGCCCAGAGCACTCATGACATGATAGAACATCGTGGCATCCGTGGAAATGTTACGGAGTTGAAATTGTGCTTCTGTCTGCCCTAACCATGATCTCAGTTGGTGAGTCCAAAAGGGAGCTTGATGGAGACAGTGTTAACCTCTGCCGAATCCATGGTGTTTCAGTCCAGAAAATCATCTGGGCTCCTCAGGGTCACCACTGTGGCAGTGTGAGCAGTGGAAGAAGCACAGCCACCACGCTGAAGGTCGTTAATGACTCTTTTATTTGAATTTGGCACATGCCCCTTTAAGGGCAGCGTTGGTTCAGTCACCATGTGCGTGTTGACATCTCAGACACCGCCTGGGGCGCGTGCCACGTGGGAGATTTGACTGGGGAAGAAACCCTCAGTGGTGCCAACTTCCCAAGGCTGCCCTGCCATGTGGCGTTACACGCGGGGCCGGTTCGCCCTGAGTGAGTGTGCCGCCACAGTATTTTATTATTTCACAGTAGCTTTGGGTAAAACTACAGCTGAATAGCTACAGAATTAAGACATCAAACTGCATCCAAAACTAATTTCTTGGATAATGCCACAGGGCATTTTTGGACAATATTGCTCAACTTCAGATTTACTAATATTACAAGGATTTTTGACAATGAATGGAAATGATGATTCCCGAAGGACCCCCAGTGCCTCCAGCAATCAAAGCAAGTGGGAAAAAATTAGAACCTGTACATATGGAAATACCTTGGATTGAACGTGATATTGTGGACCGGCTGAATTGCCATGTCATACAGAAAAAAACTACAGCAACATTGGGGTCGACCACCTCATATTCAAATTTTGTCAGAATTGGTGATTCCACCTGCTCCTAGAAGGATTCCACCGCAACTAAATCGGAAGCCTAACTTGGGGCTAAGGGTTAATACAAATGGCCCGCCATTAATGGAAAATGAAGATAGGAAGTTGATGGAAGTCCAAAACAGAGAAAGAAGAAAAATCAGACACGGGGCCTTCCAACAGTTACTCAGACTTCATGGAACAACTTCTGGGGCCTGAATGGTTTGTGGAGTTATCAGTTTATTTGTTCAAAAATGGGGAAAGCTGGAAATGCAGGGCTCAGGGATGAAGAAATGAGAACATTACCTTTACAACATAAAACAATTGGCGCAAACACAAAACCAAGTAAAATTAAACTACCATATATATTTTACCAGCGTTGACCAAAAAAGATTGACCAAACTAGATAAGCACTTAAGAAAGATGATTCTGGAAATAAAACTGTATTGTTTGCCAGAAATAATCCAGCTGAACTATCAGAACTGTCTTTCCACACTAGTGAAACTAATTGTGGAAGAAAAATGGCCAACAGCTAGAATGACCTTCGCTTTTGCTACAAAACAACTGCTAAAGAATAACTCCAGATAACATTTAAGTCTGCTAAAGAATATCTCGAGATAAGCTTCCTTCTTTTCTAATAAATACTTTAACCACACTATGTTCTTTGAACAACCTTCACTTCCCGGGAGGTGATCAACTCCTTATTATTATTGGAACTTTACAGACTAACTTGTTTACTTCACTGTATAAATTCGAGCTGTGCAACTGTGTAGTTCAGAGCTGAGCCCTGGCTGTTACAGGGACTGGTCTCCGAGACGTCTCGCTCTAATAAACTCTCCTGAGGTTGACTCTGAAACTCGTGTCCTTCTAGTTATTTCTCCTCAACTGAAACTGACTGGAAATTACAAAATGTGGAGATTTAAGGTTGAAGCTAACAAAATTAGTCCCTTGAATCAAAAAAAAATCTGCAGCCGCGTCAGGGGCAAGGTTCCCACTGAAGTGACGGCAATTGTTTGAGATGGTTGACCTATTGTAGCAGTAGTAGTTGAATAATGAAGTATGTGTTCCAGTATATACCTGACCGTAATTGGATTAAAATACCCTTGCATTAAATGATTCCTTTAAAACTACTTTTGAATATATTCCGCTAATGGTGGGGTGTATTTCTTTTTGGAAAAATTAAAGTGGGACCTAGGGCAAAACATATTGAGAACCACTGGTCTAAATATAAAATAAAAGTAAAATTTCATTTTAAATGTATGTTTGCGAGGCTGGGGAATTAAAAATCAAAAGCAGAACAATAGAAGAAAATGGGTAGATAAATCAGGAAAACAAATATGAACACCAAAATCACTGATCTGTCAGAAATGCACTGTTAACGAAAACTCAATAGTACATTTCCGATTATCCGAAAATCAGCTAACTGAAAATCTCAGTGATCTGATCTTTTTTTTCAGTGGTATTACGGAGTCCAGAGAACCCCAAAACCCAGCAGCAATAGATATGGTAACTTAAACAAAAGTTGCTTTTAATTATATTTGAACATGAAAATACATTCAAACTTTATCTTATTACTATCAACTTACTTAACCTATTTAGCCTACTTAATCCCCCCCCCCTCTAATACAAAGCGCAGGTGTGTATAAAGTGTATATAGGCTTAGAAAAGTTATTTGGATCACAGTCCAATCTCACTGGTTGCAGGCCATTCTTGTACTGTGCACAGACATTAGCATTAATAAAATTCACCAGACTTTGGAGCTTAACAGGCAAATGGTTGGTTTTCTGAGAGAGATTCCTTTTGTTCCAGGACATCCGCACCTGATTCCTTTCCAATCAGTCTTGCTGTCGAAACTTTCCCCCTTCAAGGTTCTCCAGATGATCCTCTTTCTTTCAGGTCACCTTTCAAACAGCTAGTCTTCTACTTTGACCAGGTAGTCATCCAAAGTTTGCCAACTTGTCTCTCCGGAATCGATTTCTCTGTCTCTCCTCTCTCAGCTCCCTCCCTCTCTGAGAGCAAAGCTGTTCTCCGCTGCCTGCAAAGACCACATGCTCTCCCAGGCATGCTGTTGAATGTTGCTACTTTGTTGCCTTCTGCAAAATAGCACTGCAAAAGTCCTGCAAAAATTCTGTTTTAAAATGTTTGTGTGAAACCTGCTCTAACAATTCCTCCCAAATCACCTCTAAATACTCTGTCACAGCGGCAATGTGATGTCAAAGGTTGAACATTTTTTTCCACGTGACATGCTCATGTAGGGCTCTGATGCACTTTTCCCACCAGTTTGGTATCAACAGAGCTCAGAACCAGTCGGGAAGAAAGACACTGAATGGCTGGATGCCAGTTCTGTGAAGTAGGTTGGAATATCGAGCCATCCGTGAGCGACTGGAGGAAGTCAGCAAGTCAGGCAGTGCATGGAGATATTGTCCTTGTTTCACGTAACTCTCTCCACTCTCTTTTTTCATTTCTTATTTACCCTCCACTGTACTTGGTTCTCCACTGTCCTGGCAGCATCAAGGAAAGTGGCCTCCCGGGCAGAAGCAAAGACATCGGGCTCTCGGGCAGGATCAGAAATGGCAGTGTGCGGGTGTTGGGGATCAGCGGTGGCAGCAAGAGCGGGAACCTCCGGCTTCCATGCTGCATCAGCAATGGCAGAGGGGAGATGTCGGGGATTAGCAACAGCCGATACAAGTATTCTGTTGAAACTACTGGGCAGCTTAAAGCCAATATTCAGTTATCCGAAAATGCAGTTTCCCGAAAAACATCTGGTCTCAAGCATTTTGGATCATCGGAAACGTACTGCATTATAGAGTTTTTAGACAAATAAATTACTTTTCTTAAATGAATAGATATCATACACATGTTTTTACAGCAAGGTTTTGTACAACTTCACAGGAACTTCTAGTGCATGTAAACCAATAATCATTTTAAGAAATAATTAATAGGATATTTATAATATCTATGTACAATGATCAAATACTGTTTGAGGTTTATTTCAATGAGGATGTGAACTGCAAAACAAAATATAGGGTATTTGAACCCACCAAAAAACACCAACCACAAGTTTACAATGAGATTCCAGTCTCGACACAAGTTAGGTACATTAGTACGAGTTTGAGTTTTCCTCTATTGAATTCTTCAGTCAAACCTGAATAATCAAACCTGAATACATTTAAAAAATGATAACCTGGTGAAATGGACATTACCAAAAATGTAACGTGGGGGCCAAGGGTGACTTGGCTGCCTGGAGCTCAGGTTTAATGCTGAAACCGTCAGAATCTCATGCAGCTACAGAGGTTGTAGGAGGCAGTGGTATCGCAGGAGGGGCAGGATCCATGCACACTCGATGTATCTGAAGAGACTCTCATTTGCTTCTTTCTCTTGGTCAGGATGCTGTACTGGTAGCGCCTCTTTGTGTGCCTTTATGGGAAAAGGAAAATAAATACATTTTATTTATGCATACGACAATAAAGAAATGTTGACCTTGATCATAGAAGGTTATAAACTTTAAAAAGGGAATGTAAATCAAAAATCATAAAATGTCTCGTAACTGAATCATAGTCAGTGAAATTATGTAATTGTCAACCGAACAGTACGAGCTATCCGGCATCTCACCTGTGGCGGAGGATGTTTTAAATATAGCTGCCAGCACCCCTGCAATTTTTGCACTAGCCGCCTTCAAAGGTCTGAGGGTAGACGTTTTCAGGCCCTTGGGATTTATTCACCTTTATTTGCCTTCTGTCAGCAAGCAACTCCTCTTTAATAGGTTCCATAACCTTACTGCTTTTTTGCCTCTCTTCCTCAACTCTGTACCAGTGGTTTGAGTAAATACAGATGCAAAATCCCATTTAAGACATTCCCATCCCTATTGCTCCAGACTTAGTCTTTAAGATGAGCAATGTTATACCTAATTATCCTTTTGCTCTCAAGTACCTCATTTCCTCCTTGTGCCTATACCTGCTATACAACTCTCATCTTCTTAGCTAGATCACCATATCCCTCGAAAACCAAAGTTCCTTATGCTTGTAACCTTGCCTTTAATCCTTACAGGAACATACAAACTCCTTCCACATTTCCTGAGAATAGGCCTTTCTCCAAATTAGAATCTCAACCCAAGGACCAAAACTATATTCTTATCCATAATTATCTTGAAACTAATGAAATTATGATTACTGGACCCCAAGTGTTCCCCTACATATACTTCTGACATCTTTATTGTCTTATTCCCAAAAAGGATATCTAGTATTGCACCCTCTCTAGTTAGTACCTCAATATATTGATTTAGAAATCAATCCCAAATACATTTGACAAACTCTAAGCCATCCCGCAGTCTTCTTGTTCCACATTCTGCTCTCACAGTTCCCGACGGGAAACAAGCACTTACCTTTCCATTTGCTTTTTAAATGCTTCTCTTCTCATTCCAAGATCTGATCTCGTAGTTCCCGAAGAGAAAAAAAATGATTAATAAATTGAGTTAATAATCAAATTCTACCTTCAATATGTGAAATGTTGCAATAGCATCTGATTTGTATAAATTAATAAAATGATTGGTTCCACATCCCCTGTCAAAAAACCGTAAATGGCTCTCTCCCTAACATCTGCTAAATAAAATCCAAAAATACACTTTTATTAAAAAAATTGGTAAATATTTGTACATGGCATATATATTTCACCATTTTCATTAAAAGGTGTGTTGTTCCACTTGATTACAAGATTTGTGCAGTATCAGATTAATATTTATTTTTTCTTTTGAATTATGTTAATTCCAAATATGGTAGCTACACCATGGGGATCAGAAAATATGGCTGCTATATCTTGATAAATATGTTAAATTTCTTTCTTTCTTTTATGTAATTATTTCCATCGGTATGCAACTGTTCACCTTCGCAGTCCATCATGCTGTATGTAGAGGGGAGTTGGATTTCCAAGTAATCACAATATATTTCTTTGCCACTGCTAAGGCTATTTTAACAAATGAAATTTGTAATTTATGACCCTGAGTCATCCTTGCAAAGATTATATGCCCAATTGGAAGAATATAGAAAAGTTTTGGGTTATAAAATAAATTGGAATAAAAGTTAAATTATGCCATTAACAGTAGGTGATTATACTCAATATCAAAGAGATATGCAGTTTAAATGGCCAAAAGAAGGTATTAAATATTTGGGTATACATACGGAGAGTAATCTGAAGAATTATATAAATTGAATTATTTATTTTTACTTAAAAAGATTGAGGAAGATTTGAAAAAATGGATGAATTTACCTATAACTTTAATTGGAAGGGTGAATTGTATAAAGATGAATGTATTTCCAAGAATACAATATCTTTTCCTGACATCACCAATTTTAATACCTCAAAAATGTTTTAAAAACTTAAATAAACTGCTAAGAAAATTTCTTTGGAAAGGTAAAATATCAAGTTTCTATTGAGAAGATAACATGGAAACACAAATTGGGAGCTTTACAGTTTCCTAATTTATAAATTATTACCGAGCTACACAGATGAGATTTCTTGCGCTTTTTTAAAAAGTTAAAAAATTGGCATGGGTTAACATAGAATTGAACAAAATAGGAGAGAAGAAAGAGGAATAATTTATATATAAGTGGGAGTCTAATTTGTTGGATGTTGATAAAGTAACACCACTATTGAAAAATGTGCTTAATGTTTGGAATAAAATAAATGATGATATTGTTGGAGGGTACATATCACCTAAAATGCTTTTGATCCAAAATTCTCTTTTAGTTTTTTCAAGAGATAGTCAGTTCTTGAATATATGGTTTTGTAAGAAATTGTTAATGTTGAAGATTGCACGTTTATGTTAGATCTGGTGATTTGTACTGGACAACATCTTTCTCTGTAATCCAAAGATTTATTTTCTTCTTTCTTTTATACCTATAAAGTTATATTTTTTCACTTTCTACATTGTTTCTTTGAGGAGGTGCTTGGGTTGGAGGGAAGGGGTTCTTGGGGATGGGGTGAAAACCATGTATGTAATCAATCTGTTTTTGATATCTGTTAGAGTAACAATTATAACTACTACATGTATGGAATTTTAAATAAAATATTTTTAAAAAATAGAAATTTGGAGTTTAGTTAGTTTATTGCTTATTTCAGTGAAGTTGCTCAAAAGATAAAGCTCCTGGTCACCAATGAAAACCACCCCTATTATTCTTGTTAATATTTCAGCATTATGCTGCCAGAAATGTTGCACCTTCACACATGACCATGTGGAATGTAGAAACATTCCTATTTATGTTCCACACCTGAAACATATCTCTGATATTTCAGATCTTGATTTCTGCAACTTCTGGAGAGTGAGATATAATTGGTGTAGGAAATTATATTGAAATAATCTGAATCTTGACTTTATAATTTTTTAATATAATAAGGTTGGTTGTACATCTTTTTAAAAATTTTTCACACTATGAACCATATTGACCAAATACACATAAACCTTTCCCTCTTGAATATACAGTGTCATTTTCTCCCTTTTTTCCCCTCGCTTCCCTCCCTCTTTCCCACCCCCCTCCCCACTCACTAAACGTTCAACATATGCGATACATTAAACAATGCCATCACACAATGAAAATAAACAAGGAAATTGTGTCATCTACTTTTACACACTGGGTCAGTTCATTTCGTCTTCTTCTCCTTCTGTCATTTTAGGGGGTGGAGGTCCGCGGTAGGACTTCTCTGTTGTGTTCCATGTACGGTTCCCAAATTTGTTCGAATACTGTGATGTAATTTCTTAAATTATATGTTATTTTTTCCAATGGAATACATTTATTCATTTCCATGTACCATTGCTGTACTCTCAGGCTCTCTTCTGATTTCCAAGTTGACATTATACATTTTTTTGCTACAGCTAAGGCTATCATAATAAATCTTTTTTGCGCTTCATCCAGTTTGAGGCCTAATTCTTTACTTCTTATATTATTTAGAAGAAAGATCTCTGGATTTTTTGGGATGTTGCTTTTTGTGATTTTATTTAATACCTGGTTTAGATCTTCCCAAAACTTTTCCACTTTCTCACATGCCCAAATTGCATGTCCTGTTGTTCCCGTTTCCTTCTTACAGCGAAAACATCTATCTGATTCTGTTGGGTCCCATTTATTTAACTTTTGTGGCATGGTGTATAGCCTGTGTAACCAATTATATTGTATCATACATAACCTCGTGTTTATTGTATTTCTCATAGTTCCGGAGCATAGCTTTTCCCATGTTTCATTCTTTATCTTTATGTTTAGATCTTGTTCCCACTTTTGTTTGGGTTTACAGCTTATTTCATCGTTCTCTTTCTCTTGCAGTTTGATGTACATGTTTGTTATAAATCTTTTAATTATCATTGTGTCTGTAATCACATATTCAAAGCTGCTTCCTTCTGGTAACCTCAGTCTGCTTCCCAATTTGTCCTTCAAGTGGGTTTTCAGTTGGTGGTATGCAAACATTGTACCGTGAGTTATTCCATATTTGTACTTCATTTGTTCAAAAGAAAATAAATTATTTCCCAAAAAACAATTTTCTATTCTTTTGATTTCTTTTCTCTCCCATTCTCTAAAGGAAAGGTTATCTATTGTGAAAGGGGTTAGATGATTTTGCGTCATTATTAATTTTGGTAGTTGATCATTTGTTTTTTCCTTTCTACATGAATCTTCTTCCAAATGTTGAGCAGATGGTGCAGTACTGGTGAATTTCCCTGTTGCACCAGTTTTTCATTCCACTTGAATAGTATATGTTCAGGTACCTTCTCCCCTATTTTATTTAGCTCTAACCTGGTCCAATCTGGTTTTTCCCTTGTTTGATAAAAATCTGATAGGTATCTTATTGTGCTGCTCTATAATAATTCTTAAACTTTGGTAGCTGTAAGCCCCCTTGTTTGTACCATTCTGTTAATTTATCTAGCGTATCTTCGGTTTCCCCCCGTTCCATATTTTTTTTAGCTCCTTGAAAAATTTCTCTGAAATAGGTATTGTGTCCTTGGGAAGATATTCATTTTAATGCAATTTACCCTTCCTATCAGTGTTAGTGGTAAATCTTTCCAATGTTCTAAGTCATCTTGTAATTTCTTCATTAATGGCTGATAATTTAATTTGTATAGATGGCCTAGATTATTATCTAGTTGAATACCTAGGTATCGGATTGCTTGTGTTTGCCATTTAATGGTGATTCTTTCTTAAACTTTGTGAAATCTGCATTATTCATCGGCATCACTTCACTTTTATTTGTGTTGATCTTGTACCCGATACTTCTCCATATTCCTTCAATTTCTTATGTAATTCTTTTATTGATAATTCTGGTTCTGTTAATCTTGACTTTATAATTGATGTCATGTTAGCCAAACACCAATCAGACCAGCATCTTTCCATTATTACAACATCGAGATTTGACTCCCATCTCTCTCTATCTGTAAACCTGGTTTTGCACTTTCATTCTGGAAAGCATAGTACATTTTAGTTATAAATTGAGGTGTATTCCCCAGCCAAATCGTTTGTTCCATTTCACTATTTTCAGGTGGGGCCCCCACCATATTTGGCCCCCATCTCTCTTAGCTGGAGAAAAGAAAAGAAGTCCCATTAGCTACTCCATATTTATTTCTCAATGCTAAAGAGCTGTGCATTTTTCGTGGTTTAATGTCTCACGTAGACTTGAGTCAATGGGTCCCTACCTACATAGGGAACGGGTGGGGCCAGTTGGTATCGGCCTGTCAGTCCATGAACGTCTGCATCAGACTGATGGTAAGTCGGATGGTAAGGTTGCAGACGTACTTGGAAAAGGTCAGGAATCTCTGTATTCCCAGGAAACTCATCAGGGAGTTGTTGTCTTTGGCCCAAAGTCCTCTGGCTCCGATCACGAATCCGAAGAACTGGATGTTCTGGCCGCCTGTGAGCTCTTTTATCTCCTCCTTCAGGTGCCGGTACTTGTCCGCTTTTTCTTTCCAAGCTTTCTGGTGGATTTGTTGTTGTCCTCGTACCTGATGGTGACGTCCACAACCGCGACGTTGTCATTCTTCGCCAAGACAATCATCAATATAACTTATTTCTTTATCGTACATTGAATTTAATATTTTGTTACCCAGATTCGAGGGCAGCCACACATTTTTACATAATGGTGTTCTTAATAATATCCCTGCTTTTTCTCCCAATACACTGATTTATTTCCTGCCATATTCTAAACATATATATTAATGTAGGGTTATCGGTCTTGTTATTAACAAAATTCCACTTGGAAAAAAAAGTCCTTTGCTGTCTCTTCTTTAACTAAATTTAATCCCATTCTGATCCAAGAAGGGGGATTGTCCTTTTCAAAAAAGAATGATAAAAATCTTGCTTTTGCTGATAAAAAGTATCTTTTAATTAAATTCTCAGCACTTTGCTATCCTATAGGACTTGTCATATGTGAGTATTTAATAATTTAAATACATTTTAAGTAGTGCAATAGGCAATGATTGAAAAAGATACTGTAATCTTGGCATCACCTTTATTTTAATACAATTTACTTACTCTTCCCACTGAAGTAATTGGCAGGCCTTTCCATTTCTGTAAATCTTCCTCTTTTTTTCCTCAAAGAGTAGTGTAATTACATTTATACAAGTTCAGTAAATTATTATCTGTCATTCTTCTAAATATTTGATTCCATCTATCTTCCATTTAAATCTACAGTTGGTAGGAACAGGTTTGCTAATTGCACATCGAAGCTGCTGAAGGATGTCCAGTTAAGAGTTGGTTGCGAAATGAATATCCCCTGGAACTGTCAGGACCGTACTCTCAACCATCTCTGCAGACGATGCAGACAAATCTTTCTTTGGAGCCATGCGCACTCCCAGTAGAACCCATGGCAACTCTTTCACCCAATTGCGACCGGTGAGTCTGGCCTTAAGTGCAGTCTGTAGTTGCTGGTGGAAACGTTCCACAAGGCCATTGGACTGTGGGTGGTACGCTGTGGTATGGTGCAGGTTTGCGCCACAAAAGCATGCAAATGCAGTCCATAACGCAGAGGTGTATAGTGCTCCACGATCTGAAGTTATGTGCATTGGGACACCAAATCTAGCAATCCAATTGATGATGAATGCTTTGCCACATGTCTCAATGTCACTGGATGGCAATGGGATGGCCTCTAAACAGCACATGAAATGGTCTATGCCTGTTAGAATATATCTCATGTTTTGAGATATGGGCAATGGTCCAACCAGGTCCACGTGTTCCAACCGCCTGCGTACCACCAGGAAAGGCTGAAGAGGTGCCTTAGTATGCCGCTGAATTTTGGCAGTCTGGCAGGAGGTACATGTGGAGGCCCATTGCGCGACGTCTTTTTTCAGTCCACACCATACGTATTTTTTTGACATGAGCTTGACAGGTATTCTGATGGACGGATGTGTATCTGATCAAAAAGGCGTCGCCTCCAAAATGCCGGAATCACTGGTCTCGGGTAGCCCAAAGACATGTCACAAAGTAGGGTTGAGCCACCCAGTTGTGGTGCCACTTAGTGTATGTCCAGGTTAGTAATGGCCGTACTGTATGCCTGAACATCAGGGTCCATGGCCTGTGCACTGGCTAATTCAGGAATATCAATGCCACCTTGAATATGATATACAGTCAGCTGGACAGCATATCCACAATGAGATTGTCTTTACCTGAAACATGGCTCACATCTGTCGTGAATTCTGAAATGTATGATAAGTGACGCTGCTGTCTTGCAGACCATGGATCAGTTATTTTGCTGAAGGCAAAAATGAGTGGCTTGTGGTGTGTAAACAGTGAATTGTCAACCTTCCAAAACATATCAGAAGTGCCGTTCCTGATCAAATGCACTATATTTCATCTCTGATGGCTGTAGATGTCTGCTAGAGAAAGCGATAGGTTGGCAATGGTCATCGATGTTCTTTTTTCTTTTTCTTCTTCTTTGGCTTGGCTTCGCGGACGAAGATTTATGGAGGGGGTAAAAGTCCACGTCAGCTGCAGGCTCGTTTGTGGCTGACAAGTCCGATGCGGGACAGGCAGACACGGTTACAGCGGCTGCAGGGGAAAATTGGTTGGTTGGGGTTGGGTGTTGGGTTTTTCCTCCTTTGCCTTTTGTCAGTGAGGTGGGCTCTGCAGTCTTCTTCAAAGGAGGTTGCTGCCCACCAAACTGTGAGGCGCCAAGATGCATGGTTTGAGGCGATATCAGCCCACTGGCGGTGGTCAATGTGGCAGGCACCAAGAGATTTCTTTAGGCAGTCCTTGTACCTTTTCTTTGGTGCACGTCTGTCACGGTGGCCAGTGGAGAGCTCGCCATATAACACGATCTTGGGAGGGCGATGGTCCTCCATTCTGGAGACGTGACCCACCCAGCGCAGCTGGATCTTCAGCAGCGTGGACTCGATGCTGTCGACCTCTGCCATCTCGAGTACTTCGACGTTAGGGATGAAAGCGCTCCAATGGATGTTGAGGATGGAGCGGAGACAACGCTGGTGGAAGCATTCTAGGAGCCGTAGGTGATGCCGGTAGAGGACCCATGATTCGGAGCCGAACAGGAGTGTGGGTATGACAACGGCTCTGTATACGCTTATCTTTGTGAGGTTTTTCAGTTGGTTGTTTTTCCAGACTCTTTTGTGTAGTCTTCCAAAGGCGCTATTTGCCTTGGCGAGTCTGTTGTCTATCTCATTGTCGATCCTTGCATCTGATGAAATGGTGCAGCCGAGATAGGTAAACTGGTTGACCGTTTTGAGTTTTGTGTGCCCGATGGAGATGTGGGGGGGCTGGTAGTCATGGTGGGGAGCTGGCTGATGGAGGACCTGTTTTCTTCAGGCTGACTACTGTTCTAGAATTGCACTCACGACCATACACGAGGCATCAGTGCTAAGTGTCAAGGAAGCATCGGGGTTGGGATGGCTGAGCATTGCTGCGTTGGCCAAAACTAATAATCTGTCCCCTTAAAAATGCTTTAAACACGTCCCACAGTATAAACTTGCTGCTCACCGAATCCCTACTTATATCAAAAAACTGTTGAGTTTAAGTAATACATTTACAAAATTCCACATTTTCCAAGAATGAAGAATTAAATCTCCAACGATAAGATGGACCCATCTTATCTGTTCCCACATATGTCATCAAGACTAAAGAATGGGCAGACAAAATCCGAGAATTATATTCAATCGACACTACATTAAGCAACAATTGATTCGACATCAGGAAAAAAATCAATTCTAGAGTAAGTGCCATATTGAGCCGAATAATATGAATAATCTTTCTCTTTAAATTCATCCTCTTCCCTACATCGATTAAACTCTCATCAAAAACAATAACTTTGCCGTATTTTTCCTAAGCTTTACATTGTCTGACTTATCCATCAATGCATCCCATCATAAAATCACCTCCCATCATAATTTGATCCTTAGCATCTGACAGATTAAGCAAAACATCCTGAAAAAATATCTCATCATCTACATTTGGAACCAATGTCCAGAATTCTGAAGAGATTTTACAATTAACTTTTAAAACCCTTCCAATTGCCTCATATACGGACTCCAAAGTGAAAGATAAGTTCTTATGAATTAAAATCGTTACCCCTGTAGCTTTTGAATTAAAACAATGTATAACCTGACCTACCCAATCTCTTTTCAATTTTTGAAGTGCACTGTCCATTAAATGTGTTCCTTGCAAAAACGCAATGTCAACCTTAAACTTCTTAATATAAGTTAACACTTCCTTACATTTATTCGAATTCTTGAGCCCATTCATATAAAATGTAGCAAATTTCAACATCGCTTTTCCAACTCCAAGGTAGTCCAAAGACCTTCTAAACTTACCGATTGGTTTAAAATTGGATTCTTCATCGTTTATGCTCTGGTTTTCTTCATGCTTGTATTTAATTACTTGTAAAAACAAAGTTTGAGAACTTTATATATTTAAAGGTTGCTATAAAACAGGCTTTTATTGAAATCTGCTGGGAGATATGTTCAAACATGTCTCTCCTCTACGACTGTTTGAATTGAGCTGTTTTTTTAAATCATTTGAAAGGTTGAAGGAAAAATATCAAATTTCTAATCACACGCTTTTCTGTTATTGTCAACTTAAATCAAGGTTGTGCGATTATTTTGGGAGACAACTGCATTTACCTTAAGAATCTAAACTTTAAGTGTTGATTCAGGACAGAGGGAAGAAGGGTTTTATTTTGGAAATGTATAAATTACTGCAGTAGAAAATGCCTAAAACTGAGCTGCATAAATCACGACTTAAATGGGTGAAGGACTTGGGAGTTCAATTTGAAAATGATCGTTGGAGGAATATTTGTAGAGATACTAAGATAGTAAATGTTAGGTACAGACTGGTGACATAATTTTATACACAAATTATATTTGACCCCTAAACGTTTGAAAAGATATAAGCTCTGTGCTTCAGATCAGTGTTTTCAGTGCAATGACCAAAAAGGTACGTTTTTGCACTCAGGATGGTCTTATTAGGAGTTTGGGGGTTTTGGTACAGAATAAGAGATTGTTTACAAAACATTTTAAAAATAAAATTCTCTTTAGACCCAAAGATATTTTTAATTGGAGATGTTAGTGAAATGGGCTTGATACATAAATTAGATAAATTTCAAATAGGATTTTTGAGATTAGCTTTAGCAGTGGCAAGGAAATGTACAGCTATTTCATAGAAAGACCAAATGGAGCTTAATTTATAAAGATGGCATTTGGAAATAAGATCATGTATTCCAATGGAGAAGATAACATAATTTATGGGATGAATATTTTGTACTTAAAAGGATTTGGAGCCCATATTTGGATGATTTGAATTTGAAAATTTAAGACTGGTCTTGAGTGCCGCCGAGTCTCCTTATCATATATGAAATCAATGAAGCTAGGTGTTCTCCTCATCTATTTTTTTCCTTCTCTTCTGCTATTCTTTTCTTTGTTGGGGGTAGGGGTTTTAGAGGAAGGATAGAGGGAGGGGATAGTGTTAAGTTTGGGGGGCTAGGATATTTTTGTCGGATTTTCTGTAGTTATTTTTAGTTATATTTCTGGAACCATGTTTAAATTTTGACAAATTGTTATATTTCAGTTCTGTAACTGTGGTTATGGCTTTTTTCTTATTACTTAAAAAAATAAGAATGGAGCTATAAGTAAGAGAAAATCTCGGCTAAAACACCTTTGTTTCAAAATAAGCTTTTTCCCTTTACAGTTAATAATCTACTTCTGAAGTTATGGGACCAAAAAGGAATTAAATTGGTATAAGATTGTTATGAGGAGGGTTGTTTTATTTCTTTTCAAGGAATGAAAGAGAAATAGGAAATTTCTTTGAGTACTCTTTCTTCTTATTATCGTTAAAGGTTTATTGTTAGATAATTTTGGACACACCTTGAGGCTTCCTAGGAGGTCTAAATTTGAAATTTTACTTACCGATGGTGGTAAGAAAGGTTTTTATACCTGATATGTATATCTTATTGCAGACTAAAATGCCTAAACCAGATGTTGATAAAACTAGAGTGAAATGGGAAACAGATTTGGAAATATCTATTTCTCCAGATGATTGGATGTCAATATAGAAACATAGAAGATAGGAGCAGGAGTAGGTCATTCGGCCCTTTGAGCCTGCTCCACCATTCAATGAGATCATGGCTGATCTTAAAGTTCAGTACCCCGTCCCCGCCTTCTCTCCGTAACCCCTAATTCCCTTATACTGAAGAAATATATCTAATTCCTTCCTAAATATATTCAATGAACCTGCCTCTACTGCTCTCTGTGGCAATGAATTCTACAGATTCACTACCCTCTGGGTAAAGAAATTCCTCCTCATCTCGGTTCTAAATGGTTTGCCTATTATCCTCAAACCATGGCCCCGGGTTCTGGATTTTCCCACCATTGGAAACATCCCTTCTGCATCCATTCTGTCCAATTCTGCCAGAATTTTATAGGTCTCTATGAGATCCCCTCTCAATCTTCTAAACTCCAGCGAGTACAATCCCAATTCGCGCAATCTTTCCTCATAAGTCATTCCTGCCATTCCAGGTATCAGCCTGGTAAATCGCCTCTGCATTCCCTCCATTGCAAGAACATCCTTCCTTAGATAAGGTGACCAAAACTGCACACAATACTCCAGGTGGGGTCTCACCAAGGCTCTGTACAGCTGCAGTAAGGAATCCTTATTCCTATAGTTAAACCCTCTTGATATGAAGGCCAACATACCATTTGCCTTTTTAACCACCTGCTGTACCTGCATGCTCGCCTTCAGAGACTGGTGTACAGTACCCCTAGGTCTCTCTGCACTTCCCCATCTCTTAATCTATTGCCATTCAGATAGTAATCTGCCCTCCGGTTTGTATTACCAAAGTGGATAATCTCACATTTATCCACATTGTAGTGCATTTGCCATGTATCGGCCCAGTTCCCCAATTTATCCAAATCACACTGGAGCTTCCTGACCCCCTCTTCAGTGCACACAACCCCTCCTAGCTTAGTGTCGTCTGCAAATTTGGAGAAATTACATCTAATCCCCTCATCCAGATCATTAATGTAAATTGTGAACAGCTGGGGTCCCAGTACAGATCCCTGTGGCACCCCACTGGTCACCGCCTGCCACTCAGAAAACGAGCCATTTATCCCAACTCTCTGTTTTCTATCTGCCAGCCAGTTCTCAATCCACATCAATACCTTGCCCCCAATCCCATGAGCCTTGATTTTGCATGCCAGTTGTTTATGTGGGACCTTATTGAAGGCCTTTTTGAAATCCAGGTACACCACATCCACTGGCTCTCCCCCATCTATTTTACCTGTCACCATCTCAAAGAATTCCAATAGATTTGTCAAGCATGAGTTACCTTTTGTAAATCCATGTTGACTCTGTCCGATCCCTTCTCTGCTAGTCATATGCTCCGTTATTACATCCTTAATAATGGATTCCATCATTTTGTCCACTACTGATGTAAGGCTCACCGGCCTATAATTCCCCGCTTTTTCTCTACCCCCCTTTTTAAATAGTGGGGTAACATTAGCTACCCTCCAATCCATGGGTAGAGATCCTGAGTCTATCGAGTTCTGGAAAATAATTCTTAAAGCATCTGCTATCTGAATGGCCAATTCCTTAAGTACCCTAGGATGTAGATTATCAGGCCCTTGGGATTTATTTGCCTTCAATCCCATCAATTTCCCCAAGACCATGTCCTTAGAGTTACTGATTTATTTCAGTTCCTCCCTTGCATTAGTCTCTATGTTTCCCAACATCCTTGGGAGGTTATTTGTATCGTCTCTTGTAAAACAGAACTAAAGTAAGAATTTAATTGGTCTGCCATTTCTTTATTCCCCATTATATATTCCCCTGATTCTGACTGCAAGGGACCTACTCTGGATTTCACCAATCTTTTCCTCTTGTCATATCTATAAAAGCTTTTGCAGTTGGTTTTTATGTTTGCCGCAAGCTTACTTTCGTAATTTATTTTTGCTCTCTTGATTAATCCCTTCGTCCTCCTTTGGTGCATCTTGAACTGTTCCCAGTCTTCGGATTTGGTACTTTTTTTGGCCAATTGATATGCTCTCTCTTTGGACCTAATGCTGTCTCTAATTTCCATTGTTCGGTGACGAAAATTGTAAATGTAAGGTATATATTGGTTCATTATAATTTTATTCATCAATTATATTTGACTCCGGAGAAATTAATTTAAATATGTTTCTTCAGATTTATGTTTTAGATGTCATAAGGAAGTTTTTTTACATTTGATTTGGTTGTGTGAGACAGTTAAACCTTTGGAATAAAATCAAGGAATTTTTGGAGGATATGTTTAAATTTAAAATTCCACTTGATCCTATGATATTTCTATTGGGCCATATTAAAACATTACATAATAACATAACAATTACAGCACGGAAACAGGCCATTAGGCCCTTCTAGTCCGCACCGAACCAAACACCCCTTTCTAGTCCCACCTCCCTGCACAATGCCCATAACCCTCCATCTTCTTCTCATCCATAGACCTGTCCAACCTTTTCTTAAATAATACAATTGACTCCGCCGCCACTATTTCTCCCGGAAGATGATTCCACACAGCTACCACTCTCTGAGTAAAGAAGTTCCCCCTCATGTTACCTCTAAACCTCTGCCCCCTAATTCTTAACTCATGTCCTCTTGTTTTAATCTTTCCTCCTCTTAACGGAAATAGTCTATCCACATCCATTCTGTCTATCCCTTTCATAATCTTAAATACTTCTATCAAATCCCCTCTCAACCTTCTACGCTCCAAAGAATAAAGACCCAATCTGTCCAATCTCTCCCCATACTCCAGATGCTTAAACCCAGGCAACATTCTGGTAAACCTTCTCTGCACTCTCTCCACTCTGTTTATATCCTTCCTATAATTAGGCGACCAGAACTGCACACAAAACTCCAAATTAGGCCACACCAACGTCTTATACAATCTCAACATCACCTCCCAACTCCTATATTCCATGCAATGATTGATAAAGGCCAGCATACTAAAAGCCTTCTTCACCACCCTATTCACGTGAGTTTCTACCTTCAGGGAACGATGTACCGTTACTCTTAAATCTTTCTGCTCTTCTGTATTCCTCAATGCTCTCCCATTCATCACATATGTCCTATTCTGATTCTTCTTACCAAAATGAAGCACCTCACACTTATCAGCATTAAATTCCATCTGCCATTTTTCAGCCCACTTTTCTAAGCAGCCCAAATCCCTCTGCAATCCTTGAAAACCTTCTTCATTATCCACTATTCCACCTATCTTAGTATCGTCTGCATATTTACTAATCCAATTCACCACCCCATCATCTAGATCATTAATGTATATAACGAACAACAGTGGGCCCAATACAGATCCTTGAGGCACACCACTGGTCACCGGCCTCCAACCTGACAGACAATTATCCACTACCACTCTCTGGCCTCTCCCTTTCAGCCAATGTTCAATCCATTTGACTATCTTAAAATTTATTCCTAAAGACTGCACCTTCCTAACTAACCTTCCATGTGGTACCTTATCGAAGGTCTTACTGAAGTCCATATAGACAACATCCACTGCGCTACCCTCATCCACATTCCTAGTCACCTCTTCAAAAAATTCAATCAGATTGGTCAAACATGACCTTCCTCCCACAAATCCATGTTGAGTGCTCCTGATCAGACCCTGTCTATCCAGATGTTTATAAGTACTATCTCTAAGAATTTTCTCCATTAATTTACCTACCACAGACGTCAAACTTACAGGCCGATAGTTGCCAGGCTTCCTCCTTGAACCCTTTTTAAATAACGGAACCACATGCGCAATGCGCCAATCCTCCGGCACTATCCCCATATCTAATGACATTTGGAAAATTACCGCCAGAGCCTCTGCTATTTCCTCCTTCACTTCTCTCAATGTCCTGGGGAAGATCCCGTCTGGTCCCGGAGACTTATCCACCTTTATATTCTTCAAAAGCCTTAAAACTACACCTTTTGTAATCTCTATATTCCCCATATTTACCCAATTTGCTTTTTTTATCCCACATCTCCCAATATCCTTCTCCTTAGTGAATACCGAAGAAAAGAAACTGTTCTATATCTCCCCCATTTCTCTAGGCTCCACAAACAGTTTTCCACTCTGATTTTCTAAGGGACCAATTTTGTCTCTAGCTTTCCTCTTACCATTAACATATTTGTAGAACTCTTTTGGATTAGTTTTCACCCTGCTTGCCATAGTTTTCTCGTACCTTCTTTTAGCTTTCCTAATTCCTCTCTTAAGATTCCTCTTACATTCAATGTATCTTTCAAACATCTCCTTAACTCCATGCTTCTTATATCTAATGTACGCCTCCCTTTTTCTTCGAACCAAGTTTCCAATATTCCTTGAAAACCACGGCTCTCTCAAACCTTATGCCCCTCCTTTTAACCTAACAGGAACATAAAGCTTTTGCACTCTCAAAATCTGATCTTTAAAAGACTTCCATCTCTCTACTACATCCTGCCCATAAAACAAATTGTCCCAATGCACACCCTGCAAGTCCTTTCGCATCTCCTCAAATCTAACTTTTCCCCAATCAAAAACCTCAATCCTTGGCCCTGATTAAGTTTGGAGATAAATTAGATAAATTTCAATTTGCTTTTTTAAAGCTAGCTTTAGCAGTGGCTAGGAAATGCCTTGCAGTTACATGGAAAAATGAGACTAAATTGAATATTCAACCATGGCATGTGGAGAAGAGATCATATATTCCTTTAGGGAAAATAACTATCTACAAAATAGTTATTCTATCTTTATTAAAACTTGGATCCCGTACATGGAATGGATGTGATTAAATTATTAAAACTTTCTTCTCCATGCATTGGTCCCAATCCATGGCATATAATTGAATGTACTGTTTTAGTAGATCTCACTTCTTTTTTCTTGTCTTTTGGGGGTAGTTTAGAGGGGGGTTGGGTGGGGTGGGAGGGATAGGGGTGGGGTGGGGGGTTTATGGGATAAAATACTATGCATTGGATTGTATTTTGAATGTATGATTTATTATTGTTTATAAAAATATCAAAAGAAAGGAAAACAACAGCTGAACAAACTCAGAAGGACTGGGCCTGGTGCCACAATCTGAGTGCAGTTTGCTGTTCTAAGAGGTTTTCAGAAAGAGAGAGAATTCAGTTCTACAGTCCAGCAGCAGCCGCTGGGACTGGAACAGGAGAAGCTGACAAGCTTGTGGAAAAACCCCATTTTGAAGACAGGTTGTGAGTTCTTAGTTCAGCCTGGTCAAAGCCCTTGTGGTCCATACAAGAAGAGATGGCTGGCTATATAATGTTTCACTTGAAATAAAGGAAACAGAAAAGGAACTCTGATGACCTGAAAGAAAAAGGTTATCATCTGGAAAACCATGATGGGGCAAGTTTCTTCGGCAAGACACTGAAGTGACTGATCAGAAGGAGTCAGTTGTGGGTGTCCAATGAGCAACAAATCTCTCTCTGAAAACTAACAAGAACCTTCCTGAGTGGTAACCATTTATCTTTCAAGCATCAAAGCCTGGTGAACTTCATCAATGTTAAATTCCGTGCACAGTATAAAAATTGCCTGATACCAGTGAACTTGGAGGAGTGAGAATTGAGATTGGACAGTGAATCAAAGAACTTTTCTGAACTTATATACACATTATGTACACATGTACTTAGAATTAGAAGGGGGTTAAGTAAGTTTATAGCATAAGTTGAAGTTTGATCCTGTTTTCATGTTTAAAGATAATTAAAAGCAACTTTTGTTTAGGTAACCATTTGTCTTGGTGAATTTCTATTCCTGCTGGGTTTTGGGGTCCTCTGGGCCCACAACATTATGTAAATAGCACGTCATCAGCAAATACATTAATTTGATGTTCTTCTGGTCCAACTTTGGAGCCCATATCCGGCTCTCTCCTTATAATCTCTGCCAGTGGCTCGATAGCTAGGATAAAAACCACTGGAGACAGAGGTCACCCCTGTCCACTTGATTTACTCAAGGTAAAGTACTGTCATCTGATTATTAGTTATAGATTTGGCTTGTGGTCTATGATAGAGTTCTAATCCAATTGAAAATTTTTCTGCCTATACCAATTTTTTACAATGTTTTGAATAAGAATAAATCTTTAAATTGTCTATAGAGCTCAGGAGGAAACCCATAAACCCATCCTTCCCCTGGAGATTCGTGAGCTTGTAATGTACCCAAAGCTTTTTTGATTCCTTCTCTTGTGAAAGGGGCATCTAAATCAACTTGTTGTTTATCTTCTAATTTTTGAAATTCAACATTTGTTAAAAATTTGTCCATTTCATTTTCATCTCCTAGTAATTCTGATTTATATAGTTTTTTTTAAAGTATTGTCTAAAAATATTATTTATTTCTTTTAGATTATATGTTATAATGTCAGCCTGTTTTTATTGCATTTATCATTCTAGGTGACTCTTCTTCCTTTACTTGCCAAGATAAAATTTTATGCACCCGTTCTCCTAAAGTTAATGGTGAATGATCTGATAAAACTCTTGCCAAGTATTCCATTTTTACCACTTTAAACTGGGAAGACATTAAAAACAAATCAGTCCTTGTATGTGAATCATGTACCCTTGAAAAGAACAAATAGTCTCTTTCTACAGGATTAAGCTGCCTCTATACATCAATCAAATTTAAATCCTTCATAAATGATAATGTCAATTTTGCAGCTTTTGCCCTTGTTACTGTTCTGGCTGATTTATCCAATATTGGATCTAGAGATAAATTGAAATCTCCTCTGACCAGTATAATTCGTCTTCCCTCTGCTGTTTTTAAAAAGATATCTTTCATAAAGTCATCAACGTCAAAATTTGGTGCATAATTTGGTGCCTCTGTAGCCCAGAAAGGAAGTAATAGGAAGAATAGGGCGATAGTTAGAGGGGACTCGCTGGTGAGGCAGACGGTCAGAGGTTTTATGTAGAAGAGATAAAGAAAACTGAATGGTGGTTTGCCTCCCTGGTGCCAGGGTCTGGGATGTAGCTACACGAGTCCAGAACATCCTAAAGGGGGAAGGGAAAGAGCCTGAGGTTGTGGTTCACAGATACCAATGACATTGGTAGGTAGGAAGAAGTAGTCCTGCAAAATGAATATAAGGAGTTAGGCAGGGAGCTCAGAAGAAGCACCACTAAGGGCGTAATCTCTGGATTACTTCCTGTGCCATGCGATAGTGAGGGCAAAAATAGAGTCAGGTGGAGACTGAATGTGTGGCTGAAGGGGTAGAGTGAAAGACAGGGTTTCTAATTTTTGGACCACTGGGACCATTTCGGGGGGGGGGGGGGGGGAAAGGAACCTATACTGTAAGGATGGGTTACATCTAAATCCCAGAGGTACCAGTCTCCTGGCAGGGGTGTTTGCTAGGGCTTTAAACTAGTAAAGTTGGGGCAAGTGTTCATGTCAGGGAGGAAAGCAAGAACAGAGAAAAGGCTTTTTCACACAATCTGAAGGTAGAACAGCAGCAGGTAATAAATAGTGGCCACAGTAACAATTGGAGAGAGGGTGAGAAGCAGAAAGTTAAAGGTGGAAAATCTCTGAGATGCATTTATTTCAATGCAAAGAGTGTGGTAAACAAGGTGGATGAACTAATGGTGTGGATTGACACGTGGCCTTATGATGTGATAGCAATTAGTGAGACATGGTTGAAGGAAGGTTGTGACTGGCAGTTAAATATTCCAGGATTTCGCTGCTTTAGACGTGGCAGAATTGGCGGGGTTAGAGGGGGAGGTGTGGCGTGGCTTGTCAGGGAAGATATTACAGCGGTGCTGAGGCAAGATAGACTGGAGGACTCATCACACGAGGCTCTGTGGTTTGAACTAAAAAATAAGAAAGGTGAGGCTAAAATATAGGGGTAATATTACAGGCCACCAAAAGAGGACAGGGAATTGGAAGAGCAAATGTGCAGGGAAATAGCTGAGACGTGTAGTAGAAATAGGGTTGTAATAGTTGGGGATTTCAATTTTCCTAATATTGATTGGGAAACACAATCAGTGAGAGGGCAAGATGGCTTAGGCTTTGTACAGTGTGTTCAGGATTGCATTTTACAACAGTATGTTGAGGTGCCTACTAGAGGGGAGGCAGTGTTAGATCTATTGTTAGGGAACGGAATAAGGCAGGTGACGGAAGTGTGCGTTGGTGAGAACTTTGGATCATGGGTCCATTAGCTTAAACTTAAATATGGAAAGGGATAGGTCAGGTACAAAGATTGAAGGTCTTCGAGTGGGGGAAGGCCAGATTTGAAGAAATGAGAAAGGATTTGCAGAAAATTGTATGGGCTGATTTTTTTTATCTGGAAAGGATATAGAGGAGACTTGGAGGGTATTTAAAGAAGAGATATTGAGAATGCAGGATCTTTATGTGCCAGTCAGATCGAAAGGCAAGGCCAAAAGTTCAAGGGAACTGTGGTTTTCTGGAAAAATTAGGATGTGGGTTCGGGATAAGAGGGGGCCATATACTAAATTTGAGAAGCAAAAAAATGGATAAGATGTATGATTATTACATAGATTGCAGAAAAAAACTTTAAGAAGGAAATTAGAAAGGTAAAAAGAAGGTATGAGGTGTCAATAGCCGATAAGGTAAAAGTGAATCCAAAGGGTCTTTACAGATATGTGAATAGTTAAAGGAGGGTTAAGGATAGAATAGGACCGCTGGAAAATGAGAGCGGTGAACTGTGCGAGGAACCCTATCAGATGGGAGAGATATTAAACGATTTCTTTACATCTATGTTCACGAAGGAAAAGGGCATTGGACTACGTGCGATAAATGAAGCAAATGGTTTAGCTATGGAAAAGATAGGGATTAGTAAAGAGAGGGTTTTGGAGATCCTAGGGTCAGTAAAAGTGGTTAAGTCTCCTGATCCTGATGGGATTTTCCCCAGGACGTTAAATAGCGGAGGCACTGTCAGTGATTTTTCAATGATCACTGGAGGAGGGTGTGGTGCCGCGGGACTGGAGGGCTGCTAATGCAGTTCCGTGGTTTAAAAAAGGCACAAGGTGTCGGCCAAGTAATGAAAGGCCTGTAAGCTTGACTTTGGTGGTAGGGAAAGTTATGGAGGGTATTACAAATCTTCCAGCTTGGTCAGTCAGTGTCTCTTCTATTATTACTGGTACATTTTTATTAATTAGAATGGCTACTCCTCTTGCTTTTGAGGCAAATGAAGACAATATTACTTTCCCCACCCATCCTCTTTTTAAATTAGCATGTCCCAGTTTAGTAAGATGTGTTTCTTCCAGAAAGAGTATTTCTGCCTTTAATTTTTTTTTAGTGTGTGCCAAGACCTACTTCTTTTTCATCATCTGGTTTATCCCATTAACATTAAGACTAATAATTTTTAGTGCCCATTTCATATTAATTTTTTGAAACCAATATTGTTTAACAATAAAACCTTTTTGATTATTTAAATAATAGTGACCTTTCCCTCTTTTAAAACACATACAATGACCCTGTCCAGACGGTGATGTAAATAGGAAACCCCGAAAGCCCACGAAAAATGCCCTTGGCATCCTTCAAGGAAGAAGAAACCCTCCCTTTGGCGCCATCTTTTATAGACACTCCTCTCCGGGTGCCATTCTTCCCCCTTAGACCGGAGTCTCCACCCTGCTACTACTTTTCCCAAATTGTCGCACTTTTCTGAGCTCTCCGTGAACATTTCAATAAAATTTCCTTTTCAACAATAAATACAAGACGGTTTAAAAAAAATGAAACTTTGAACTTAGTCCCATTGTAAACATTCTTCATGGTCTTCCTCTTTGGCAACCTTAGTATTTTTATACACCTCGCAGCAAGTCTTCCACCTCGTTCTTAGTCTCAAAAAATTGCTGATTACCTTCTGCTATTTCAACCCTCAGAGTCGCGGGGTATATCATCAGATTTTTCAAGTTTTTGGAATGCAATTGTCTTTTTACATGAAAAACAACACACTTTTTCACGGTCAGACTTGGGCAGGCCATTGTTTTGCTGAGAATTGACTCCCATGCCTGGTAACTCAAAAGTCTTCCCAGGACTGGTCATGGTTGTGATTTCCAGTTTTCCCAAGTCTGATTGTCCAGTGAGCCCTTTCACTATGTGATTTTCCTCTGAATTTGTGTTCTCCCAGCACTCATGGGATCCATGTTTCAAAGAAGTTCACCAGATCTCTTCTTGATTCCTTCTTTCAGTCTGATCTTTGAACATTATTTTGTCCGCTAAAATTCTCTGTGTTCGATCTTGTCCAGCAGACCTTATCTGTCCGGGTCCCTTTTCTCCTCGTCTTTTTCAAAAGCTTATCTTCTCTATTTCTGTTTGGTTGATTCTTCCCAACAAGTCTTCAACAAATTCTTTAATTTTAGTCATCCTTTCAGTCATGTCTCTCATTACATTTTCGATGCCTGCAAATTGATTGGTCAAGTTTTTCAATTTTTCCAGGATATATCTTTAGTTCTTGACCCGACGCTCCAGCTCTGCAGGGGTCCTTCAGCAACCCTTATGCCTCTCCCCTTTGGGCTTTCGTTCGATTTTCCTGGTTGAGTAGAAATTTCTCAATTTTAGTTCTTGGCTGCCTTGGCGTCCTAGTACTTATTTGGTCCATTTTTTAGTGAAAAAAATCTTAATTTTAAGATTTTAACACATCTGTCTAAGTCCTTCGCATGGCCATGCCCTTCCAGTGTCAACAGTTTTTGACCTGAATTTAAGGTCTCAAAAGTATATCTGGCATATAAATTGTCCCCCATTTTTTTTAGCGATTTTTGAGGGATTAACGACTTGACTTAAACTCTGAAATATACGATAGTTTTAATTTCTACCTTTTCTACTTCTAGCACAGCAAACCATTGGGGTGCCAAATGGCGTAGCAGTTAGTGCAACATCTTTACAGTGCCAGTGATTGGAACCGGACCAGGATTGGAGGCCCATGCCATCTGTAAGGAATTTGTACGTTCTTCCCATGTCTGTGTGTTTTTCCTGGGGCTCCGGTTTCCTTCCACCATTCGAAATGTACTGGGTGTGGGTTAATTGTGTGTAAATTGGGCCACAGACCCGTGGGGCAGAAATAGCCCTGTTACTGTGCTGGGTATCTCAATTTTAAAAATTAAAAAAAAATTACTGACAGTAAATCTGAATCTGAAATCTGTTATCTATTTAAATTAGCAAATGTTCTATTGCTGAACTCAAATAAAAATTGCCCACTGACCTCTTTCCAAATGAATATGCATTTAATTACACAATCATCAATGATTATTATAACCATATAACATAGTGGTTCCCAACCTTTTTCTTTCCACTCACATTTCACTTTAAGTATTCCCTATGATATTGTGGCTCTGTGATTAGTAAGGGATTTGCTTAAGGTGGGGATGTGGGTGGAAAGAAAAAGTTTGAAAACCCCTGTTTTAATCGTCTCTAATTGACTCGTTATTGCACGGTTTCAGACCTCCAAAGGAAACGGGCCAAAGACAATTTTTCTCAAGCCAAATAGTTCAGTAACAATTGGGTCTAGAGCAGTGATTCTCAACCTTCGCTTCCCACTCACATCCCACCTTAAGCAAACCCTTTCTAATCACAGAGCACTGGCCTAGGGATTACTTAAAGTTGTATTTGAGTGGAAAGAAAAAGGTTGGGAACCACTGAAACAATTACAGCACGGAAACAGGCCAATTTGGCCCTTCTAGTCCGCATTGATCCAAGTACCCTCCTCTAATCCCACCTACCAGCACCCTGCCCATATTAACTATAATGATGTTTACTTAAACAATTGAAATGTTTAAAGAAATGTAACCATCTCACATCAGCAGGAATTAAGGAAACTGCTTCATCAGAGTCTTGTCTGGTGACTATTTTGAGTTATCCGAGTGTACATCATTCACAATACCTCCTCCTGTTGTTGCCCTCGTGTACGGCATTTGTTACATGGATTCTCACATCGGTAACTGTTGGGTAATACCAGTTGCCCAAATAATCACAGAGACAAAAAACTGAGGGGAATGATAGACTTTATTACACAAGACTCATGTCATCAGGAGGGTGGGCCAGCCCGTGGCTGTAGTACATACGACCATATCATTACAGTAAAAACAGAAAAACATGGTGAACAGTATCATGTTTGGTCATTCAATCTCTATAGCACTAGAGTTTAAATTAATGCCATTATATCTGGATAAAAATATCAAAATTTTTTAAACCTAAAATTCATCCCAAGTTGCTCAAAGAAAACCCAAGATGTACCCTATCTTGGGTGTGTTCCAAACCAGTTGTTACCAAACTGTTTACGGATTGAGATATTAAATTGAAAATTTTTATTTAAAACAAGACAGGGATTTGTTCTGAGATCTCTCCTCTGTAAGGTTTCATTACTGCTGTAAAGACTCGGTAGGTTTATTTCATTTCCCTCTAAATACTCTGAAGGATGAAAAAGAAAAATGCACCTTTGAGTTAAAGATTGGTAAATCAGAGAGGAATGGAAGTGCACTGAGGTTGTATTGCACAACTTATCTGCCCATTTGACTCAGCGCCATGAATGTTAACAATCCATCATTTTTTTCATAATTCAAGAAGGGGGAACAGGAACATCGAAATCAGAATTGCCAGGCTGGCAAATAGCTTCTTTCCGCAGGTTGTAACCTTGATGGACAGTATCCAGCAACCAAGTAAATCACCCCAAGATAGTTATAAATTTTATCATTCAGGAGAGATGTGATGATTACGTACTGAGTATTGTGTGTGAGCTTAAAGTACTGCTCAGACTCATTTGCTCGAGAAACTTGTCACACACCAACTGTGAGTATAGAGTAGCCAATGTTTCCGGCCTCAATCCTTCATTAAAAAGGCCGGAATTGCCAGTTACTCTTTACTTCCCAGAGTTTCTCCAACACAAAGGGGGAAAACATGAAAGTCTGCAGACATTGTGATCGAAACAAAAACAGAAAGCTGGAGAAACACAGCAAGACAAACTGTGGATTTTATATGGCAAAGATAAAGAAATATAACCAATGCTTCAGGCATGAGCTCTTCTTCAAGGTACCTTGGTGAAAGGAAACATTGGTTCTGTACCTTTATCTTTGCCATATAAAGTACACAGTTTGACCTGTTGATTTTACTTTTTCTCCAGCATATTTCTGTATTGCACTCGACCCCAGCATCTGCAGACTTTCTTGTTTAACCCTAGACTGACTCGCTTCACTGAAGCATAGAGGCCAGCTGTGCCTGCTCATTCATTTATCACAGCTATTTCTAAGTTCCTGAACCTCGCAATGCTTTCATTCATGGGGACAGTAGATGAGGAAGTCGATAGGCAGTCCAGGCAGAGGTGAAACATAAAGGCGACAGATGCAGAGGAGCACAACGTCGAGTGGTGAGATCAACTTAGTTTGTCCCTGGTGTTCTTTCATTCTGCATTGTCCACAGGTGGAATCTAGCAAGTCGCAAATGTGCCCTTCAGAATCCAGCCAGATGCCAAGGCTCTTTGCTCTTGGCCACTGACTTCTCTGACCCCAAAATACATGTTCCCATGCTACTTTCATTACTTTTTCTAAGGATTGTTCAACATGGAGATGCCGATTCATCAGCTAAATGGTAACCCTCTTCACTGAATAATCTGTGAGATACCTCTTCCTAATGTAAAATGCTAGAGATAAGTTGAACGTTACAGGCTGTTCCTGGGGATTCTTATTGACGCTCCCCTTGGGTATAACTGTGTAGGCACCAATTGTCTTTCATTATTGTACCATGAGTTTCTGCTAAAAAAAGCCATGATCATTGTTTGACCACATCGTCTTTGCCTACTTCATCAACTGACACTTCAATTTTATTTGCAGGAATGGATGCAGCCCTCAAGCCAGAGCGGCTGATAATCGACCAGTCTGCCCTGAGGGCCAGAGAAATTTTCAACCACTGGATTGCTTGTTTCGATTACTACATGGCTTGAAACAACGTGGTCGATGAGGCGATACAGTGGGGCCACCTGAATTCCCTCCTGGGTGAGGTCCCTTTTGCCGTAACGCAAGGAGCTACCATTCTGGCTATAGCCCGGGAACGACTGACCGCTTACTATGCGGCGCCACGGAACGTGGTGCCTGCTCAATACCAGTTGCTGACTAGATGCCAGAAACCCAGAGAAAGTGATGCTGCCTATACACTGGCCCTTGACTCATTGGCAAATGAATGTGATGTCAGAACGGTCAATGTGCAACCTTGAAGCTGGATGCTTTTGTTAACGGTATCGACTGCAGTTACATCCGTCAGAGACTGCTGGAGATGGAGCCCCTATCCTATGACTGTGCAGTCACTCTAGTTAAAACACTGAGAAGAGTCATGCGATCCAGTGAAATGCTAGAAACGGAAAAGCAAACATCCAGGAGTGCTGGAACCCCGAAGGAAAGAAAAGGGTGAACACCTGGCAAATGCTACTTCGGTGATAAGAGCTAGCACTCCAGACAGAAGTGTCCGGCTCAATTTGCTAACTGCTGCTATTGGGGGAAACTCGGCCACTTCGCTAAAACTTGTAAGGCGAAAAGTACTCCCACTGATAAGAAGAAGAAAAGGACCAAGAAAATGCATCCTGGAGCTGCAGGAATGGAAGACAACTATGAAAAGGGGGAATCTTCAGACTCTCAATTGCTTAATAGACTCAGGGAGTACTGATAGCCACATCCACGAGAAGGTCGCCAAAGCCTTAAATTTACGGGATGTGTAAAGTTACTTTGAACTTGCAGGGACATTGCCTTGCTGATGTATGGCTTTTCGTAATGCCTGATCTCTGTGATCCTGTTTTACTGGGGCTGATAGTCAATCTCAGATGAAAACTGTAGAGTTAAATTTCGATGGGCCGCTACCCAAATTTAACATCCCTCACACTAGTTATTGTGGTCTGTCCACACTAAAGATCAAAGCTCCCTCCCTGTTCAGTAATCTGTCTCCTGAGTGTCGACCATTTGCCATTAAGAACCGTTCTTACAGGAAAGAGGATCGTGAGTTTATTAAAGCTGAGACCCGGAGATTGCTGAAAGAGGGGGTGATTGAACCCAGTAAGAGACCCCTGGGTGGCACAGTCTGCTGTGGATTCCCTTTAGTCCCTCAAGCTGAGTACTGGCAGTAGCTCGTGATAATGCGTCGGGGGGATCGTTTAACCTGCGAGGTCTGTACATGATCTCATAATTGTAAATTGAGAGTTCTATTCGCCAGCGTGCCATCTTAACGTTTTTGATTTTACTTTTGCGTTTAGTACTAAAATGTAGGCTACAGATTTCTAATCAGTGATCAGGGTAAATTTTCTGCCAGCTAGAAAGTGTCTCCAGTAGTGAACAGCTTCAATGATAGCCTGGGCTTCTTTTTCAATGGCAGGATGCTTAAGTTCAGGTCCGCGTAACGTGCGGGAGAAGAAGGTCTGCCTTTCTGATTAAGGGTTCCTGCCAAAGCACAATCTGAGGCATCGGGTTCCTCTTGGAACAGGACATCCTCGTCAATGAACGAGAGTGCAGCTTTGGCAATATCAGCTTTAATTCTCTCGAAAGCTTTCAAAGCTATTGGAGAGACAGGGAACAGAGCCCGTGCTTTCGTAGCGTAGTCACGTACCCATTTACAGTAGTAGGAAAAGAATCCCATACACCTCTTAAGGGCTTTTGCGGAGTCTGGGAGTGGCAACTTCTAAGGGGTGCCATTCTTTCAGTATCAGGGCGGGTTTCACACTCGCGAACAATGTAGCCTAGAATGGGTAGTTTTGTTGCATTGAAAGCACATTTGCCCTTGTTAAATGTAAGGTTGAGATCTTGGGCCATTGCTAGAAATTTTTTTAGGTTGTTATCATGCTCGGTGTGAGTCTGCCATATATAGTGACATTATCCAGATAGGGAAACGTACCCTGTAACTCATACGTGCTAACAATTTTATCCATCTCCCTCTGAAACACTCACACCATTATTGACTCCGAAAGGTACCCTCCTAAACTGGTAGAGCACCCCATCAACCTCGAACGCTGTATAGGATCGTTTGCGGTTTTTAATGGGGATTTGGTAATAGGCTGCCTTAAGGTCAATAGTCGAGTACACTTCATGTTGTGCTACCTGATTAACCATTTCATTAATGCGAGGCAGGGGGTAGGCGTCCAAGTTAGTATAATGGTTAATTGTCTGGCTGTAATCCAATATAAAACCTACGACCCAAGGACCTCGCTGCCACGTCCCAGCTCGCTTGGCCACGGCACACGAACCATGGGTGTAAAGGGTGGGGCCAGTACTGCGCACACTGCACTCCACCTAAAAGCTCCTTTGCGCTGGCCCGAGGACAGATCCACGTCCTCCCCCTCCACGTCCTCCCCCTCCACGTCCTCCCCCTCCACGTCCTCCCCCTCCACGTCCTCCCCCTCCACGTCCTCCCCCTCCACGTCCTCCCCCTCCACGTCCTCCCCCTCCACGTCCTCCCCCTTCACGTCCTCCCCCTCCACGTCCTCCCCCTCAAAAGATGCTCACAAACTCAAGCTAGCATGCTGGCCCCTGCAGCCGCTGCAACCGTGTCTGCCTGTCCCGCATCGGACTTGTCAGCCACAAACGAGCCTGCAGCTGACGTGGACTTTTACCCCCTCCTTAAATCTTCATCCGCGAAGCCAAGCCAAAGAAAGAGAAAGAGAATCAATAGCCAGTCATTTCTTAATGTTATTTTTTTCAACACTACCACCTGGGCTCACCAGGAATTCCTGCTGTGTTCAATCACCCCCTCTTTAAGTAGCCTCCAAGTCTCAGCCTCTATAAATTCACGGTCCTCTTGGCTATAAGAACTGCTCTTAGGGGCAATCGGTTGCCACTCGGGAGATAGATTACTGAACAGGGAGGGAGCTTTGATCATTAGTGTGGACAGACCGCAGTGACCAATGCGGGGGATTGTAAGTGTGGGTAGTGTCCCATCAAAATTTAACACGACATTTTTCATCTGAGATTGAATATCCAACCTGAATAACATGGGAGCGCAGAGATCAGGCATTACGAAAGCCAAACATCAGCAAGACAATGTCCCTGCTTAGTCTGCTCTACTGACATTGGATGTACCACTAAAGACACTCCCCTTGGCTATAACTATGTATGCCCCCATTATCATTCATTATTGTACTACTGAGTTTCTACCAATAAAATTGAAGTGCCAGGTAATGAAGAAATCAAAGGCAGTGTTGTTAACCAGGAATCCTGGCTTTTATTAGTAGAAACTCAGTAATACAATAATGAATGATAATGGGTGCGTACACAGTTATAGCCAAGGGGAGAGTCTTTAGTCGTAGAGATAATACACGTCCAATGCCAGTAGAGCAGACTGAGCACAGCGAAAGACTGATAGCATGACACAGATTCATCACACAATGGATTGGGCAACATGGGATGGCAGCTTCGATAGGAACATGGTTTCAAAGAACAGCTAATGAGGATGACCGTACACCAATGCCAGTATTTCATTCAGTCGATCCGATTGATTCCTATCACCCAGACCTTCCATATTCAAAAGTCTCATGCCACGTTCATGTCTCGTCAACTCCAGTGGATGCAGGAGAAACTGGCGGAACCTGGTGTACTGGTTTCCTGCTAGGGGATTGGCAACGAATTTGCTTACACGAGCAGCATTGGTAGTGTAAGGTGCCCACGACATGCCAGAATAATGTGTTCTCCTCTGTTATACCCTGTAGCCGAACCAGGGTTACAGCCTTAAGAAGCCAAACCCGAGGTTGGTGGGTCCATAAAGGAGGCAAGTGAAGTCCCACAATGTTACCGGCTGCCATGGCGGCAGCTGCTGCTGTGGACATAGCTGCGTCCATTATGACTGGAGATTCAAATTTCAGTTGAATCCTGCAGTTGGGGTCACGAATTGTAGTGGCCACGACGTTAGAGCTACTGAGAAATAAAAACAATCACACAATAGCCTAGTAAAGCAAATACTAGTTTATTGAAATTTTTCAAACAAATTTTATTCACTTTTGAGCAAACAATGCAGTTTAATTTCGAGAATAATTTTTCTTAAGTGCATATCTAGTTTATCGATACTTTTTTAGTCAATGGTGGTAGACATATGTGGCAGTTTAGTTGTACTTGCTTTTGTGTTTTGGCCAGTTGTTTTATGTTGTAAAGGTAATGTTCTCATTTCTTCATCGATATTGCTGAGCCCTGAATGTCCGGCTTTGCCCATTTTTGAACAAATAATCTGATAACTGCTTGAACCATTGAAGCCCCAGAAGTTGTTCCATGAAGTCTGAATAACTGTTGGAAGGCCCTGTGTCTGATTTTTTTTCTTTCTCTTTACACTGGCTTCCAACAACTTCCTCTGTTCATTTTCCAGTAATGGCGGGCCATTTGTGTTATCCATTACCCACGAGATAGGCTTCCGATTTAGTTGGGGTGGAATCCTTCTAGGAGCAGGTGGAATAACAAGTTCTGAAAATATTTGAATATGAGGTGGTCGGCCCCAATGGTGTTCCAGTTTTTTCTGTATGACATGGCAATTCAGCCGATCCACAATATCACGTTCAATCCAAGGTATTTCCATATGTATAGGTTCTATTATTTTCCCACTTGATTTGATTGGTGGAGGCACTGGTGGTCCTTCGGGAATCATCATTTCCATTGATTCCTCATACGGAGTAGCAAGTCCCAAGAGACGAGCCATTTCTTTCTTTTTTTGATTCATCTCAAAGACATCAGCTACATCTTGTTTAAAAAAAGCTATACGTAATGAACGTGTTGGTTTGTTCCCTTCACCAGGTGCAATAATCTTATCTAATGGCTTCTCCAATGTGGAAAGAAGGTTCTGATAAAATGGCTGGATTAATTCTGGCAAACAATGCAGTTTAATTTCCAGATTCATTTTACTTATGTGCATATCTAGTTTGTCGATACTTTTTTGGTCAATGGTGGTAGACTTATATGGCAGTTTAGTTGTACATGCTTTACTGTTTTGGCCAGTTGTTTTATGTTGTAAAGGTAATGTTCTCATTTCTTCGTCGATATTGCTGAGCCCTGAATATCTGGCTTTGCCCATTTCTGAACAAATAATCTGATGACTGCTTAAACCATTGAAGCCCCAGAAGTTGTTCCATGAAGTCTGAATAACTGTTGGAAGGCCCCGTGTCTGATTTTTTTTCTGTCTCTTTACACTGGCTTCCAACAACTTCCTCTGTTCCTTGTCCAGTAATGGCGGGCCATTTGTATTATCCATTACCCACGAGATAGGCTTCTGATTTAGTTGGGGTGGAATCCTTCTAGGAGCAGGTGTAATAACAAGTTCTGAAAATATTTGAATATGAGGTGGTCGGCCCCAATGGTGTTCCAGTTTTTTCTGTATGACATGGCAATTCAGCCGGTCCACAATATCACTTTCAATCCAAGGTATTTCCATATGTATAGGTTCTATTATTTTCCCACTTGATTTGATTGGTGGAGGCACTGGTGGTCCTTCGGGAATCATCATTTCCATTGATTCCTCATACGGAGTAGCAAGTCCCAAGAGACGAGCCATTTCTTTATGTTTTTGATTTATCTCGATGACATTGGCTACATCTTGTTTAACAAAAGCTATACGTAATGAACGTGTTGGTTTGTTCCCTTCTCCAGGTGCAATAATCTTATCTAATGGCTTCTCCACTGTGGAAAGAAAGTTCTGATAAAATGGCTGGATTAATTCTGGCAAAAATTGCCGTTTAATTTCCAGATTCATTTTACTTATGTGCATATGTAGTTTGTCGATACTTTTTTGGTCAATGGTGGTAGAAATATGTGGTAGTTTAGTTGTACTTGCTTTTGTGTTTTGGCCAGTTGTTTTATGTTGTAAAGGTAATGTTCTCATTTCTTTGTCGATATTGCTGAGCCCTGAATGTCCGGCTTTGCCCATTTTTGAACAAATAATCTGATGACTGCTTAAACCATTGAGGCCCCAGAAGTTGTTCCATGAAGACTGAATAACTGTTGGAAGGCCTCGTGTCTGATTTTTTTTCTTTCTCTTTACACTGGCTTCCAAGAATTTCCTCTGTTCATTGTCCAGTAATGGCGGGCCATTTGTATTATCCATTACCCACGAGATAGACTTCCGATTTAGTTGGGGTGGAATCCTTCTAGGAGCAGGTGGAATAACAAGTTCTGAAAATATTTGAATATGAGGTGGTCGGCCCCAACGGTGTTCCAGTTTTTTCTGTATGACATGGCAATTCAGCCGGTCCACAATATCACGTTCAATCCAAGGTATTTCCATATGTAAAGGTTCTATTATTTTCCCACTTGATTTGATTGGTGGAGGCACTGGTGGTCCTTCGGGAATCATCATTTCCATTGATTCCTCATACGGAGTAGCAAGTCCCAAGAGACGAGCCATTTCTTTCTTTTTTTGATTCATCTCGAAGACATCAGCTACATCTTGTTTAACAAAAGCTATATGTAATGAACGTGTTGGTTTGTTCCCTTCACCATGTGCAATAATCTTATCTAATGGCTTCTCCAATGTGGAAAGAAGGTTCTGATAAAATGGCTGGATTAATTCTGGCAAACAATGCAGTTTAATTTCCAGATTCATTTTACTTCTGTGCATATCTAGTTTGTCGATACTGTTTTGGTCAATGGTGGTAGACTTATATGGCCCTTTCGTTGTACATGCTTTACTGTTTTGGCCAGTTGTTTTATGTTGTAAAGGTATTGTTCTCATTTTTTCGTCGATATTGCTGAGCCCTGAATATCTGGCTTTGCCCATTTCTGAACAAATAATCTGATGACTGGTTAAACCATTGAGGCCCCAGAAGTTGTTCCATGAAGTCTGAATAACTGATGGAAGGCCCCGTGTCTGATTTTTTTTCTGTCTCTTTACACTGGCTTCCAACAACTTCCTCTGTTCCTTGTCCAGTAATGGCGGGCCATTTGTATTATCCATTACCCTCGAAATAGGCTTCCGATTTAATTCGGGTGGAATCCTTCTAGGTGCAGGTGGAATAACAAATTCTGACAAAATTTGAATATGAGGTGGTCGGCCCCAATGGTGTTCTACTTTTTTCCGTGTGACATGGCAATTCAGCCGGTCCACAATATCACTTTCAATCCAAGGTATTTCCATATGTATAGGTTCTATTGTTTTCCCACTTGATTTGATTGGTGGAGGCACTGGGGGTCCTTCGGGAATCATCATTTCCATTGATTCCTCATACGGAGTAGCAAGTCCCAAGAGACGAGCCATTTCTTTCTTTTTTTGATTCATCTCGAAGACATCAGCTACATGTTGTTTAACAAAAGCTATACGTAATGAACGTGTTGGTTTGTTCCCTTCACCAGGCGCAATAATCTTATCTAATGGCTTCTCCAATGTTGAAAGAAGGTTCTGATAAAATGGCTGGATTAATTCTGGCAAACAATGCAGTTTAATTTCCAGATTCATTTTACTTATGTGCATATGTAGTTTGTCGATACTTTTTTGGTCAATGGTGGTAGACATATGTGGCAGTTTAGTTGTACTTGCTTTTGTGTTTTGGCCAGTTGTTTTATGTTGTAAAGGTAATGTTCTCATTTCTTTGTCGATATTGCTGAGCCCTGAATGTCCGGCTTTGCCCATTTTTGAACAAATAATCTGATGGCTGCTTAAACCATTGAGGCCCCAGAAGTTGTTCCATGAAGTCTGAATAACTGATGGAAGGCCCCGTGTCTGATTTTTTTTCTGTCTCTTTACACTGGCTTCCAACAACTTCCTCTGTTCCTTGTCCAGTAATGGCGGGCCATTTGTATTATCCATTACCCTCGAAATAGGCTTCCGATTTAATTCGGGTGGAATCCTTCTAGGTGTAGGTGAAATAACAAATTCTGACAAAATTTGAATATGTGGTGGTCGACCCCAATGGTGTTCTAGTTTTTTCCGTATGACATGGCAATTCAGCCGGTCCACAATATCACTTTCAATCCAAGGTATTTCCATATGTAAAGGTTCTATTATTTTCCCACTTGATTTGATTGGTGGAGGCACTGGTGGTCCTTCGGGAATCATCATTTCCATTGATTCCTCATACGGAGTAGCAAGTCCCAAGAGACGAGCCATTTCTTTCTTTTTTTGATTCATCTCGAAGACATCAGCTACATCTTGTTTAACAAAAGCTATATGTAATGAACGTGTTGGTTTGTTCCCTTCACCATGTGCAATAATCTTATCTAATGGCTTCTCCAATGTGGAAAGAAGGTTCTGATAAAATGGCTGGATTAATTCTGGCAAACAATGCAGTTTAATTTCCAGATTCATTTTACTTCTGTGCATATCTAGTTTGTCGATACTGTTTTGGTCAATGGTGGTAGACTTATATGGCCCTTTCGTTGTACATGCTTTACTGTTTTGGCCAGTTGTTTTATGTTGTAAAGGTAATGTTCTCATTTTTTCGTCGATATTGGTGAGCCCTGAATGTCCGGCTTTGCCCATTTTTGAACAAATAATCTGATGACTGCTTAAACCATTGAGGCCCCAGAATTTGTTCCATGAAGTCTGAATAACTGATGGAAGGCCCCGTGTCTGATTTTTTTTCTTTCTCTTTACACTGGCTTCCAACAACTTCCTCTGTTCATTGTCCAGTAATGGCAGGCCATTTGTATTATCCATTACCCACGACATAAGCTTCTGATTTAATTCGGGTGGAATCTTTCTAGGAGCAGGTGGAATAACAAATTCTGATAATATTTGAATATGAGGTGGGCTGCACCAATGGTGTTCCAGTTTCTTTTGTGTGATATGCCAATTCAGCCAGTCCACAGTATCACGTTCAATCCAAGGTAATTCCATATTTAAAGGTTCTATTATTTTCCCACTTGCTTTGATTGCTGGAAGCACTGGTGGTCCTTTTGGAATCATCATTTCCTTTTTTATTGAAAAAATTATTTAAATTTCTACGAAATATAAGTGTACAAAATACAATATAAAACCCTAAATTACCACATAATAACCCCCCCCCCCCATCCCCTATCCCAGCTACACCAACCATTTTACCCCGCCCCCTTGGTTCTTATTAAAAAAACACATAAAATTGTAAAATTCTGCTGTCTGGTTTGGCAAAGTTTACATCTTTAAACACAATTTAAAATTTTATTTAACATCTAAAGCCATACATTCAAGATAAAAAGACCATAATTTAACAATGTACAATTATTTTGCAATTTCTACGTTATCTTCTCCAAATATAGACATGATTGAATTTCATTGTCATCTTTGTCTACTCAATTCAACATCTTTTTTCCAAGTCGTTGCAATATATTTTCTAGCCACCACCAATACTAATTGTATAAATGCAATTTGAGTTCGGTTCCAATCGCAAAGCCTTAATATTCCTCATATAACCCATTAAACACAGCCTTTGATCCAAATGTATATCTCTTTGAAATAAGTCTCGCAATATTTTAATTACTTTTCCCCATAAGGGCTTAATCTTAATACATTCCCACACCGAGTGTACTAAAGTACCAATCGAAGTCCCACATCAGAAAAACAAATTTGACTCACTAAAACTGTGACAAAAATGATCATTAACTAAATTATAACATGCATTAATTAATTTTGTAATGCTATCCTAACACATATCAGACCATTCTTCCACAGATATTGGAATTTGTAAATCCTGCTCCCATTTTTCTCTTATTCTGAAAATATCTACCTTCTTCATCTTTTTCTGTAATTACAAATAAATTTCTGAAATAAACCATTTTTTCCTTACCAGCAATTAATTTCTCAAATTTCTTTTGACCTGGTAATATTAAATCTCAAACAAAATATTTTAATAACAAATCACGTACTTGATAATCAGCAAATAAAATGTTTTGCAATTTACCAAACTTCTCTCAAATGAAAGAAATTAACCTCCTTCAAAACAATCTTCCACTAATATCAGTCTTTTTGAATCCCAGTCCCTTAGATAAGGATTGTGCATAGAAAATGAAATTAAATGATTCTGATATAACAGAATTTTATCTATAATCACCTCTTTCAATCCTATAAGTTGATTCCACTTGTACCATATCACTATCAGATGTTTCAATACAGGCAATTTATATCATTGCAAAAGCAAAGGATTCCATTTATAAATAAAGTGATGTTTAGATCCTTCCTGTATCTGATCCATCTCCACTTTTGCCCACACCGGTGGCTGGTCAATATCAAACAGTCTGTTAATAAACTTTAATTGTGCTGCTTGATAATAATTTTGAAAATGTGGTAGCTGAAGACCTCCCAAGTCATATCTCTATGTCAACTTTTGCATAGATACTCTGGACAACTTACCTTTCCATAAAAGCAAACAAACTACTTTATTTAATTCCCTCAAAAAACTTTCCCAGTATAACACTCGGAATAGATTGAAACAAATATTGAATACAAAGATATATATTCATTTTAATACAATTTACCCGTCCAATCAATGTTAACGGTAAGTCCTATCATCTATTCAAATCAAACTTGATCTTATTTAATAATGGGACATAATTTAAACTATACAAATTTTTATAGTCCTTATCCACAATTACACCCAGATATTTCATTTTATTTGACAATTTAAATTTAGTGAGTTGCTGACAATCTGAATAACCCCACCTGATGTTGGTGATATCTCACCTTTATCCCAATTTACTTTATAACCATATCACCAACAAATCCTGCAGTGGTTCTAACGAATTCTTGCATTGAGACCAATATATCAACACATCATCAGCCAATAAATTAATTTTATACTCCTGTCTACTACAGGAATTCCTTTAATGTTCAATTCTTGCCTAATAGCTTGGACCAATGAATCTGTCACTAATGCATACAAGGCTGGTGACAATGGGCAGCCCTGTCAAGTTGAACTAAACAAATTAAATACCTACGAAACCTGTCCATTTGTTACCACCCGAGCAGAAGGATTAGTATATAGTGCCTTAGCCCAACCAGTGGTCCAAATTTAAATCTTTCTAACACTACACGGCCGAAGGCTTTTTCCACGTCTCACGTTAGTATCACTGGTTGGTCGAGTCTTGAAGCATTAATTATAGTACTTAGTTTAGTAATATTATCTGCTGAATACCTATTTTAATAAATCCTGCTTGATCTACATGTACTAATTTCGGCAAAAAAATTAGGCAATCGATATGCCAGAACTTTAGCTACAATTTTATAATCTACATTCAATAGAGATATAGCTCTATACAATGCAACCTCAAATGGGTCTCTGCCTTTCTTCGGTATAACCGTTATCAATGCTCTTGAAAATGACTCTGGGAATAAACCTTTTTCAGTAGCTTGTTTAAGTACTTCCATATAAACTGGAAATAACAAATCATGAAATTCGTTATAAAATTCCATAGTAAACCCATCTTCTCAGGTGATTTTCCAGTAGGCATGGATTGTAATGCCTCCTTGAGTTCCAGATCCGTAAATGAACCCTCTAACATCTTAATATCCTCTTCCTCCAATAAAGGCAAATCCAAATTTGACAAAAAAGAATCAATCTGCTCCTCATCAGGTAGTCCCTTCAGATGTGTAGAAATCCTGGTTAAAAAGTATGAAATTCATCATGAATTTCCTGTGGTTTATAAGGAATTCCTGAACTTCTCCGAACCCCATTAATCATTATAGAAACTTGCTCAGTCTTCAGCTGCCACGCTAAAACTTTATGTGCTCTTTCCCCAACTCATAATAATGCTGTTTTGATCCTTGAATCATTCTTTCATAATTATAAGTTTGCGTTGTATTATAACGAAGCTTCAATTTAGATAACTGTATCTTATTCTCTTCTGTCGCATTTTTCTGAAATGTCTTCTCCAATACTGCAATTTCTTTTTCTAAATCTTGAAGTTCCACTTTATATTGCTTCTTCACTTTTTCAGTATAACTAATATTTTGACTCCGTAAGTATGTTTTTAAAACATCTCATAACGTAAATTTACTTTGAACTGATCCTGCATTTGTTTCTTAAAAAAAAACTTAATCTGATCTCTTACATACGAAATAAATTCAGGTCTTTTTCTTTTTCAATCTTTTTATTATTATTATAATTTATAAACACACAGTTCAAAGAGATATAAAAAATACATAGTAAGTAATGAATTAATACAGAGATATTAAACAATAATATTACAGAATAAAAATATATCATAAAAAAATTTTTTAGATCAGTTTAGGGTGTGAACTATCTCTAAAAAAAAAAGATATAATTAATAACAATATATGAAAAAAGAGAAAAGAAAAACCCCAAAAAAGAAGAAAAAACAAATCTGAATTAAAAAAACTTAAAAAAAAAAACCTACAGATATAGCTAAACCACGCCGATCACTCCGATCTCATCTTACAGCCCAATTATCATACATAATCATAGAAAGAAAACAGAGCCAGATCAACTCACCACAAATGAAAATATTGAATAAATGGTCGCCAGGTTAACTCAAACTTAGAAGGGGATTCATAGACAGAATTTCTAATTTTCTCTAAATTTAAACATAGTATAGTTTGGGTAAACCATTGGAAAACAGTGGGAGGATTAACCAAATTTAAATCCCCCATCAACTCAATAATTCTTTTTGCCATTTTGGTTTTCTTTACAATTTTTGGAGACTTATCCAACAATAGGTACAAACAACAATTGAAATCTCCTCCAACCATAACATGAATCAAATGCAAAAATGCGCCAGTAACAAATTGTACATCATCTTCATTTGGTGCATATATATTCATTAAAGTCCAAGCTTCTGAAAATAGTTTACAATTCTAGCTCCATTCTCAGAAAACGATTCCAAAACAAAGGGCACCTTTTTATGTATCAAAATCGCTACTCCTCTAGCCTTAGAATTAAAAGACCATGCCAGCATATGTCCAACCGAGTCTCATTTCAATTTCAAATGTTCTTTCTCTGTCAAATGAGTCTCTTGTAAAAATGCAATGTCCACCTTCATCTTTTTAATGTAATCCAACACACGTTTCCTTTCTATCAGGTGGTTCATCCCTTTTACGTTAAATGTCGCAAAATTCAATTTATTCATTTATTACAAATGGCACCCAACACAGCAAATCCTCACAAAATATATAAGCTCCAAAAAACCCTAGTAAATTTACCAAAAAATAAAAGAACCGTAAAAAAAACCCCACAAGAAACAAAAAAAACCCACCAAAGTGGTACCCCCCTCTACTAACCGGGTGTGATCTAAACCACAAGTGGCAGATAACCAGAAGACACAGAGCTATCCACCCTCCCCAGCTGATATTCTTATATCAAACAAAAAAGCTTGTTCATGCAGAAAAAAATTAAATTACAATACGCATAACACCACTTGCTTGTTCTTCAACACCAACACCACCAACTGCTTGACCATCATCTCTCTTCTGAGTCAGATGTTGTTTCTCCACTTTCTACCTGCCATTTCCATTTCCATCCCCATTCCTCTTTGGAGATCCCTGCGATTTCAATTGTTTCTGCAACTCAAACCTACGTGGGTTATTTGGCAAAGAATTACCACTTTATCGTTACAATCACAAAACGCCCAGTTAATTTCTTTAAGTTCATCTTGCACCACATCAACTGCTCTCAAACATTTGGATACATCCTGTTTAATTAATGACCCTTTTCTCAATTCACTCTATTGAAACTTATTATCCTTAAATCCCTGCGTAACTCTAGTTGCCATTTATTCATCCAATGGAGAAATTCTTCTGACACAGACAATGTTGTGTCTTCATCCACCTGCAGAGTTTGGAAAGTTTGTAAAGTAGGAGATTGAAGTCTCTGAAGTCTTTGAGATTTTTGAGGCCCACCTTGTAGAATTCTAGCAGCATGGAGTGTTGATGCTTCTTCATCTTGTATCTGTAATAGTTCCTCTTCATCTTCTTTTTCCATTTCCAACACTGCTCCTTCGGTCTGAGCCAAAGGACTACAGATCGGGATTACCTCGCAAACAGAACTGACTCTGTCAGCCCATCAGGAGTCAGACACTCCCGCAGCCTGTGGTCCGTTGGGAGTTGTGCACACACACGAATCTCCACGCAGGCCCAGATCAGCCAGGGACCGTAGGCACAGGTCCTCTGCTGCTGTCAAGCTCAGCGCATCACCGGGCAGTTCAATGTACTCACAACCACGATTGGGAGTGAGAGCATCGCCTCCACAAGGCCACATATCTCTGTGCACACGATCGAGTCACGCCCGCTACCCACCTTCTCCAAAGAATGGCTTACGTTCCAGTGCCATCTTGCGTGGTAGGACGCAAAGAAGGCTCCGGTGTAAAAGCAGTTGTAGCTTGAGTCGTCCTTTGAGACTTCAGCAGCTCCAGAGTCGACCCCCGTGGTTCCTTCGAAGAGGTAGGCCTCAGTTCTAAGGCACTTCCAGCTCTCCTAAGTTGTAACTTTTTTTTGCAGCTTGAACCTTGGATCCTTTCATTATGACTGTAAAAGCTTCTTAAAATTTTTCAGAACAAGTTTTAAGTAGTTAAATATCTCTAAATTTCAGGCATTAATTATTCAGCTGGGAAGAGGTGGAATTACACGTCCTCTTCCTACGCCATCTCACCACGCCCCCGGAATCATAATTTCCATTGATTTTTCATACTGAGAGAGAAACCATTACTTTATGTTTTTGATTCATCTCCAAGACATCAGCTGCATCTTGTTCAATAACACTTATATATATGAACGTGTTGGTTTGTACCCTTGACCAGGTGCAATAACCTTATCTACTGGTTTCTCTAATGTAGAAAGACGGTTCTGATAATACGGCTGGGTCATTTCTGGCAAACAAAGCAGTTTATTTCCAGAATCGTTTTTCTTAAGTGCAGATCTAGTTTGTCGATACTTTTTTGGTCAATGGTGCTGGACATATATGGTAGTTTAGTTTTACTTGCTTTTGTGTTTTGGCCAATTGTTTTATGTTGTAAAGGTAATGTTCTCATTTCTTCATCCCTGAGCCTGCATTTCCGGCTTTCCCCATTTTTGAACAAATAAACTGATTACTCCTTAAACCATTCAGGCCCCAGAAGTTGTTCCATGAAGACTGAATAACTGTTGGAAGGCCCCGTATCTGATTTTTTAGCTTTCTCTTTATGTGGACTTTCAACAACTTCCTTTATTCTTTGGAGCGTAGAAGGTAGAAGGTTGAGAGGGGATTTGATAGAAGTATTTAAGATTATGATTATGAAAGGAATAGACAGCGTGGATGTGGATAGACTATTTCCGTTAAGAGGAGGAAAGATTAAAACAAGAGGACATGAGTTAAGAATTAAGGGGCAGAGGTTTAGAGGTAACATGAGGGGGAACTTCTTTACTCAGAGAGTGGTAGCCGTGTGGAATGAGCTTCCGGGAGAAATAGTGGCGGCGGAGTCAATTGTATTATTTAAGAAAAGGTTGGACAGGTATATGGATGAGAAGAAGATGGAGGGTTATGGGCATTGTGCAGGGAGGTGGGACTAGAGAGGGGTGTTTGGTTCGGTGCGGACTAGAAGAGCCTAATGGCCTGTTTCCGTGCTGTAATTGTTATGTTATATGTTATGTTATGTTATGTTCATTTTCCATTAATGGCGGGCCATTTGTATTAACCATTAGCCTGAAGTTAGGCTTCTGATTTAGTTGGGGTGGAATCAGTTTAGGAGCAGGCGGAATTACCAATTCTGACAAAATTTGAATGTGAGGTGGTCGGCCGCAATGTTGTAGTCTTTTTCTGTGTGACATGCTAATCCAGCCTGCCCCTAATATCATGTGCTATCCTTCTTTTCTTTCTTTGGCTTGGTTTCATGGATGAAGATTTATGGAGGGGTAATGTCCACGTCAGCTGCAGGCTCGTTTGTGGCTGACAAGTCCGATGTGGGACAGGCAGACACAGTTGCAGCGGTTGCAAGGGAAAATTGGTTAGTGGGGGTTGGGTGTTGGGTTTTTCCTCCTTTGTCTTTAGACAGTGAGGTGGGCTCTGCGGTCTTCTTCAAAGGAGGTTGCTTCCCGCCAAACTGAGGCACCAAGATGCACGGTTTGAGGCGATATCAGCCCACTGGCGGTGGTCAATGTGGCAGGCACCAAGCGATTTCTTTAAGCAGTCCTTGTACCTCTTCTTTGGTGCACCTCTGTCTCGGTGGCCAGTGGAGAGCTTGCCATATAACACGATCTTGGGAAAGCGATGGTCCTCCATTCTGGAGACGTGACCTACCCAGCACAGTTGGATCTTCAGCAGCGTGGATTCGATGCTTTCGGACTCTGCCAGCTCAAGTACTTCGATGTTGGTGATGAAGTTGCTCCAATGAATGTTGAGGATGGAGCGGAGACAACGCTGATGGAAGCGTACTAGGAGCCGTAGGTGATGCCGGTAGAGGACCCATGATTCGGAGCCAAACAGGAGTGTGGGTATGACAACTGCTCTGTATACGCTAATCTTTGTGAGGTTTTTCAGGTGGTTGTTTTTCCAGACTCTTTTGTGTAGTCTTCCAAAGGTGCTATTTGCCTTGGCGAGTCTGTTGTCTATCTCATTGTCGATCCTTGCATCAGATGAAATGGTGCAGCCGAGATAGGTAAACTGGTTGATCGTTTTGAGTTCTGTGTGCCTGATGGAGATGTGGGGGGGCTGGTAGTCATGGTGGGGAGCTGGCTGATGGAGGACCTCAGTTTTCTTCAGGCTGACTTCCAGGCCAAACATTTTGGCAGTTTCCGCAAAACAGGACGTCAAGCGCTGAAGAGCTGGCTCTGAATGGGCAACTAATGTGGCATCGTCTGCAAAGAGTAGTTCACGGACAAGTTGCTCTTGTGTCTTGGTGTGAGCTTGCAGGCGCCTCAGATTGAAGAGACTGCCATCCGTGCGGTACTGGATGTAAACAGCGTCTTTATTGTTGTGGTATTTCATGGCTTGTTTCAGCATCATGCTGAAGAAGATAGAAAAGAGGGTTGGTGCGAGGACGCAGCCTTGCTTCACGCCATTGTCAATGAAGAAGGGTTCGGAGAGCTCATTGCTGTATCTGACCCGGCCTTGTTGGTTTTCGTGCAGTTGGATCACCATGTTGAGGAACTTAGGGGGGCATCCGAGGCGCTCTAGTATTTGCCAAAGCCCTTTCCTACTCACGGTGTCGAAGGCTTTGGTGAGGTCAACAAAGGTGATGTAGAGTCCTTTGTTTTGTTCTCTGCAGTTTTCTTGGAGCTGTCTGAGGGCAAAGACCATGTCAGTAGTTCCTGTTTGCGCGAAAGCCACACTGTGATTCTGGGAGGACATTTTCGGCGACACTAGGTATTATTCTATTAAGGAGAATCCTAGCGAAGATTTTGCCTGCAATGGAGAGCAGCGTGATTCCCCTGTAGTTTGAGCAGTCTGATTTCTCGCCTTTGTTTTTGTACAGGGTGATGATGATGGCATCACGAAGGTCCTGAGGCAGCTTTCCTTGGTCCCAGCAAAACTCATGCAGTTTGGCATCCAGACCTCTGGGGGGATTCTATCCATACCTGTTGCTTTGCCACTTTTCAGTTGTTCAATTGCCTTATATATCTCTTCCCGGGTAAGGACCTCATCCAGCTCTAGCCTTAAGGGCTGTTGAGGGAGCTGGAGCAGGACATTTCTTGGACTGAGTGGTTGGCACTGAAAAGAGATTGGAAGTGTTCTGACCATCGGTTGAGGATGGAGATCTTGTCGCTGAGGAGGACTTTGCTGTCTGAGCTGCGCAGCGGGCTTTGGACTTGGTGTGAGGGGCCGTACACAGCCTTTAGAGCCTCATAAAAACCGCTGAAGTTGCCAATGTCAGCGCTGATCTGGGTTTGTTTGGCGAGGCTAGTCCACCACTCATTTTGGATCTCCCGGAGTTTGCGCTGAAGATGGCTGCATGCGCGACGGAAGGCTCGTTTCTTCTCTGGCCAGGACAGCTTTGCAAGGTGGGCCTGGTGGGCAGATCGCTTCTTTGCCAGCAGCTCCTGGATTTCCTGGTTGTTTTCGTTGAACCAGTCCTTGTTTTTCCTGGAGAAGAAGCCCAGTACCTCGTCAGTGGATTGCAGTATGGCCGTTTTCAGCTGATCCCGGAGGGTTTCAGGGGACGTGTCCATGAGGCGGATTGCATCCTCGAGCTTTACTTGGAGGTTTGCCTGGAAGTTTCCTCTCACTTCGTCTGACTGCAAGTTTCCAACATTGAACCTCTTTCTAGGGGCTTAACTGTTCCTGGACTTTGGCTTTAAGTGAAGGTTGAGCCTCCAGCGAACAAGCCGGTGGTCAGTGTGACATTCCACACTGGGCATGACCCTGGTGTGCAGCACATCTCGTTTGTCTCTTTCTCGCACCAGGATGTAGTCCAGGAGGTGCCAGTGTTTGGATCGGGGATGCATCCAAGTCGTCTTCAGGCTGTCCCTCTGCTGAAAAAGGGTGTTGGTAATGACAAGCCGCTGTTCTGCGCAGAGCTCCAACAGGAGGCGCCTGTTGTCATTACACTTGCCGACACCATGCTTGCCCAGGATTCCTGGCCAGCTTTCTGAGTCTTTGCCAATGCGAGCGTTGAAGTCGCCAAGGATGACAACCTTGTCGGCTGTAGGGGTGCGTTGGATGAGGTTGCGCAGATCAGTGTAGAACTTGTCCTTTTCTGCTGGTTCCGCCTGAAGGGTTGGAGCATAGACACTGATGAGGGTGATGCGACGCTTGTTTTGAAGGGGGAGTCGCATGGACACGATCCGGTCCGAGTGGCCTGTCAGGAGGTTTTCGAGTTTGGAGGCAATGGAGTTCTTGACCATGAAGCCTACACCAGATCGGCGTCGTTCATCCATAGGCTTGCCAGACTAGTAGAGTGTGTAACCCGCGCCACGTTCTTGGAGGCTGCCTACATCTGCAAGGCGGACTTTGCTGAGAGCAGCTATGTCGATGCCAAGTGTGAGGAATTCATGTGCGATGAGGGCAGACCAACGTTCAGGTCGGTGGCTGTCAGCCTTATCTAGCATGGTTCTGATGTTCCAGCATAGCTCGAGTTTGTGTGCATCTTTTGAGGGGGAGGACGTGGACATGTCCTTGGGCCTGAGCAAAGGAGCTTTTAGGTGGAGTGCAGTGTGCGCAGTACTGGCCCCACCCTTTACACCCATGGTTCGTGTGCCGTGGCCGAGTGAACTGGGACATGGCAGCAAGGTCCGTGGGTCGTAGGTTTTATATCGGAGTGGCCTTCTCCTATGCAGGTTGCTTAACCGGGCTGGAGAGGCCTGCCTCCCCTCCTAGGCCGAACCATACCTGGTCGCAATCCATCCTGTTGGCCTCTGCCTGCTTCTCTCTGCCGAGGCCGGGGCCACCGCCTCTCCCTCCCTTCTGCCCGGACCGGGGCCGCCGCCGCCTACCCTTTGCCGGGGCCGGGGCCGCCGCTACCTTCCCTGTGCCCGGACCGGGGCCGCCGCCTCCTTCTTTCTGCCCGGACCGGGGCCTCTGCCTGTTTTTCTCTGCCAAGGCTGGGGCCACTGCCTCCCCCTCCCTTCTGCCCGGACTGGGGCCGCCGCCACCTACCCTCTGCCCGGCAGAGGGTGTTCTATCCAAGATATTTCCATATGTACAGTTCTATTTTATTCCCACTTGATTTGATTGCCGGAGGCACTGGTGGTCCTTTGGGAATCATCATTTCCATTGATTGTCAAAAAACTGTAATATCAGTAGCATCTGAAGGTGAGCAATATTGTCCGTGACATTACCAAGAAATTAGTTGTGGATGCAGTTTGATGTCGCAATATGGCAGTCCTGTATTGGGGCATTTCTTCATCTTTCTGCTGCCCCTCCGCCAGTGGCACAAAGTCCAATCCCCTTGATAGCGTGTGGATACTTTGCCTGGACAGTATGCCGGCCACCATCTTGTACTTGCCAGAGACGTGCCTTACATCTGTAGTGTACTCCGTGATGCAAGAAAGGTGTCATTGCTGGCGGGCCAGAGGTCCGATATCATAGCCAAGGCCAAGGTCAGGGGCTTGTGATCTATGAAAACCGTGCCAATTTAGGAAGTACCTGAAGTGGCAGTACAATGCCAGTAGCTCTGTGTGGAAAGCGCTATAATTCAGTTGTGGAGGCCGCAGACGTTCGCTGAAGAAAGCCAGCGGCCCCAAACTTCCTTCCATCTGCTGCTGCAGATCTCTGCCAATCGCCATTCCGGAGGCATCCACCGTCAAGGACTTTGGAGCATCTGACCTGGGTGTGCTAGGAGAGTGGCATCGGCCAGGGCTACCTTGGCCTTCACGAAGGCTTCCACTGATTCCTCATCCCAGGTGATGTCCTTCACCTTGCCTGCCATCTGGGCAAACAAGGACCGCATGATCCAGGCAGCTGAGGGGATGAACCTGTGATAAAAATTGATCATCCCCACAAACTCCTGTAGTTCCTTGGTAATGTTGGGCTTAGAAACCTTTCGGATGGCTTCCACTTCGTTGGCTAGCCATGTAGCTACTTCCCTGGTTATCCTGTGGCCCAGGAAGTTGATGGTGTCCAATCTGAAATGGCATTTGGCTGGGTTGATTGTCAGGCCGAACTCACTCAGTAGACGTTGCAGAGGTGCCCCATCTGCACCTGTAGGTTTCAGCTCACCACTCAGGATGTCATCCAGGTACACGAAGGAGCATTCCAGGTCTCGGCCCACTGCGTCCATGAGTCGCATTCTTTAGCCCGAATGGCATTCGGAGGAATTCAAAGTGGTCAAACGGGGTGATGATGGCAGTCTTGGGAATACCCCGTCCAGTTGGAGCAGATGTGCCCCTTTCTCATGAGATCCCGAAGGTCTCAATCAGTATGTCCTTGAAGGTGATGTACACACCTTTCAATGGGAGTTCCTGAATGAAGTTGGCCACCCGGCCTGCTGTGTCCTGGTCCAGGGCACTCACCAGGTGGTAGTACTGGGTAGATTCTGCTGTGATCTGCCAGATCTGAAACTGTGCCTCAGCCTGGTCAAATCACACGCATGGCTGATTCGTCCAGAAGGTCAGCAGCTTGAGAGCGACTGCATGGACTGCTGCCTGTTCACTCATCGCTGAGTTTAGATGCGATCTAAACCTTTGGGGTTACCAATTATAACCGCGCACTACTGGAAAGAAGACATGCACGTGCAGTATAGTCAGGTTAAGCTCTGAGTTTTATTAGGGCTCAGGTCCGACTTTTATACTTGCACTGTTCCCGCTCTGCCGCCCCCCCCACTCTTGGCTGACATCACAACGTGCATAACAAAAGCAGATTTCCGCAAGCGGGCACTTTCCTGCATAACAGTGTCCTTCTTTCCCGCACACTGTCCTGTCTGTTGGCTTCGCAGTAAGGCCAGCGCCATTTTGGGGTCGCTGGCCTTTAAGCTGCCCTTGCCATTCACCTGCCGGATCGTTAGTTGGGGCCAGTGCGCTGCGCGGGCTGCTGGCCTTTGGTTGTGCTCGCCGCCCAGAGTGCCAGCTTGATTGCTGCAGAGGCGGGCCACCCAATTTTCCACTTTTCCATTCCAACATGATCACTCCCTTCGTTCCCATGGTCAATTTCTCTTCTTTATTCCCCTTTCTCTTTTCTATATCTTTCTTCCAACAGTTCTTCCTCAAACTTCCTCTCCTTTTCTTTTCTTTTCAGGTCCCATCATTTGTCCATTCTCCAATCTCGCTTGATGCAAATATTGTAAGTGCCATGATTCTTATTTACAAGGGCACAAATAAGTGAAGTATCAAAAACAAGCTTGAATTACTTTTCAAGTCCACAAATACAACTTCCTGTCTGAAAGATTCTACAATTACACCGATGACATGCACAATTTCCAAAGAAATAAATGTGGATGGTGAGTATGACATTGAACAGCATCCAACTGAACCCTTTGGAAACTTAATGAGATTAATTTTAAACCGTTAACCTTAAACTAATTTTAATTGGATGAGTGCTCTTGGCTTGTGTGCACCACAGCTGGCAAGGAACCTGAAAGGGTCACAAATTCAGATTCACAACAGAGTCCAGAAAAACCAATGGGATTAATGATGTGGGCAACATGTGACAGTTTGTTTCAGTAGCACTAATGACAGAAGCAAGACTTTCTGTGGTGCTGGAAGGAGCTGACATGCTCTTCACCCATTTCCTAAAAGTGGGCTGAAAATTTGAACACAATAGCATTCTATCAAGTTGATGAAAAGTGATGTCAGGATAAACTGGTACTGAACCAACTAAAAAATATAAATATATAAACAATTGTGATAATCCAGGGGGAACTAAGGGGTAATATTCATGATTTTAACTTTTGTACCCAAAGTGTAACTTGTAACAAGCTGTGTATAATTGTCTAGTATGGACAAGGGTCTGAAATAAGAACAAAGCTGGTTGTTGAGAGAAGGATCTGATCCTTTTGCTGACCTCTTCTGCCCAGTTGCCTAAACATCTTCCTACGACTGAAATCTCTGGAGAAGATCATTGACATTTTCCTTTTTCTTCCCTTCGTTTGTATCAGATCCACTTCACTAGGGATGATCAATGAGAACAACCAGATTGGAAATATACATCTCTTCATCCAGAAAGTTTCAGCAGTTTTCTTACACTCAGGCACAGCAATCTGGACTGGATCGGGATTCAAATCCCACACTGTCTTTAGGTTTCTCCAGGTGGATTCTCCATTAAGAATGCGCCTGAAGAAGCAGAAGCGGCCCTTTAAATTGCCGTTCAGGAGGCAGCGTTGAAAGCACAACGCTGGCCACCTGAAAGAACAGCGGCACCGCGATGCGCCTCTGAGCGAGCGAGCTCCGGCTCCTCTCCCTTGGGCTGTCAAGTTAGGATGGCTGCCTGTCACCTGGGACAGCCAGCACAGGGACATGCCCCGTGGAATGTCCCCACACTGATCGCTCTGCCCATCGGCGGGAGAGGAGGAGGCTGGAGCGGCCGGCGGGGGAGAACGGGGACTGGAGCAGCTGGCGAGTGAGTACGCAGTATCGGCATTGTTTTGGCCAGCCCCCCTTCTCGCCCGCCGGCCGCTCTAGCCCACCCCCTTTCTCCCCCGCTGGCCGCTCCAGCCCCCCTGCCCTTCTACCCCACCGGCCGCTCTAGCCCCCCCTCCCCTTCTCCCCCACCGGCCGCTCTAGCCCCCCCTCCCCTTCTCCCCCACCGGCCGTTCCAGTCGCCCGGCTTCTCCCCCGCCGGCTGCTCCAGCCCCCTTTCTCCCCCGCCGGCCGCTCACGCCCTGCAGCCACTTTCAGGCGACTGCATTCAGATGGCTGGGGAGGACACTGCAATGCGGCGATTACCCTCTTGGAGGAATGTGCAGGCGCCTCCTGCACATTCACGGGGTCTCCCAACAGCCGCATCTTGCCCAAAGATGTGGCATGACAAGCGGGGCAATTGGCCATCTGATAGCGCCTTTGAAGAATGTTTTCTCTGGGGCTCTGGTTTCCTCCCATCATTCAGAAATACCAGGTGTGTCGATTCATGGGGTGTAAATTGTGCAGCATGGACTCGCGGGCAGAAATATCCTGTTACCAGGCTGTGTTTAATATTTAAATGTTATTTTTTTAATGTTGACCTCAATGGATTAGAAAGCAACCAATGGAATGGTAACTCTTGAATTATTCCGACCCACCTGGTCCAAACTATGCCCTTTCGAGGGCAGTAATAATCCTCTTTTCTCATTTGTCATTGGCATGGATTGTGAAACTATGCCCTGTCCAGACATCAAACCCAATCCCTATTGACTGAACATACCCCCCCACCCCCCATCTGGAAAAGGACATGGTCATGACGTAATCATGAGCTGTCACCAGCTCATTGCCCCTCTCTATTCATCGGCTATTTGTTTTGGAGACTTGATCTCCACACGACTGAGGTGCTGTCTCAGTCCTTTGGTTCCACGGACTGAACCATGTCACTGTCACACGCCATTCCAGATTATCCCCCTCGGTCTGGACTCCAATCCCCCCTCGGTCTGGACTCCAATCCCCCCTCGGTCTGGACTCCAATCCCCCCTCGGTCTGGACTCCAATCCCCCCTCGGTCTGGACTCCAATCCCCCCTCGGTCTGGACTCCAATCCCCCCTCGGTCTGGACTCCAATCCCCCCTCGGTCTGGACTCCAATCCCCCCTCGGTCTGGACTCCAATCCCCCCTCGGTCTGGACTCCAATCCCCCCTCGGTCTGGACTCCAATCCCCCCTCGGTCTGGACTCCAATCCCCCCTCGGTCTGGACTCCAATCCCCCCCTCGGTCTGGACTCCAATCCCCCCTCGGTCTGGACTCCAATCCCCCCTCGGTCTGGACTCCAATCCCCCCTCGGTCTGGACTCCAATCCCCCCTCGGTCTGGACTCCAATCCCCCCTCGGTCTGGACTCCAATCCCCCCTCGGTCTGGACTCCAATCCCCCCTCGGTCTGGACTCCAATCCCCCCTCGGTCTGGACTCCAATCCCCCCTCGGTCTGGACTCCAATCCCCCCTCGGTCTGGACTCCAATCCCCCCTCGGTCTGGACTCCAATCCCCCCTCGGTCTGGACTCCAATCCCCCCTCGGTCTGGACTCCAATCCCCCCTCGGTCTGGACTCCAATCCCCCCTCGGTCTGGACTCCAATCCCCCCTCGGTCTGGACTCCAATCCCCCCTCGGTCTGGACTCCAATCCCCCCTCGGTCTGGACTCCAATCCCCCCTCGGTCTGGACTCCAATCCCCCCTCGGTCTGGACTCCAATCCCCCCTCGGTCTGGACTCCAATCCCCCCTCGGTCTGGACTCCAATCCCCCCTCGGTCTGGACTCCAATCCCCCCTCGGTCTGGACTCCAATCCCCCCTCGGTCTGGACTCCAATCCCCCCTCGGTCTGGACTCCAATCCCCCCTCGGTCTGGACTCCAATCCCCCCTCGGTCTGGACTCCAATCCCCCCTCGGTCTGGACTCCAATCCCCCCTCGGTCTGGACTCCAATCCCCCCTCGGTCTGGACTCCAATCCCCCCTCGGTCTGGACTCCAATCCCCCCTCGGTCTGGACTCCAATCTCCCCTCGGTCTGGACTCCAATCCCCCCTCGGTCTGGACTCCAATCCCCCCTCGGTCTGGACTCCCACCCCCCCCCTTGATCCGGACTCCAATCCCCATCCAATCCCCCTGATCCGGACTCCAATCCCCCTGATCCGGACTCCAATCCCCCGATCCGGACTCCAATCCCCCCTTGATACGGACTCCAATACACCCCTGATCCGGACTCTCATCCCCCCTGATCCGGACTCTCATCCCCCCTGATCCGGACTCCACTCCCCCTTGATCCGGACTCCACTCCCCCTTGATCCGGACTCCAATTCCCCGCCAAATCCACGACGCCGCTCCGCCCCAAACACGCACCTCGTGATCCATTGGCTCCCCAGTCGATGGGTCTGGGCTGCGTGGCCGCTTCCTCCTCGCCCGCAGCCCCCACAGGGCGAGCCCAGTGAGGAGGCCCACGGCAGCCACCAGATAGGCCCAGCAGAGGAGCGAGAGGCCAGCGAAGCCGCGCTCGAGACTGGGGCCCGTTGGGGGCGGCCCCTGGAAGGGCCACCAGGCTGCACGAGCGGCGGCCTCGGACTGCTGGAGCCCCAGGCTCTGGAGCAGATGCCGGAACATGGCGGCAACCCGGCGCCGTCACGGCGCCCACGAGGAGCGCAGGCGCGTGTGGCCGAACGACGGAGGTGGAAGGAAAGGCGGAAATGGGTCCGAGCCTTGACGACAAATTAGGCGACAAGTTCACGCGAGGACAACTCATGTGACTGACCCGCCTCCCTCAGCCGGGGTCCGCGCCGGCCCCCGCTGTGACGTCACGGCCCTGACGCGCGCCGCCACTCCACTGTGACGTCACGACCCTGACCCGCGCCGCCCGCCCGCTGTGACGTCACGGCCAGGCCCGGCCGACTTCATTCCTGTTGCTGTGGAGACGGTGGTGGTGGAGGAGCACGTGCAGGTGTGGTCAAGCTTCAAGATGGTCCCAAATTGGGGTCGTCTTCTTCTTTCTCTCCCTTTCAAGGAAGGAATGGGTTTCCAACACAAAGCATAGTCAGATCCTTCTTGTGAAAATGGGCTCTTTGCATTCACATCAACATCTCATGCCTGGGAGAGTCAATCTTTGCTCGTCCTCGGCTTTGGCCAGAAGACTGAGGGTGGCCTCACCCTTTCCTTTGGCCACATCAAGCAACGCTGTGCAATCATTTGACTCCTATCCTTGTTCTTCGTTCGCCATTCCTCATCGTCCTCCCGAAGCAACTTTCAGGAGGTCTCTCCCCGCACACATTCCTTCCTCTCGCACTCAGGGCAGGTCAGACAGGGACTTCCTTCACTTCCCATATTCCCCATCCCTTCTCCATCAAAGGCTCTGTCTAATGGGTTAAATGAGGAAGATTAAGGCTTTGTGATTGGAAAGAACTCAAATTGCGTTTCCACGATGAGGATTGGCGGTGGCGAGAAAATGTACTGCCATAACTTGGAAAACAGAGGTTGAATTGAGTAGACAAAGAGGACGATGAAATTCAATCTTGTCTATATTTGGAGAAGATAATGTAGAAATTGCAAAGTCATTGGACATGGTTAAAATGTGGGCTTTTAATCTTGAATGCATGGGTTTCGATGTGAAGTAAAATTTCAAATTGTGTTTAAAGATGTAAACTTTGCCAAACCACACAGCAGAATTTTGCAATTTGAGGTATGTGTTTTTAATAAGAACCAAGGGGGCAGGGGTAAAAAGGTTGCTGGAGCTGGGATGGGGGACGGGGGGTGGGGGGGGATATTATGGGGTAATTTTGGGTTTTATGTTGTATTTTCTACACTTATACTTTGTAAAATTTAAATAATTTGTTCAATAAAAAAGGAAAAGATCATTCCAAAACACGCCACACTGCTTCCAGCAATCCAAGCAAGTGGGAAAATAATAGAACCAAAACATATGGAAATACCTTGGATTGAACGTGATATTGTGGACCGGCTGAATTGCCATGTCATACAGAAAAAACTGGAACACCATTGGGGCCGACCACCTCATGTTCAAATTTTGCCAGAATTTGTTATTCCGCCTGCTCCGACAAGGATTCCACCCAGACTAAATCGGAAGCCTATCTCGTGGGTAATGGATGATACAAATGGCCCGCCATTACTGGACAATGAACAGAGGAAGTTGTTGGAAGCCAGTGTAAAGAGAAAGCAAAAGAAATCAGACACGGGGCCTTCCAACAGTTATTCAGACTTCATGGAACAACTTCTGGGGCCTGAATGGTTTAAGCAGTCATCAGATTATTTGTTCAAAAATGGGCAAAGCTGGACATTCAGGGCTCAGCAATATCGATGAAGAAATGAGAACATTACCTTTACAACATGAAACAACTGGCCAAAACACAAAAGCAAGTAGAAATAAACTACCATATATGTCCAGCACCATTGACCAAAAAAGTATCGACAAACTAGATATGCACATAAGTAAAATGGTTCTGGAAATTAAACTGCATTGTTTGCCAGAATTAGTCCAGACATTTTATCAGAACCTTCTTTCCACATTGGAGAAGCCAGTAGATAAGATTATTGCAGCTGGTCAAGGGTACAAACCAAAGCGTTCATTACATATAGCTTTTATTGAACAAGATGCAGCTGATGTCTTCGAGATAAATCAAAAACATAAAGGAATGGCTCGTCTCTTGGGATTTGCTACTCCGTATGTGCAATCAATGGAAATGATGATTCCCGAAGGACCACCATGCCTCCACCAATCAAAGCAAGTGGGAAAATAATAGAACCTATACATATGGAAAAACCTTGGATTGAACGTGATATTGTGGACCGGCTGAATTGCCATGTCATACAGAAAAAACTGGAACACCATTGGGGCCGACCACCTCATATTCAAATTTTGCCAGAACTTGTTATTCCGCCTGCTCCGACAAGGATTCCACCCCAACTAAATCGGAAGCCTATCTCTTGGGTAATGGATAATACAAATGGCCCGCCATTACTGGACAATGAACAGAGGAAGTTGTTGGAAGCCAGTGTAAAGAGAAAGAAGAAAAATAAGACACGGGGCCTTCCAACAGTTATTCAGACTTCATGGAACAACTTCTGGGGCCTGAATGGTTTAAGCAGTCATCAGTTTATTCGTTCAAAAATGGGCAAAGTCGGATATGCAGGGCTCAGCAATATCGAAAAAGAAATGAGAACATTACCTTTACAACATGAAACAACTGGCCAAAACACAAAAGCAAGTACAGCTAAACGACCATATATGTCTACCACCATTGACCAAAAAGGTTTCGACAAACTAGATATGCACATAAGTAAAATGATTCTGGAAATTAAACTGCATTGTTTGCCAGAATTAATCCAGCCATTTTATCAGAACGTTCCTTCCACATTGGAGAAGCCAGTAGATAAGATTATTGCACCTGGTCAAGGGTACAAACCAAAACGTTCATTACATATAGCTTTTATTGAACAAGATGCAGCTGATGTTTTCGAGATGAATCAAAAACATAAAGGAATGGCTCGTCTCTTGGGACTTGCTACTCCGTATGTGCAATCAATGGAAATGATGATTCCCGAAGGACCACCAGTGCCTCCACCAATCAAAGCAAGCGGGAAAATAATAGAACCTATACATATGGAAATACCTTGGATTGAACGTGATATTGTGGACCGGCTGAATTGCCATGTCATACAGAAAAAACTGGAACACCATTGGGGCCGACCACCTCATATTCAAATTTTGCCAGAACTTGTTATTCCGTCTGCTCCGACAAGGATTCCACCCCAACTAAATCGGAAGCCTATCTCGTGGGTAATGGATAATACAAATGGCCCGCCATTACTGGACAATGAACAGAGGAAGTTGTTGGAAGCCAGTGTAAAGAGAAAGAAGAAAAATCAGACACGGGGCCTTCCAACAGTTATTCAGACTTCATGGAACAACTTCTGGGGCCTGAATGGTTTAAGCAGTCATCAGTTTATTCGTTCAAAAATGGGCAAAGTCGGATGTGCAGGGCTCAGCAATATCGAAAAAGAAATGAGAACATTACCTTTACAACATAAAACAACTGGCCAAAACACAAAAGCAAGTACAACTAAACTACCATATATGTCTACCACCATTGACCAAAAAGGTTTCGACAAACTAGATATGCACATAAGTAAAATGGTTCTGGAAATTAAACTGCATTGTTTGCCAGAATTAGTCCAGACATTTTATCAGAACCTTCTTTCCACATTGGAGAAGCCAGTAGATAAGATTATTGCACCTGGTCAAGGGTACAAACCAAAACGTTCATTACATATAGCTTTTATTGAACAAGATGCAGCTGATGTTTTCGAGATAAATCAAAAACATAAAAGAATGGCTCGTCTCTTGGGATTTGCTACTCCGTATGAGGTATCAATGGAAATGATGATTCCTGAAGGACCAACAGTGCCTCCACCAAACAAAGCAAGTAGGAAAATAATAGAACCTATACATATGAAAATACCTTGGATTAACCGTGATATTGTGGACCGGCTGAATTGCCATGTCATACAAAAAAAACTGGAACACCATTGGGGCCGACCACCTCATATTCAAATTTTGTCAGAATTTGTAATTCCGTCTGCTCCGACAAGGATTCCACCCCAACTAAATCGGAAGCCTATCTCGTGGGTAATGGATAATACAAATGGCCCGCCATTACTGGACAATGAACAGAGGAAGTTGTTGGAAGCCAGTGTAAAGAGAAAGAAGAAAAATCAGACACGGGGCCTTCCAACAGTTATTCAGACTTCATGGAACAACTTCTGGGGCCTGAATGGTTTAAGCAGTCATCAGTTTATTCGTTCAAAAATGGGCAAAGTCGGATGTGCAGGGCTCAGCAATATCGAAAAAGAAATGAGAACATTACCTTTACAACATAAATCAACTGGCCAAAACACAAAAGCAAGTACAACTAAACTACCATATATGTCTACCACCATTGACCAAAAAGGTTTCGACAAACTAGATATGCACATAAGTAAAATGGTTCTGGAAATTAAACTGCATTGTTTGCCAGAATTAGTCCAGACATTTTATCAGAACCTTCTTTCCACATTGGAGAAGCCAGTAGATAAGATTATTGCAGCTGGTCAAGGGTACAAACCAAAACGTTCATTACATATAGCTTTTATTGAACAAGATGCAGCTGATGTCTTCGAGATAAATCAAAAACATAAAGGAATGGCTCGTCTCTTGGGACTTGCTACTCCGTATGAGGAATCAATGGAAATGATGATTCCCGAAGGTCCCCCAGTGCCTCCACCAATCAAATCAAGTTTGAAAATAATAGAACCTATACATATGGAAATACCTTGGATTGAACGTGATATTGTGGACCGGCTGAATTTCCATGTCATACAGAAAAAACTGGAACACCATTGGGGCCGACCACCCCATATTCAAATTTTGTCAGAATTTGTTATTCCGCCTGCTCCTGGAAGGATTCCACCCCAATAAATCGGAAGCCTATCTTGTGGGTAATGGATAATACAAATGGCCCGCCATTACTGGACAATGAACAGAGGAAGTTGTTGGAAGCCAGTGTAAAGAGAAAGAAGAAAAATCAGACACGGGGCCTTCCAACAGTTATTCAGACTTCATGGAACAACTTCTGGGGCCTCAATGGTTTAAGGAGTAATCAGTTTATTTGATATAAAATAGGGAAAGCTGGAAATGCAGGGCTCAGCAATATCGATGAAGAAAAGAGAACCTTAACTTTACAACGTAAAACCACTGGTCTATCTCAAAAGGAAGTAAAACTAAACTACCACATATGTCTACCACCATTGACCAAAAAAGTATCGATAAACTAGATATGCACTTAAGAAAAATTATTCTCTAAATTAAACTGCATTGTTTGCTCGAAAGTGAATAAAATTTGTTTGTAAAATTTCAATAAACCAGTATTTGCTTTACTAGCCTATTGTGTGATTGTTTTTATTTCTCAGTAGGTCTAATGTCGTAGCCACTACAATTCGTGACCAGGACTGCAGGATTCAACTGAAATTTGAATCTCCAGTCTCAATGGACGCAGCTATGTCCACAGCAGCAGCTGCCGGCATTGCAGCCGGTAACAGTGTGGGACTTCACTTGCCTCCTTTATGGACCCACTAACCTCGAGTTTGGCTTCTTCAGGCTGTAACCCAGTTTCGGCTACAGAGGAGAACACATTATCAATAATCTGGCATGTCATTATCTGGCATGTCGTGGGCACTTTACATCACCACTGCAGCTCGTGTAAGCGAATTCGTTGCCAATCCCCTAGCAGAAAACCAGTACACCAGGTTCCGCCAGTTTCTCCTGCATATACTGGAGTTGACGAGGCATGAACGTGGCATGAGACTTTTGAATATGGAAGGTCTGGATGATAGGAATCAATCGGATCGACTGAATGAAATGCTGGCATTGGTGTACGGTCATCCTCATTAGCTGTTCTTTGAAACCATATTCCTATCGAAGCTGCCATCCCATGTTGCCATCCATTGTGTGATGAATCTGTGTTATGCTATCAGTCTTTCGCTGTGCTCAGTCTGCTCTACTGGATATGGACGTGTATTATCTCTACGACTAAAGACTCTCCCCTTGGCTATAACTGTGTACGCACCCATTATCATTCATTATTGTATTACTGAGTTTCTACTAATAAAAGCCAGGATTCCTGGATAACGACACTGCCTTTGATTTCTTCATTACCTGGCACTTCAATTTTATTGGTAGAAACTCAGTAGTACAATAATGAATGATAATGGGGGCATACATAGTTATAGCCAAGGGGAGTGTCTTTAGTGGTACATCCAATGTCAGTAGAGCAGACTAAGCAGGGACATTGTCTTACTGATGTTTGGCTTTCGTAATGCCTGATCTCAGCACTCCCATGTTACTCAGGTTGGATATTCAATCTCAGATGAAAATTGTCGTGTTAAATTTTGATGGGACGCTACCTACACTTACAATCCCCCGCATTGGTTACTGCGGTCTGTCCACACTAAAGATCAAAGCTCCCTCCCTGTTCAGTAATTTATCTCCCGAGTGGCGACCGATTGCCCCTAAGAGCAGTTCTTATAGCCAAGAGGACCGTGAGTTTATTGAGGCTGAGACTTGGAGGCTACTTAAAGAGGGGGTGATTGAACTCAGCAGGAATCCCTGGTGAGCCCAGGTGGTAGTGGTGTAAAAATTCACCCTACAAAATGACTGGCTATTGACTACAGCCAGACAATTAACCATTATACTAACTTGGATGCCTATCCCCTGCCTCGCATTAATGAAATGGTTAATCAGGTAGCACAACATAAAGTGAACTCGACTATCGACCTTAAGGCAGCCTATCACCAAATCCCCATTAAAAAAAGCGAACGACCCTATACAGCGTTCGAGGTTGATGGGGTGCTCTACCAGTTTAGGAGGGTACCTTTCGGAGTCACTAATGGTGTGTGAGTGTTTCAGAGGGAGATAGATAAAATTGTTAGCACGTATGAGTTACAGGGTACGTTTCCCTATCTGGATAATGTCACTATATATGGCAGACTCACACCGAGCATGATAACAACCTAAAAAAATTTCTAGCAATGGGCAAAGATCTCAACCTTACATTTAACAAGGGCAAATGTGCTTTCAATGCAACAGAACTACCCATTCTGGGCTACATTTTTCGCGAGGGTGAAACCCGCCCTGATACTGAAAGAATGGCACCCCTTAGAAGTTGCCACCCCCAGACTCCGCAAAAGCCCTTAAGAGGTGTATGGGATTCTTTTCCTACTACTGTAAATGGGTACGTGACTACGCTACGAAAGCACGGGCTCTGTTTGACACAAAATTCTTCCCTGTCTCTCCAATAGCTTTGAAAGCTTTCGAGAGAATTAAAGCTGATATTGCCAAAGCTGCACTCTCGTTCATTGACGAGGATGTCCTGTTCCAAGAGGAACCCGATGCCTCAGATTGTGCTTTGGCAAGAACCCTTAATCAGAAAGGCAGACCTTCTTCTCCCGTACGTTACGCGGACCTGAACTTAAGCATCCTGCCATTGAAAAAGAAGCCCAGGCTATCATTGAAGCTGTTCACTACTGGAGACACTTTCTAGCTGGCAGAAAATTTACCCTGATCACTGATTAGAAATCTGTAGCCTACATTTTAGTACTAAACGCAAAAGTAAAATCAAAAACGTTAAGATGGCACGCTGGCGAATAGAACTCTCAACTTACAATTATGAGATCATGTACAGACCTCGCAGGTTAAACGATCCCCCCGACGCATTATCACGAGCTGCTGCCAGTACTCAGCTTGAGGGACTAAAGGGAATCCACAGCAGACTGTGCCACCCAGGGGTCTCTTACTGGGTTCAATCACCCCCTCTTTCAGCAATCTCCGGGTCTCAGCTTTAATAAACTCACGATCCTCTTTCCTGTAAGAACGGTTCTTAATGGCAAATGGTCGACACTCAGGAGACAGATTACTGAACAGGGAGGGAGCTTTGATCTTTAGTGTGGACAGACCACAATAACTAGTGTGGGGGATGTTAAATTTGGGTAGCGGCCCATCAAAATTTAACTCTACAGTTTTCATCTGAGATTGACTATCATCCCCAGTAAAACAGGATCACAGTGATCAGGCATTACGAAAAGCCATACATCAGCAAGGCAATGTCCCTGCAAGTTCAAAGTAACTTTACACATCCCGTAAATTTAAGGCTTTGGCGACCTTCTCGTGGATGTGGCTATCAGTACTCCCTGAGTCTATTAAGCAATTGAGAGTCTGAAGATTCCCCCTTTTCATAGTTGTCTTCCAATCCTGCAGCTCCAGGATGCATTTTCTTGGTCCTTTTCTTCTTATCAGTGGGAGTACTTTTCGCCTTACAAGTTTTAGCGAAGTGGCCGAGTTTCCCCCAATAGCAGCAGTTAGCAAATTGAGCCGGACACTTCTGTCTGGAGTGCTAGCTCTTATCACCGAAGTAGCATTTGCCAGGTGTTCACCCTTTTCTTTCCTTCGGGGTTCCAGCACTCCTGGATGTTTGCTTTTCCGTTTCTAGCATTTCACTGGATCGCATGACTCTTCTCAGTGTTTTAACTAGAGTGACTGCACAGTCATAGGATAGGGGCTCCATCTCCAGCAGTCTCTGACGGATGTAACTGCAGTCGATACCGTTAACAAAAGCATCCAGCTTCAAGGTTGCACATTGACCGCTCTGACATCACATTCATTTGCCAATGAGTCAAGGGCCAGTGTATAGGCAGCATCACTTTCTCTGGGTTTCTGGCATCTAGTCAGCAACTGGTATTGAGCAGGCACCACGTTCCGTGGCGCCGCATAGTAAGCGGTCAGTCGTTCCCGGGCTATAGCCAGAATGGTAGCTCCTTGCGTTACGGCAAAAGGGACCTCACCCAGGAGGGAATTCAGGTGGCCCCACTGTATCGCCTCATCGACCACGTTGTTTCAAGCCATGTAGTAATCGAAACAAGCAATCCAGTGGTTGAAAATTTCTCTGGCCCTCAGGGCAGACTGGTCGATTATCAGCCGCTCTGGCTTGAGGGCTGCATCCATTCCTGCAAATAAAATTGAAGTGTCAGTTGATGAAGTAGGCAAAGACGATGTGGTCAAACAATGATCATGGCTTTTTTTAGCAGAAACTCATGGTACAATAATGAAAGACAATTGGTGCCTACACAGTTATACCCAAGGGGAGCGTCAATAAGAATCCCCAGGAACAGCCTGTAACGTTCAACTTATCTCTAGCATTTTACATTAGGAAGAGGTATCTCACAGATTATTCAGTGAAGAGGGTTACCATTTAGCTGATGAATCGGCATCTCCATGTTGAACAATCCTTAGAAAAAGTAATGAAAGTAGCATGGGAACATGTATTTTGGGGTCAGAGAAGTCAGTGGCCAAGAGCAAAGAGCCTTGGCATCTGGCTGGATTCTGAAGGGCACATTTGCGACTTGCTAGATTCCACCTGTGGACAATGCAGAATGAAAGAACATCAGGGACAAACCTAAACATTTACCTCCAGCTTGAGTCAGCGGTGAAGGAGGAGAATGCAATGTTGGCATTCATATCTAGAGGGATTGGACATAAGAGCAGAGATGTGATGTTGAGGCTTTATAAGGCACTGGTGAGGCCTCACTTGGAGTATGGGGTACAGTTTTTTGGCATTGGAGAGGATTGAGAGAAGATTCACAAAAATGATTCCCAGAATACATGGAGGAGCACATGAAGAATCTTTGACGTCTCTTGGTCTGAACTCCTTGGAGTTCAGAAGAATAAGGGGGGACCCCATGGAAGCATGTTGAATGTTGAAAGACGTGGACAGAGTAGATGTGACAAAGTTGTTTCCCATGATAGAGGAGTCAAGGACAAGAGGGCACAACTTCAGTGTAGCGACTACTTTCCACAAAAGCCATTTAGAGGCTGGGTGAAGCTCTTTATTCATGACACATTTCAATTATTTCCAATACATGTCCAGATGTATTTAAGTCAGTGGTTCTCATCCTTTTTCTTTCCACTCACATCCCACTTTAAGTAATCACTATGCCATCGGTGCTCTGTGATTAGTAAGGGATTGCTTAAGGTGGGATGTGGTGTGGTGCAGCAAGCAGACACGAAACATAGAAAAGACTGTACTACAGGTTTTAATCCACTTTAACTCTCACGAGGAATAGTCTCGATGGTTCCACGTGCGACTGGCCCAGGAGGGGCCGGCTCAAGTCTTTATACAGGTCAGTGATTGACTGTATCACCAGATGTGGGTGGAAAGAAAAAGTTTGAAAACCACTGTTTGAATCGTCCCTCATGGACTCGTTCTGTGCACGGTTTCAGAACTCCAAAGGAAATGGGCCAATGACAATTTTTCTCAAGCCAAATATTTCAGTACAATTGGGTCAAGAGCAGTGGTTCTCAACCTCCCCTTCCCATTCACATCCCACCTTAAGCAATCCCTCACTAATCATAGGTGATGTACAAATCACAAGTGATCGTGGACCTCAGGAGGACCAGGAATGACCACCTTCCACAACACGTTAACAACTCTGTAGTGGAGACAGTGGAGAGCACCAAGTTCCTTGGAAGCAACTTAACATCTCCTCACTTGTCAGGAAGGTGCAACAGCGACTGCACTTCCTGAGAAGACTGAAGTCAACCTTTTTTCGGAGCTCTGCTTTTGACATGCAAGCCAACTTTTTAAATCCATGCATCCAAATTTCCATGGATCCTATGTCTCATAACTTTCTGAATGACTTTCTTATGGAGGACCTTGTCAAATGCCTTATTAAAATCCATATAGATCGCATCTACCGTCCTACCCTCATCAATTTCTTTTGTTACATCCTCAAAAAACTCAATTAGGCTCGTGAGGCACGATCTTCTCTTCACAAAGCCATGTTGAGAATCCTTGAGTAGACTGGACTTCTCCAAATCCTCATAGATCCTAGCCTTAAGAATCGTCTCCAATAGTTTGCACACCACTGACGTAAGACTCGCCAGTCAATAATTTCCCAGGATTCTCCCTATTACCTTTTATAAACAAGGGGACCACATTTGCCATTCTCCAATCCTCCGGCACCTCCCCTGTAGCCAAAGAGGGCTCTAAGATCATAGCCAATGCCACAGCCTTCCCTTCCCTCACTTACCATACCAACCTGGGTATATCATGTCCAGCCCCAGGGGTTTATAAAGCTTAATGTTTTAAAGAAGATCCAACACTTCCTCTTCCTTAATCTCAATATGGTCCAGCACCCAGTCCTGTTCTATTCCGACTTCATCCTGATCCAGGTCCTTTAAGTGGCAGAAGGTCTGCAATCCAGATAAATGTGAAATGTTGCATTTGAGAAGGTTGATCTTGAAGGCAGAGTGTATGTTTAATGGCAGAATTCTTAAGAGTGTGGAGGAACACAGGGACCTTGGCGTCCAGGTCTGTAGATACATCAGGGTTGCCATGATAGAGTGGTGAATAAAGTGCATGACCTTCATTACTTGGGAATGAACTCAAGAGGGGTGATGTAATGTTGCAACTCGACAAAACATCAACTCATAAATTATTGCAGAAGCAACACAGGCCATTCAGCCCTAGAGATCCATGCTGGTGTAAATCCTCTGGAGGAGCCCTGCTCATCAAGATCTCCAAAGAACTGTTATTATAGAACCAAATAACACCACTGCACAGAAACAGGACCTTCAGCCCATCTAGTCTGTGCCAAACTGTTATTCTGCCTCATCCCATTGATCTGCACCCAGTCCATACCCCTCCCGTCCATGTGCCTGTCCAAGTGTTTCTTGGAAGTCCAAATGGAGCCCACATTCACCACCTCAGCTGGTAGCTTGATCATGAGGGGCCTGGATTAGATGAAGGGTTACAGTCTTTCCCTCAGGGTAGGGGAGCCAAAAGTAAGAGGTACAGGTTTAAAGTCAGAGGGGCAAGATTTAAAATGGAGCCTTAAATGTCAAAATCGTGCCCAGATTCAGCTGGCAGCTCCTTGCACATTCCCATCATTCTCTGTGTCAAAAAGATCCCCTTCATTTTCCATTTAAACACAACTCACCCTTAACCCATGTCCTCTCATTCTTGTGTCACCTAACCTCAGTGGAAAAAGCCTGCTTGCATTTGCTCTGTTCATACCTCACTTTGCTGGAGACAGCCCAAGCTACAACCACCTCACTCATTGGCAGGTTCCACAATAAACATCCTGAGTTCTCCACAAAACAGGTCTCTGTGCCAATAATCGGTGACTGAAGGTCAACAATTCCAGAAATAGCAAAAGTTGAACAGGTTATTCCTCTACCCCTCTCCTGCACCCGATCTTCCTTACCATTCGCCGTTGGAATTTTCTTGTTATTTCCATCAATATCCTAGCCCCGTCATGGTGAGAAGCTGGAGAGATATTATGGCCAAACAGCTGACTGCCCACAATTCACAAGTTCAGAGTTCAGATTTATGATCAGGTACATCCCTGACATCACATACAATCCTGAGGCTTTTTCTGCGAGCCAGGCAGAATTTCTTCTTAGCGGTAGTGCAAAGCACAAATCTGCATTCAAGAAAAGAAGTGGATCCTAAAGAGAGAAATGTAAGCAAGAAGGAAGTGCTAACGAACTGTGCAATACAGAAAATAAATGTTCAGTCAGAAATACTGTGCAAAGTACAAATCTTTAATAAGTCTCTGAGTTTGTTTTTAAATTTAGACCTTCAGGCCATTTCGGCCCACAAACCCATGCCGCCCAATTTACATCCCGTTAAGCTAATACCCGCCCCCCCCCCCCCCCACCAGGTACGTTTCGAACAGTGGGAGGAGAAAACCAGAGCCCCCCCGGGAACACCCACCCAGACACGTGGAGAACGTAAAAACTCCTTATGGACAGCGCAGCAATTCGAACCCTGGCGCTGTGATGGCGTTGCACTAAGCCAAGCGTGCCGCAATTAATCTGTTAAAGTTTAATTTGTGATCTTCAAAACAATAGCAGAGCACTTGAATTCCAAGGTCACCACGTAAGCTTTGCTTGTCAAAACATTTCCTGATTGAGATAGTTGCATTGCAACGCTAATGTCGATATTGGATATCCCACAGTAGTGAACGAAAGAAAAGACTTTGAGGCTCTGTCCTGTAGTTCTCGTCATTCCTGCTAGTGGAAACAAGCACCCTGCTTCTCTTGTACCTATTCCACACCCCCTCTCACTGCTACCCTCAGGCCTGAAGGCCAGCACTAAGAAAAGTTCTTTTTTTTCCACAACTGCTCCAAAACCACAAAAGGATTCTCTGCACTATTGCCAATTCACTGTGAGCAGGAGAACTGTGGATATTTATTGTCTGTTTAATTCAATTAATCATAATATTGCAGTTGTTTATGACTCCACTACCTTTAGAGTCATAGACTCTTTTTAACAAACGAAGAAGTGGCACGGTTAGCGCGACGCGATGCCGGAGACCCGGATTGGAATCTGCCACTGTTTCGAGTTTGTACGTTCTCCCCGTGACCTTCATGCGTTTCCTCCTGCTGCTCCTATTTGCCTCCACCCTTCAAAATGAACAGGGGGTTGTGAGTCAGTTGGGTTCAGCTGGGACACAAATGGACAGAATCGGCCTCTGGTGCATTGTCAATAAAATCTTAACATTTGAAATGGACCTGTTCAGCTGCAGCAAGAATTTAAATGCATCCACACCTTGCACAACGTATAGGACGATAAATCATTCCTTCCATAATTTTATAGACCTCCCCTCCCTCATCCATTTCATCTCCATAGGTTCAGCCCATATCCCTCTAAACTAGTGGTTCTCAACCTCTTTCTTTCCCCTCACATCCCACTTTAAGCATTCCCTAGGCCATTGGGGCTCTGTGATTAGTAAGGGACTGCTTCAGGTGGGATGTGGGTGGAAAGAAAAGGTTTGAAAACCCTTGTTTGAATCATCCCATATGGATTCATTATGTGCACGGTTTCAGAGCTCCAAAGGAAATGGGCCAATTACCATTTCTCTCAAGCAAAATATTTCAGGGACAATTGGGTCTCGAGAAGTGATTCTCAACCTTCCCTTCCCACTCACATCCCACCTTAAGCAATCTCTTATTAATCACAGAGCACCGATGGCATAGTGATGACTTAAAGTGGGATGTGAGTGGGAAGGGAAGGTCGAGAATCACTGCTCTAGACCCAATTGTTAACTGGAATATTTTGCTTGTTCCCCATTTCCTTTGGAGTTTTGAAATGTTGCACATAATGAAACAATGAGGGACGATCAAAACAGTGGTTTTCAAACTTTTCCTTTCCACTCACATCCCACCTTAAGCAATCCCTTACTAATCACAGAGCACTGATGGGAGAGGGATTACTGAAAGTGGTCTGTGAGTAAAAAAAAGTTGAGAACCAATGGTCCAGACAAATGCATACACAAATTTCAATCCGATCCACTGGAGGAACTCAAGGGGTTGAACAATCAGAATGGACAGAAGAACTGGAGGAATTGTCACCATTTAGGATCAAGATAAAGGACAGAACAGGATGGAGAAGATTGATGGGGGGAGGAGTCACGTGATGGAGTAGTGGCCGGTCGGGGAACTCCAGCCCTCTCCGGAAAAGTAAGAAAAAGTTAGAGAAAAAGCAAAGGCACAAACACAAAAACCAAAATAAAGTGAAAGTAAAGGTGTGGAGAAAATGGCAGCGAAGAAAGAAAAGCCAAAAACAACGGGAAGAAGAGAAGAAGGAAAGATGTTGGAAGAAGAAGGTGAAGGCCTTACCTGTTCGAGGAGGCCCGCCGTGGAGAGAGAAGCCCGCTCCCTAAGGTCAGTCGAAGCCACGAACTCGGGACTACAAAAATGACTCGCGGAGCCAAACAAAAGTGCAATGCACAAGACAAAAATAACACTGACGGGAGGGGGGACCAGATGAGGAGTCGATCTCCATAGCTGAAATTGACAACCACAACACAGCAGCAAGAGGAAAACATAGAAAATAACAGGAACAAGAAGGAAGAGAATAAAAATAAGAAATCAAAGAAACAACAGATGACCAACCCAGAGGAAGAAGACCAGCATCAAGACACTTCTAGTAAAAATAAGACCAAAAATACCCAACAAAATAAAACAAACAACCCAACAAGAAAACCAGAAGAGACAGAGGTAAAGGACACAGATCCTGGAGTGGACTCAGAAGAAGAAGAGGAAGAACACAGAGAAATGGAAGATGAAGGGAAGGGCAAGTACATGGATATATATTTTTTTAAAGAATATATGAAATCAGTAAAAGAATGGCAGTCACGAGAATTCAGTGAAATAAAAAGAAGAATAAAAAGTACAGAAGAAAAAGTGAATAGATTAGAGATGATCATGTCAGATATAGGAAAAAGAGTGGACAAGGTGGAAGAACGAGAAACAGCCATAGAAATGGAAGTAGATGACTTAAAAAAGAAATTAGAAGAATCTGATAAAAAAAGTTAAAGGGACACAGGAGCTGTTAGCTCATAAGATAGATATAATGGAAAATTATAATAGAAGAAACAATATAAAGATAGTGGGCCTTAAGGAAGATGAAGAAGGCAAAAATATGAAAGAATTTATAAAAGAATTGATCCCCAGGGTTCTAGGAAGACCAGAATTACAGGAAGAAATGGAAACAGAAAGGGCACACAGAACATTAGCCCCTAAACCACAACCACAACAAAAACCAAGATCCATTCTAGTAAAATTCCGAAGATATACAACAAGAGAAAATATAGTGGAGAAAGCAATGAAGAAAATAAGAGAAGACAAAAAGCCACTGGAATACAAAGGTCAAAAAAATTTTTTCTATCCAGATATAAGTTTTGAACTCCTGAAGAAGAGGAAGGAGTTTAATACAGCAAAAACAATCCTATGGAAAAAAGGATATAAATTTATGCTAAAGTACCCAGCGGTACTTAAAATAGTTATTCCAGGGCAGCAAAACAGACTATTCTTGGATCCGGAGGAAGCACGAAAATTTGCAGAACAACTACAAAACAGACAGAGAGATGAAGACATGTAACAAGAACAAAAATGACCACGAACTATATGTATGTGTGTATATGGATATATATATATATATATATATATATATACACGTATATGTGTGTATGTATATATAAAAAAAAGAGTATAGGTAAGAACTAAGAAGGGAAAGAAAGGGAAGAAAGGAAGTAAGGAGGGAATTAAGAGAGTGACCTTTGTTATATATGAAGATTAAAATCTTTTCTGGGGGGGGCTGGGTGGGGAAGAATTACGGTCACTGCGAAATCAGTTGATGCTTGCGAGTGAATTCGCAAATCCAAATGGAGAGGGGAGATGTGGTTGCCCGACAAGGGACAAAGGGCAACTCAGGAAGGGGAGGGGATAGTGGGGTTAAAGGGATTTTAGATAGGAGAATAATGGAAATATTTTATGTTTTAGAAATGTTGTCTTATAATGTGTTCAAAAAATATTTAAATATTAACGGAATACATAACCAAATCAAAAGGAAGAAACTGCTAAATTTACTGAAAAAAGAAAAAATTGATAATAGCATTCGTGCAAGAAACACATTTAACTGAAATGGAGCACAAGAAATTAAAGAGAAATTGGGTAGGACATGTAACAGCAGCGTCATATAATTCAAAAGCCAGAGGAGTAGCTATATTAATCAGTAAAAATGTACCAATTAAAATAGAAGAGGAAATAATAGATCCAGCAGGGACATATGTAATGATAAAATGTCAGATATATTCAGAGTTTTAGAATTTACTCAATGTATATTCACCTAATGAAGAAGATCAAAAATTTATGCAAGATATCTTTTTGAAGATAGCAGACACGCAAGGGAACATACTAATAGGAGGGGGGATTTCAACCTTAATTTGGATTCAAACATGGATAAAACTGGAAAAATAATTAACAGAAAGAACAAAGTAACTAAATTTATAATTAAATCGATGCAAGAAATGCAACTTTTGGATATATGGAGGAAACAACACCCAAAGTAAAAGGAATATTCATATTATTCGGGCAGACATAAAACATACTCAAGAATAGACCTATTCCTGTTATCAGCTCACATGCAAGGGAGAGTTAGGAAAACGGAATATAAAGCTAGACTATTATCAGACCATTCACCCCTGTTATTGACAATAGAGCAAGAGGACATCCCACCAAGAATGTATAGATGGAGATTAAACTCCATGCTACTTAAAAGGCAGGATTTTAGAGAATTCATTGAAAGACAAATAAAAATGTACTTTGAAATAAATACGGAATCAGTGGAAGATAAGTTTATACTATGGGACGCAATGAAAGCGTTCATCAGAGGGCAAATAATAAATCATGTAACTAAGATGAAGAAGGACTACAATCGGGAAACAGAGCAGTTGGAAAGGGAAATAGCAAATATAGAAAAAGAATTAGCAATAAAGGAAGATACAACTAAAAGAAGAGAATTGGCAGATAAAAAAATAAAATATGAAACACTACAAACATATAAGGTGGAGAAGAACATAATGAAGACAAAACAGAAATATTATGAACTAGGAGAAAAAACGCACAAAATTCTAGCATGGCAGCTTAAGACAGAACAAACTAAGAGAATGGTATTGGCATTAAGGAAAAAAGACAGGCAAATCACATATAATCCAACGGAGATTAATGAAAACTTCAGAGAATATTTTTATCACAAAGGTCAATTGATTTTTTTTATTTTATAATTTTTTTATTTTTCACACTGAACCATATCAACCAAAATATATACAAACATTTCTCATTAAATATACAGTGGCATTTTCTCCTTTCCCCCCCCTACCTTCCCTCCCCCTTCCCACCCCCCTCCAAAACCAATAAATATTCAACATATACGATACAATAAACCCATTAAACAATGTCATCACACAATGAAAAATAAACAAGAAAAATGTGTCATCTACTTTTACGCACAAGATCAAGTCGTTTTGTCTTCTTACCATTTTAGGGGGTGGAGGTCCGCGGCAGGCCCTCTCTGTTATGTTCCATGTACGGTTCCCAAATTTGTTCAAATAATGTGACTTTATTTTTTAAATTATATGTTATTTTTTCCAATGGAATACATTTATTAATTTCCATGTACCATTGCTGTACTCTCAGGCTCTCAACCGTTTTCCAAGTTGACATTATACATTTTTTTGCTACTGCTGAGGCTATCACAATAAATCTTTTTTGTGCTTTATCTAATTTGAGGCCTAATTCTTTACTTCTTATATTACTTCGAAGAAAGATCTCTGGATTTTTTGGGATGTTGCTTTTTGTGATTTTATTTAATACCTGATTTAGATCTTCCCAAAAGATTTTCACTTTCTCACATGCCCAAATTGCATGTACTGTTGTTCCCATTTTCTTCTTACAGCGAAAACATGTATCTGATAATGTTGGATCCCATTTTTTTACCTTTTGGGGCGTTATATATAACCTGTGTAACCAATCATACTGTATCATGCGTAACCTTGTGTTTATTGTATTCTTCATAGTTCCAGAACATAACTTTTCCCATACTTCATTTTTTATCTTTATGTTCAAATCCTTTTCCCACTTTTGTTTGGGTTTATAGCTTATTTCATCATTTTCCTTATCTTGCAGGTTAATGTACATGTTTGTTATAAATCTTTTAATTATCATTGTGTTTGTAATCACATATTCAAAGCTGCTTCCTTCTGGTAACCTCAATCTGTTTCCCAATTTATCCTTGAAATAAGCTTTCAATTGATGATATGCAAACGTTGTACCATGAGTTATTCCATATTTGTACTTCAACTGTTCAAATGTTAATAAATTATTTCCCTAAAAACAATTTTCTATTTTTTTTTATTCCTTTTCTCTCCCATTCTCTAAAGGAAAGGTTATCTATTGTAAAAGGGAGTAATGGGTTTTGTGTCAATAATAATTTTGGTATTGGATCATTCATTTTTTTCCTTTCTAAGTGGATCTTCTTCCATATATTAAGTAAATGATGCAATACTGGTGAGCTTTTATATTGCACCAGCTTTTTATCCCACTTATAAGGTATATGTTCCGGTACCTTCTCCCCTATTTTATCTAGTTCTATCTTAGTCCAGTTTGGTTTTTCCCTTGTCTGGTAAAAATCTGATAAATACCTTAATTGTGCAGCTCTATAGTAATTTTTAAAGTTTGGTAACTGCAAACCACCTTGGTTATACCTCTCTGTTAATTTATCTAACGCTACCCTCGGTTTCCCCCCTTTCCACAAGAATTTCCTTATTATTCTCTTTAGTTCACTAAAGAATTTCTCTGTTAAGGGAATTGGCAACAATTGAAATAAGTATTGTATCCTTGGGAAGACTTTCATTTTAATGCAATTTACCCTCCCTATAAACGTTAGCCGTAATTCTTTCCAATGTTCTAAGTCTTCCTGCAATTTCTTTATTAGTGGCTGATAATTTAGTTTGTACAAGTGGCTTAAGTTATTATGTAACCTAATACCTAGGTATTGGATTGCTGGTGTTTGCCATTTAAACGGTGATTCTTTTAGATTCTGTATAATCCGGGTTACTCACTGGCATCACTTCACTTTTATTTGCGTTGATCTTGTACCCCAATATTTCTCCACACTCTTTCAATTTCTTATGTAATTCTTTTATTGATATTTCTGGTATACTATGATGTCATCTGCAAATAAACTGATTTTATACTCCTTTATTTTTATCCCTTTTATTTTATTTTCTGTTCTTATCAGTTCTGTCAATGGTTCTATTGCTAAGGCGAACAGTGAAGGGGATAATGGACATCCCTGTCTAGTTGACCTACTTAATTTAAATTGGCTCGATACATATCCATTTACTGTTACCTTCGCCAACGGCATATTATACAATGCTTTAATCCAATTTATATATTTTTCTGGTAGATTGAACCTCTGTAATAGTTTAAATAAATAGTTCCATTCTACTCTGTCAAAGACCTTTTCTGCATCTAAAGCAACAGCTACTTGGTTGATTGATTCTTAAGTCCATAAGACCTTGGAGCAGAAATAGGCCGTTCAGCCCATCGAGTCTGCCCCACCATTCGATCATGACCTGATCCATTATCCCACTCAGCCCTACTGACCTGGCTTTCTCCCCATAATCTAAGAGGCCCTGGCTAATCAAGAACCTATCAATCTCTGCCTTAAATTCCCTCAATGATTTCACCTCCACAACTGCCTGTGGAACAAATTCCACAGATTCACCACCCTCTGGCTGAAGAAATTCCTCTGCATCTCTGATCGAAGTGGGCGCCCTTCAATTCCTCGACCCTCTTGTCCTAGACTCTCCCACCATGGGAAACAATTTTTCTTCATCTACTCCTTTCAACATTTGAAATGTTTGAGTTCTCCTAAATTCCAACAAATGCAGGCCAAGAGCCATCAAACGCTCCTCACATGATAACCCTTTCATTCCCAGACTCATCCTTCTGAACCTCCTCCGAACCTTCTCCAAAGTCAGCACATCCTTTCTCAAATGATTAGCCCAAACCTTACTCTCAATCCTCCAAGTGACGTCTCACCATTTCCTTATGAAGCCTCAACATCACATCCTTGCTCTTAGAGAAGCACAGAACCGGGATCCTTTGGACCTTCTGGACTGTGCCGAATCAAACCATTTTCCTGCCTAATCCCACTGACCTGCACCCAGACCATACTCCTCCAAAACTCTCCCATCCATGTACCTGCCCAAATTCCTTTTAAACGTTAAAATTGAACCCGCATTCACCACTTCAGATGGCAGCTCGTTCCTTGCCCCCACCCCTCTCTATAGTCTATTCCTCTTGAAACGAACACCAGCATCACATTTGCCTTCTTCACCACCAACTCAGCCTGTAGGTTGACCTTCAGGCTGTCCTGCACAAGGACTCCCAGGTCCCTTGGCATTGGGGGATTTTCAATTTTCTCCCCATTTAGAGAAGAGTCTGCCCTTTTTTTTTCTTGCTGAGGAGTGAAAGGTTACTGGAGATAGGTGGGCTATGGAGCTTGCAATGAGTTCAGCCATTACATTGAATGGGAGAGCGGGGTTGAGATGTTATGGCTGTTATACGTTAGAATGTTCCAACGATCCCCTTTTGCCCCATTCTCGAGAATGATCAGTGACCTTCGTAGATGTGACTGGTTGTGTCATTAAGTGGAACTCTGACCATAAAGTGAACGAATCATGGAATGAGAATTTTCAAAGAGCAAGGAATTTCTCCTGGAAACTATTTTGTTCAATTTTAATGAAACAGCCCTTCTGGTCCATGAAACTAGTGCCGTCCAATTAGCCTACCGATCCCCGCACATTATTGTTGGGCGGGAGGAAACCGGATCACCCGGTGGGGGGGGGGGGTGAAACCCACACAGACACGGGGAGAATATACAAACTGCTTACAGATGTCGCTGGATTCCAGTCAGGGTCGCTGGCGCTGGAACAGCATTGGGCTAACGGTGCTCCATATTCTATGTCCAACCCTCACTTAGTGTCGTTATGGAAAGGTGAGTGTCCTGTGATTGTTTCAGAGATCGAGCCACATATTAACGCATTACCTTCCAGCCCCCCACCCCCACCCCACAGAGAATGTTTTGACCTGTGAAGTTCCCTCCGGCAGTTTGTTGTGTGTATCCGTTAGTGTTCACAGGCTTGCTGGGGTAATTAGATTGCATTGTACATCACAAAAACAGGCCATTTGGCCCAACTCATCCATGCTGAACCAGTGTATACATCAGACCTAGTTACAGTTACCTACATTTGGCTTAATCCTTTTCTATCCTTGTACCATTCTAGAGGTCTTTTGAATACGGTGATTGTACCCACCATTCAGTCCATATACTGTATTAACTGGTGTAAAAGTCGAATTTAGTAGACTATAGGCCAATAAATCTGATGTCAGTGGTTGGGAAGATATTAGAGTCGATCCTCAAGGATGAGGTGATGAAATACCTAGAGATGCACGACAGGATAGGTCCAAGTCAGCATGGTTCTTTAAAGGGTAGATCCTGCCTGACCAACCTATTAGAGTTTTTTGAAGAAATCTCAAGTAGGATGGACAAAGGAGAGGCTGTGGATGTTATCTATTTAGATTTTCAAAAGGCTTTTGATAAGGTGCCGCATATTAGGCTGCAAAATAAGATGAGGGCCCATGGAATTACAGGGAAGTTATTAAACCGGATAGAAAAGTGGCAAAGGGTTGAAATTAGGGTTCCCATTCTGGATGGCTGCCTGTAGCTAGTGGTGTTCCACAGGGGCCGGTATTGGGGCCACTGCTGTTTACAATTTATATTAATGATTTGGATTGTGGTATGAATGGTTTTGTGGCCATATTTGCGGATGACACCAAGATAGGTGGCGGAGTAGGAAATGTAGTAGAAACTGTAAAGTTGTAGAAGGATAGAGACAGATTAGGAGACTGGGCAAAATTATGGCAGATGAGATTTAACATAGAGAAATGTACAGTTGTACATTTTGGCAGTGGAAATAAACAGGCAGAATACTGTTAGGATGGGGTGAAAATTCAGAGCTCGGATGTGCAAAGGGACCTGGGTGTCCTCATGCAGGGAAATCTAAAAGTTAATGACCAGGTGGGATTGGTAGTGAGGAAAGCGAATGCTATGTTGGCCTTCATTTCAAGAGGAATAGTGTGTAAGAGTAAAGAGGTGTTGATGAGGCTCTATGGGGCACTGGTGAGACCTCATTTGGAGAATTGTGTGCAGTTTTGGGTCCTTATCTTAGAAAGAATGTAATGTTGTTGGAGAGGGTGCAGAGGAGATTTACTAGGATGATTCCAGAATGTAAGGGCTAACGTATGAGGAGCGTTTGGCAGCTCTTGGGTTGTATTCATTGGGGTATAGGAGAATGAGAGGAGATCTCATAGAGGCTTTTCGTATTTTGAAAGGTTTAGATAGGGTGGATGCGGGCGGGTAAGATGTTTCCCTGGTGGGTGAATCAAGGACAAGGGGGTCATAGTCTGAAAATTAGAGGTTATCCATATAAAACAGAGATTAGAAACAACTTCTTTAGCCAGAGGGTCGTGGATCTGTGGAACTCACTGCTGCAATACAGCAGTGGAAGCCAGATCACTGGGAGTATTTAAACAAGAAATAGACAAATATCTCATTAGTGAGGGCATCAAGGAATACGGGGAAAAGGCCAGAAATTGGAACTAGTGTAGAGTAGCTCAGTGTCGGTTTATGGAACAGACTTGATGGGCCTAGTGGTCTGGTTCTTGTCCTTTGTCTTGTGATCTTGTGAAATAGATGCGATAAAATTAACGAGGAGAGATGGGAACTGAGAGACATAAGATTCTGGGAAGTTCTTTTAAGATCGAGATGAGGAGGAACTGTTTGTAACAGAGAAGAGTGAACCCTGTAGATTTCTCTGCACTCTAAAAGTAGTAGAAACTGCCTCGTTGAATGTATTTGGGACAGGGAGATAGATTTTTGAAGAATATGTAAATGAAGGGTTATGAGGAGCAGGCAGGTAGATGGAAATGAGCCCACGGGCAGAGTGTTACTGAATGGCGGAGCAGATTTGACGGGCCAGATGGCAGAATCCTGCTCCTAGCTCTTTCTTCATTTTCTAGAAAGGTCCACAACGTTACATTGAAAATTGAGACCATTTTCCCCCAGTCTGGAGTTCTCAGTGGGTTTGTCTGGGGATTAAGAGGTGCAGGTCATGGAGTGGGAGATGGAGGTGGACTGGACCTTGCAATCCAATGAAGAATGGAATCTTGTGCCACACCTGCACCAAGACCTTTCTCTCTGTACACATCGGGATTTAACCCCAGGGTACAGTGGGACATCACCCCTGGGTACAGTGGGACATCACCCCAGGGTACAGTGGGACATCACCCCAGGGTACAGTGGGATATTATCCCAGGGACCGTGCGCCATCACCCAGGATACAGTGGGACCTTATCCCAGGGTACAGTGGGACATCACCCCAGGGTACACTGGCACATTATAATCGGATGTTTCCCTGAGGTACACTAGGAATTACCTTAGGATGCTCTGGGACGTTACTGGCAGGAACAAGGGACCAAGTTTCAGACATTTATTTACATTAAAGCTGTGAAATAGATTGTCCCCCTGGTCCCAGATCCTGCAATAAAACATCTGTGACAGGTGTGTCCAAAGGCTGATATGATTGGCTGGGTCAGTCCAGTGAGTCCATCGAAATTACAGCACAACTTGGAGTGAATGGATTGATGAGGGTAGTAGTCTTAGAGATGGTGTGTGTGTGTGTGTGTGTGTGTATGTGTGTGTGTGTGTGTGTGTGTGTGTGTGTGGGTGTGGGCGTGTGTGTGTGTGTATGTGTGTGTGTGTTGGTGTGGGCATGTGGGTCATGATATGTCTGCGTTTGTGTCTGCAGTTGTAGGTGTGTTTGTGGGAGAGAGGGAGGGGGTGAATGGGAGGAGGAGGAAGGAGGAGGAGACAGGGAGATGGAGAGAGAAGGTAAGAGATGTGTGAGGGATAGAGAGGGAGGGAGGGAGTGGGAGAATCTGATAGAGAGAAGGGGAGAGAGAGTTGGGAAGAGGAGTTGAATGATTGAAAGGCAGATGTAGAGATGAAAAAGAGGAGGAGATGGAGGGAAAGAAGTGGAGATAAAGAGAAATAAAGATGAGGAGAAAAGGTGGAGATAAAGACGTGGGGAAGGGCAGGGTGAAAAAGAGAGAACAAGAGAGAGAAAAAAGATCAGGCCCAATAAAAGCTGTTCCAAATGACTAACTGCTCACCTGTGGGCTGGGGTGAAGGTAAAGGCCACGGAGGTGACCAAAGGGCACATTTTTATTTATATAGGATCTGATCAGAATACACCATGGAAATATGTTCGACAGCTGCATGCTAAAGGGGATTGGACAAGCCATTGAGAGTAAAAGGGAGAAATACAACTGATTGGAAGTAAAACACGAAGGTCTGCAAATACCGTGGTTGAAGTAAAAGCAGGTCAGACAGTGTAATCTATATAGCAAAGCTAAAGAAACTTAACCGACATTTCACCCTTCATCAAATTCAACGGACTGGTAGCTTCCCCAGAGATTCGGTAACATACCTGGCATGAATGGTCTGACTTTCAGTGATGTATTTGGTAAAGCCTTTGGTCCAGAGTGAAGGGAGAATTCAGTGACATCTGCATGTTTTCTTCCTTCCAGTTGGCAGACCAATAGAGGTTTACAGAATGGACAATCCAACCCTAGAGGAAATTAACAAACTGCACCAGAAATACATTGAGGGCCTCTCCCACCTCTTTGAGGAACACAAAGCAAAATACAAGGTGCCAGAAGACAGACACTTAACTTTCACTTGAGCCCCTTTTCTTTCTCTTTCTGTCACTCACTCTTTCTTGCTTCCTTGCTCTTGCACAAACTCTCACACACTCCCTGCTCCTCCCTCCTGCTTTCTCCCACTCTCACCCTCTACCCTGTCTTTCTCTTAACCATTCCAACTTTCTCATTTACCCTCTCCTGCTCTCTTCCCCCTCCCTCTCCCTCTCTCATTCACTCCCTATCTGCCCCTCCCTCTTGCTTTCGCCACTTTTTTCACTCTCACTCCCTCTATCTTTTTCCCCATTTCAACGATCTCACTTTCTCTTTTCTTCCCCTCTCCTCTTTCCTTTCCTCACTCCTACTTGCTATCTCTCTCTCTGTTGCTCTCTTTCTCTCAGCCTCTCTCTCTCTCTACCCCTCTCTCTCTCTCTCTCTATCTCTCTCACTCTGTATCTCTGTTACCATCACTCCAAATCAGTTCTGGGTTAAACTCATTGGACAGTTGATCTTAATATCAATCAAAAGGGCAAACAATTTTTGGAAAGTTCCTGCTCAGCTGCGATAAGTAAGAATTTCAGTGCCTATGTGCATTGTACAATGTGTATGACAATAAACTCATTATGATTGTCCAGGTTATAAATGTAAAATGATAGATAAATATTCACGGAGAATCGGGGAGGGGATCTTTTTTGAATGTTGAAAGGCATTGTCAGAGTAGATGTAGAAAGGTTGTTTCCCACGGTGGGGGAGTCTTGGAGAAGAGGGCACAACTTTGGGGTTGAAGGGCGTCCACTTAGAATACAGATGTGGAGGAATTTCCCCAGCCAGAGGGTGATGAATCTGTGGTGTTCGTTGCCACAGGTGACTGTGGAGGCCAGGTTGTTGGGTGTATTTAAGGCAGAGATTGATTAGCCAGGTTTAAGGGGAGAAGCCCAGGCAATGGGGCTGAATAGGAGAATGGATCAGTTCGAGATTTAACGGTGTGGTAGACTCAATTGGCTGAATAGACTACCCCTGCTCCTGTGTCTTGTGGTTGCAGCTAGAGCAAGAAAAATCAAGAAGGTGGCGCAACCACCTTCACACAGGCAATTAAGGGCAGACAATAAGAACTGACCTCGCCCACAGTGGCAAGACTCTGAGCGAATGTGCCACACATGAGCCAAGCATTTTATGTCCATTATAATGAACAGATCATGCAAGATTATGTTTAAACAAAGACTATCCTCACTGACCGTTCAAATCTGTTTCTTCGAAAAATGGCAAAATACTTTGTGGTCACTCGATTTTGGAATTAATGGATGAGGTATTTTCAACATTCTTGATATTTTTTGCAAGCATTATTGACAGAATTATTCCAACACCACGAGGCGAAGGAGAAACGTATCAACAAGTAAGGGGAGTCACGTGATGGAGTAGTGGCCGGACGGTGAACTCCAGCCCTCTCCAGAAAAGATAGAAAAAAAAAGCAAAACACAAAGGCACAAAAATAAAAATCAAAGTAAAGTGAATATAAAGGTGGAAAGAAGATGGCGATGATAAAAGAAAAGTCGAAACCAACGGTAAGAAGAGAGGAAGAGAAGACAACGGAAGATGAAGGAAAAGGCCTTACCTGTTCGAAGAGGCCCGCGGTGGAGAGAGAAACCCGCTCCCTCAGGTCGGTAGAATATGGACTACAAAAATTGCTCGCTGAGCCGAGTAAAAGTGCGCATGCGCGATGCGCATGAAAAAAAACTCACCGACGGGAGGGGTGACCAGCTGGGGAGTCAATCTCCACAGCCGGCAACGACAGCTGCAGGACACCTGCAGCAAGAGGAGAACATAGAAGACAACGAAAACAAGAAAGAAGAGAAGAAAAGGGCAACAAAGAAACAACAGATGGCCAACCCAGAGGAAGAAGAAGAGGAAGAGGAAGAGTACAGTGAAATAGAAGAAGAAGGGAAAGGCAAGATAAAGGAGGTACTTTCTCTTATTAAGGGATACATGGAGTCATTTAAAGAATGGCAAGCGCAAGAATTTAATGATTTAAGAAGAAGAATAAACAACACAGAAGAGAAAATGAATAAAATAGATATGACCTTATCAGAAATGGGAAAGAAAATGGACAAGGTGCAAGAACGAGAAGCAGCAGTAGAAATGGAGGTAGAGGACTTAAAAAAGAAATTAGAGGAATCTAATAAAAAAGTTAAAGAGACACAAGAACTGTTGGCTCAGAAAATAGATATAATGGAAAATTATAACAGAAGAAATAACATAAAGATAGTGGGCCTTAAGGAAGATGAAGAAGGCAAGAATATGAGAGAGTTTATAAAAGATTGGATCCCTAGGATCCTAGGATGTCCAGAACTACAGCAAGAAATGGAAATAGAAAGGGCACATAGAGCATTGGCCTTTAAACCACAATCACAACAAAAGCCAAGATCTGTTTTAGTAAAATTCCTAAGATATACTACAAGAGAAAAGGTACTGGAGAAAACAATGGAAAAAGTAAGAGAGGACAATAAGCCACTGGAGTACAAAGGGCAAAAAATCTTCATTTATCCAGATATAAGTTTTGAACTCCTGAAGAAGAGAAAGGAGTTCAATACAGCAAAGGCGATTTTATGGAAGAAAGGGTATAAATTTATACTAAAGCATCCAGCGGTATTGAAAATATTTATTTCAGGACAACAAAACAGACTATTCTCAGATCCAGAGGAAGCACGAAAATTTGAAGAACAATTGCAAAATGGACTGAGAGATGAAGACGTGTAACGAGAGTACAAAAGACTGCAAACTAAAAAGACATAAGTTTTGAACTCCTGAAGCGGAGGAAGGAGTTCAAAACATTGAAAACGATCTTATGGGAAAAAAAACTATTCTCGGACCCAGAGGAAGCAAGGAAATTTGCAGAACTACAAAACAAACAGAGAGATGAAGACATGTAATAAGAGTAAAAATGACCACGATTTATATGTATGTGGGTAAAGAGGTATATGTGTGTATATGTATAATGTGCATACATGAATGTATCCGTATTTAGAGGAAAATATAGATAGTATAGACAAGAATTAATAAGGGAAGGAAAAGGAATAGAAGGAATAAGGAGGGAATTAAAAGAGTGACCTTTGTCACATATGAAAATTGAAATCTTTTCTGGGGGGAGCTGGGTGGGGGGGGTGTTATGGTCACTGCAAAATCAGCTGACGCTTGCGAGTGAATTCGCAAATCCAAATGGAGAGGGGAGATGTGGTTGTCCGACAAGGGATAAAGGACAACTCAGGAGGGGAAGGGGGGATTGGGGCTAAAGAAGTTTTAAATAGGAGAATAAGGAAAATGTTTGATGTTTTAGGAATGTTGTCTTATAAAGGATTCAAAACAAGAAAACAGAAATGGATAAGAAGGAAAGGTAATGATGGAGAAACGGAAAGGGAAGATAAACAAAGTATAAAATGGCTACGTTGAACTATATGACTTTAAATATTAATGGAATACATAACCAAATTAAAAGGAAGAAACTGTTAAATTTACTGAAAAAAGAAAAAATTGATATAGCATTTGTGCACGAAACACATTTAACTGAATTGGAGCATAAGAAATTAAAGAGAGATTGGGTAGGACACGTAACAGCAGCATCGTATAATTCAAAAGCAAGAGGAGTAGCTATATTAATTAGTAAAAATGTGCCATTTAAAATAGAAGAGGAAATAATAGATCCAGCAGGGAGATATGTAATGATAAAATGTCAGATATATTCGGAGTTTTGGAATCTACTCAATGTATATTCACCTAACGAAGAAGATCAAAAGTTTATGCAAGATATCTTTTTGAAGATAGCAGATACGCAAGGGAACATATTAATAGGAGGGGATTTCAACCTGAATTTGGATTCAAATATGGACAAAACTGGGAAAAAAATTAACAGAAAGAACAAAGTAACCAAATTTATAATTAAATCGATGGAAGAAATGCAACTTTTGGATATGTGGAGGAAACAACACCCAAAGGAAAAGGAATATTCATATTACTCGGCTAGACATAAAACATACTCAAGAATAGACCTATTTTTGTTATCAGCTCGAATGCAAGATAGAGTAAAAAAAACAGAATATAAACCTAGAATACTATCGGACCATTCACCCTTAATATTGACAGTAAAGTTAGAGAACATCCCTCCAAGAATGTATAGTTGGAGATTAAACCCCATGTTACTTAAAAGGCAGGATTTTAGAGAATTTATTGAAAAACAAATTAAAATGTATTTTGAAATAAATACGGAATCAGTGGAAGATAAGTTTATACTATGGGATGCAATGAAAGCATTCATTAGAGGGCAAATAATAAGTTATGTAACCAAGATGAAGAAGGACTATAATCAGGAAACAGAGCAGTTGGAAAGGGAAATAGTAAATATAGAAAAAGAATTAGTAATGAAGGAAGATATTACTAAAAGAAGAGAATTGGCGGATAAAAAAATAAAATATGAAACACTACAAACATAAGGTGGAGAAGAATATAATGAAGACAAAACAGAAATATTATGAACTAGGTGAAAAAACGCACAAAATCCTAGCATGGCAGCTTAAGACAGAACAAGCTAAGAAAATGGTATTGGCATCAAGGAAAAAAGACAAACAAATTACATATAATCCAAAAGAAATTAAGGAAAACTTTAGAGAATTCTATGAACAATTATACCGAACTGAAAATGAAGGGAAAGAAGGGAAAATAGATGAATTTCTAACTAAAATTGAACTACCAAAACTACAAATAGAGGAACAAAATAAATTAACAGAGCCATTTGGAATAGTAGAAATACAAGAGATAATAAAAAAATTACCAAATAACAAGACACCAGGAGAGGATGGATTTCAAATAGAATTCTATAAAACATTTAAAGACTTATTAATTCCGCCCCTCCTGGAAGTAATCAACCAGATTGATAAAACGCAAAGCTTACCAGATTCATGTAAAACAGCAATAATTACAGTAATACTAAAGCAAGGGAAAGATCCACTCACACCAGCGTCATATAGACCAATATCTTTACTTAACACAGATTATAAGATAATAGCTAAATTATTAGCAAACAGATTAGCAGAGTATGTACCGAAAATGGTAAATCTAGACCAAACTGGATTTATCAAAAAAAGACGCACAACAGACAATATTTGTAAATTTATTAACTTAATTCATGCAGTAGAAGGGAATAAAGCACCAACAGTAGCAGTTGCTTTAGATGCAGAGAAGGCCTTTGACAGAGTAGAATGGAATTATTTGTTCAAAGTATTGCAAAAATTCAGTTTACCGGAGAAGTATATTAATTGGATTAAAGCATTATATAAGGGACCATTAGCGAAAGTGACAGTAAATGGACATGTATCAAAACAATTTAACTTAAGCAGGTCAACACGACAGGGATGCCCACTATCACCTTTATTGTTTGCGTTAGCTATAGAACCACTAGCAGAATTGATAAGAACAGATAATAATATAAAAGGAATAAAAATAAAAGACAAGGAATATAAAATCAGTTTATTTGCAGATGATGTTATAGTGTACTTAACAGAACCAGAACTATCAATAAAAGAATTATATAAGAAATTGAAGGAATATGGAGAAGTGTCGGGTTACAAGATAAACGTAAATAAAAGTGAAGCAATGCCTATGAATAATGCGGATTTCTCAAAATTTAAGAAGCAATCACCATTTAGATGGCAAATGCAAGCAATAAGATACCTAGGTGTACAAATAAACAAAAATCTCGGCCAACTATATAAACTCAATTATTATCCACTAATGAAAAAATTACAGAATGATTTAGAGCATTGGAAATATTTACCACTAACACTAATAGGAAGGATAAACTGTATTAAAATGAACATTTTTCCAAGGATATTATACTTATTTCAGGCATTGCCAATACAACTGACAGAGAAATTCTTCAAGGAGTTAAAGAAAATAATATGGAAATTTTTATGGAGAGGGGGGAAACCGAAGATAGCACTAGATAAATTAACAGAATGGTATAAACAAGGAGGCTTACAACTGCCAAACTTTAAAAATTATTATAGAGCCGCACAATTAAGATACCTATCAGATTTTTATCAAACAAGGGAAAAGCCAGATTGGACGAGATTAGAATTAGATAAAATAGGGGAAAAGATACCTGAACACATATTATATAAATGGGATGAAAAATTGGTACAACATAGAATTTCTCCAGTAACATCATCTCCTCAATATTTGGAAGAAGATTCATGTAGAAAGAAATAAAACAAATTATCAATTACCAAAACTAATATTGACGCAAAACAAGTTACTCCCTTTTACAATAGATAACCTTTCCTTTAGAGAATGGGGAAAAAAAGGGATTAAAAGAATAGAAAATTGTTTTTCAGGAAATAGATTCTTATCCTTTGAACAAATGAAAGATAAGTACAATATAACTGGAGATATAGCGCTGGCATATTACCAATTGAGATCCTACTTGAAGGATAAATTAGGAAGCAGTTTGAGTTTGCCAGAGGGAAGTAACCTTGAATATGTGATTACAGATACAATGTTAATCAAAAGATTTATAACAAATATGTATATTAAACTGCAAGAAAAGGAGAATGAGGAAACAAATGGTAAAACTAAACAAAAATGGGAACAAGATTTAAATATAAAGATAAAAAAAGGAAACATGGGAGAAGCTATGCTCCGGAACGATGAGAAATACAATAAATACGAGGTTACGTATGATACAATATAACTGGATACACAGGCTATACATTACACCTCAAAAGTTAAATAAATGGGACCCAACAGTATCTGATAGATGTTTTCGATGTAAAAAAGAAATGGGAACAACAATTCATGCAATCTGGACATGTGAGAAAGTAAAAAAATTTTGGGAAGATCTAAATCAGATATTAAATAAAATAACAGAAAACAATATACCAAAGAATCCAGAGATCTTCCTCCTAAGTCACATAAAAAATAAAGAATTTGGAATTGATTTGGAGGATGCACAAAAAAGATTTGTTAAGATAGCTCTAGCCGTAGCAAAAAAATGTATTATGTCAACCTGGAAATTGGAAGATAATTTGAAAATACAACAATGGTATATAGAAATGAATAAATGTATTCCATTAGAAAAAATAACATATAGTTTAAGAAATAATATTGAAATATTCGAACAAATATGGGAGCCTTACATTAAATACAATAGCGAAAACCTACCGGGGACAATCATTACCTAAGTTAACGGAAGCAAAAGGAAATGAAAAGAATGGACTCAGTAGAATTTCTGGTGTATTTTTATTGAATGACAACATTGTCTGACTGGTTTAATGTCTCCTAGATTGTATACCTTAAATGGACGGGAGGGGGGAGGTAGGGAGGGTGGGATGGGAGGAGGGAGGGGGGGAGAAAATGGCACTGTATATGTGTGAAAAGGAAAAAGTGTGTACCATGGTTCATGTGATTTATGGTGTGAAAAATAAAAAATTTAAAAAAAAACAAGTAAGTTCTTGGCTGATGTGTACGAACAGAGAATGCATTATTTATCAAGGAGTTAGGGGAGAGGCTGATCGAGGGACAACTCAGTGGTTTAGATGAAAACCCATAATTCATGATTCACAAGATTCAAGATTCAATTTATTGTCATAGTAAGAAAACAGTGACATTAATTTTTGTCTGCAGTAAGGCAAACCGTTTCACAATTGGCAGGAATTGCCTGAAACGCCGCTTACAGTCAGAGGAAGAGAAGCAAAAGAGAGCCCCCACCCCCCCCCCACCAAGTCGCTGTGTCCGTGAATTTTCCTCCAGCGCTCCTATGGCCACATAGAGTCCAGTCCAAACCACTGGTGATCCGATCTCCAGATCTGAGCCTCCTATCCCGGATCCGGTACCTGGTACCCCTCCAGCCAGTTTCAAGCCGGTCTCCAGCAGTCTGTGGCCCGACGCGAGTCTCCTGGCAGCAGCCTGCAGCCTCCTCGTCTTGAGTCGCCAGTAGCCCCGCCGTGTGCACTGGTCCCTCAGCCGCAGAGCCCCGTCATTGGTTCGCGGCCATGGTCACCATCCCTACTGGTCGTCTCCTCTACGTCTCCCTCTTAGACGGGGTGGTGTTGGGGGTGATCTTTCTATCCTCTGGTTACCTGCTCCAGTCCTATGCTTTCCTGGAGTCTGTAGCCCCTCAGAGCTGCTTCCAATTAATAGGTGCCACCATCTTGGGCACAGATCCTGCAGTCGTGGGATATCAACTGAAATCCCTCAAACCCATGCAGAGCTGACAGCAGTCAACTGGGCGGCTGGACCCTGTGGAAGCACTCCATCTCCGCTCCGTCGCACCCTGAGGGTCCGCTCCAGTGGCAGCACTGCTGCTACAGCGGCACCAGCAACCCCACCATCTTTATCCATGCCTGATGACACTGAAATGTTTGGTTCTGGATAAAGTGAAGACGGTTTGCCAAAGGTTGCAGCAGGATCTTAATTGGTTGGGCAGATAGGCAGAGAAATGGTCGATGGAATTTAATGCAGATAAATGTGAGGTGTTGAATATTGGGAGGCCTAACATGGTAGGACCCACACAGCGAATGGTGGGAACTGGGGGTTATAGATCAGAGGGATCTGGGGGAGTGTTGTAGAGCAGAAGGATCTGGGGGAGTGTTGTAAAGCAGAGAGACCTGGGAGCAGAGGGATCTGGGGGAGTGTTGTAGAGCAGAGGGATTTGGGGGAGTGTTGTAGAGCAGAAGAATCTGGGGGAGTGTTGTAGAGCAGAGGGATCTGGGGGAGTGTGGTGGAGCAGTTGGATCTGGGGGAGTGTGGTAGAGCAGAGGGATCTGGGGAAGTGTTGTAGAGCAGAGGGACCTGGGAGCAGAGGGATCTGGGGGAGTGTTGTGGAGTAGAGGGATCTGGGGGAGTGTGGTGGAGCAGAGGGATCTGGGGGAGTGTTGTAGAGCAGAGGGACCTGGGAGCAGAGGGATATGGGGGAGTGTTGTAGAGCAGAGGGACCTGGGAGCAGAGGGATCTGGGGGAGTGTTGTGGAGTAGAGGGATCTGGGGGAGTGTGGTGGAGCAGAGGGATCTGGGGGAGTGTGGTGGAGCAGAGGGATCTGGGGGAGTGTTGTAGAGCAGAGGGACATGGGAGCAGAGGGATCTGGGGGAGTGTTGTGGAGTAGAGGGACCTGGGAGCAGAGGGATCTGGGGGAGTGTTGTGGAGTAGAGGGACCTGGGAGCAGAGGGATCTGGGGGAGTGTGGTGGAGTAGAGGGATCTGGGGGAGTGTGGTGGAGCAGAGGGATCTGGGGGAGTGTTGTAGAGCAGAGGGACCTGGGAGCAGAGGGATCTGGGGGAGTGTTGTGGAGTAGAGGGATCTGGGGGAGTGTGGTGGAGCAGAGGGATCTGGGGGAGTGTGGTGGAGCAGAGGGATCTGGGAGAGTGTGGTGGAGCAGGGGGATCTGGGGGAGTGTGGTAGAGCAGGGGGATCTGGGGGAGTGTTGTAGAGCAGAGGGACCTGGGAGCAGAGGGATCTGGGGGAGTGTTGTGGAGTAGAGGGACCTGGGAGCAGAGGGATCTGGGGGAGTGCTGTGGAGCAGAAATATCTGGGGGAGTGTTGTAGACCAGAGGAATCATAGTACCTTGTCACAGTTAGATACGGTGGTCAAAAAGGCTTTTGGCACATTGGCCTTCATCGGTCAGAGTATTGAATACAGGAGTTGGGAGGTCACACTGCATTGGCGGCCATTTGTAGTATTGTGTTCCAGTTTTGGTTACCGTGCTACAGAAAAGACGTTGTCAAGCTAGAAAGGGCGCAGAGCAGATTTACGAGGGAGTTGCCAGGACTGAGTTTGAACAGGTTGGCCTTTAGTCCTGGGAGTGCAGGAGGGTGAGGGGAGATGTCACAGAGGTTGACAAAAATCACAAGAGGAATAGATTGGGTAATTTGCCCAAGAGTAGGGGGTACCGGTAACCAGAAGACACAGGTTTAAGGTGAAAGGGGAGAGATTTGACTGGAACCTGAAGGGTAACTTTTTTTTTTTTTACACAAAGTGTGGTGGGTGTGTGGAACAGGTGCCAGAGGAGGTGGGTGAGGCGGATACTATTTCAAAGCTTAAAGAAAATTTGGAGGGAATTGTGCATTGGACGGGTTTAGAGGGATATGGGCCAAATGCCGGAAGGTGGGACAAGCAGGGAGGGAGGGGACCTTCTGGTCGGCGTGGAAAAATTGGGCCAAAGGGTCTGTTTCCAGGATGTGTGACAATGTGACTGGGAGAATATTGGGAGTTTGAGGAGAAGGGATGGATCTCACAGGACGGGAGATCGAGAGTGGGAAGAGGGGAAGGATTGGGAGGGAGGGAGGCAGAAGGGGAGAATTGAAAGTGGAGGTGGAGGCAAAGGGAAAGTCGGATTGAGGAAGGGATTCAGAGCTGTTGTGGACAACAGAAGTGGATGAGAGCTTGGAATCAGGAGAACCAATGGGGCAATAATGGGAGAAGTGAGACCTAAATGTAGATAGAGAGCACGGTAACAGGCCATTCAGCCCATGAGCCCATGCCATCCAAATACACCCAATTAACCTACAAAGACCAATGGAATTTAATACTGATAAATGTGAGGTGCTACATTTTGAAAGGGCTAATCAAAATAGGACATGCATGTTAAATGGTGGACAATTGAGGAGTGCAGTAGAACAAAGGGATATAGGAGTCATGGTACATTATTCTCTGAAAGTTGAATCACATGTGGATAGGGTGTTGAAGTATTTAGTATATTGGCTTTCATAAATCAGAGTATAGAACACAGGAGTTGGAATGTCTTGTTGAAGTTGTGTAAGGCATTGGTGAGGCCAGATTTGGAATATTGTGTGCACTTTTGGTCTCCGAATTACAGGACGGATATAACCAGAATAGAGAGGGTGCAGAGGTGGTTTATGAGAATGTTGCCGGGGTTTCAGGGTTTGAGTTACAGGAAACAATTGAGCAGACTGGGACTTTATTCCCTGGAGCCGAGAAGGTTGAGGAGTGATTTGATAAAGGTATTCAAAATTATAAGGGGGACAGATAATCAATGTGGACAGGCTTTTTCCACTGAGATTGGGGGAGATTCAAACAAGAGGGCATGGATTGAAAGTAAAAAGGGAAAAGTTTAAGGGAAACATGAGAGGGAATTTCTTCATGCAGAAGGTGGTAGGTGTGTGGAATGAACTTCTGGCAGAGGTAGTAGAAGCGAGATTGATGTTAATATTCAAGGAAAAGTTGGATAGGTATATGGATGGGAGAGGTGTGGAGGGTTATGGGCCGAATACGGGCCAGTGGGACTAGGTGCGAGAAATTGTTCAGCATGGACTAGAAGAACCGAACTGGCCTGTTTCTGTGCTGTTAAGGGTTATATGATTATATAACCCACAGTATGTTTTTTTTTGAAGGGTGGGAGGAAACTGGAGCACCCAGAGGAAACCAATGCAGATACGGGGAGAAAATGCAAACTCCCTACAGATAGCTCAGGATCACTGACCCTGTAAAAGTGTTGGGTTAACCGGTATGCTTAACCATGACATCCCTAATTGGGAATATTCAGGATAATCTTGGATGGTGGAGTGGGGAATTCAGGCTAACCTTCAGCTGGAGGTGTGGTCACGGAAAATGCGGAGGAGTTTAATTGAGAGAATTTGAATGGTACCTGAGGGTGTTTGGGATGGGACGAGGTGAGCATTGGGACAGGGAGATGCGTTGAAATAGCAGGAGATGAGGGAAAGGATCACCACCACCACCAGTCCGTGGATTAACAGAGACCCAGGGATCATCTGCTTTGCCAATCACCATATTCAGGAGGTGCTGAGACAGTGCCAGAGACACTGATTTGATCCTGATCTCAGGTGCTGTCTGTGTGGAGTTTGCACATTCTTCCTGTGTTTTCCTCCAGGTTCTCTAGTCACCTCCTGCATCCCAAACCTGCAGGTCGACAGTTTAATTGGGTGCTGTGAATTGCCTCTAGTCTGTGGGTGAGGGGTAGAACTTGTGGGCATTAAAAGAGGATGAAAATCTCAAGTAATGGTGCGAGGGTAACAACCTGAGCCTCAACGTGGACAAGACAAAGGAGATGATCGTGGACTTCAGGAGGACCAGGAACGACCACCTCTACTACACATCAGTAACTTTGTAATTGGGAGAGTGGGGAACAGCAAGTTCCTTGGAGTTCACTCAACTAGAGATATCGTGGACACTCAACATCTCCTCAGTTGTCAGGAAGGCTCAACAGCGACTGAACTTCCTGAGAAGACTGGAGCGGGCAAGGTGACCGGTCACCATCATGTCAATCTTCTACAGGAGCTCTATCGAGAGTGTCCTGGCTGGCTGCAAAACAGTGTAGGTACGGTTGCTGCAGAGAAATGGATCAGAGATCAATCCACAGGACCATAAGACTTGCAACAAAGATCACTGGACTTGGAGTCTCTCACCCCCACCTCCCCCATCAATATAATCTACTGGGTTTGTTGTCTGAAAAGGGCATACAAAATCATTGAGGACCCCTTCCACCCCGCACACAACATCTTTCAGCTGCTCCCATCGGGGAAGAGATGCAGGAGGATCTGAGCCAGCCCCACCAGGCTGAGGAACAGTTTCTTTCCATGGGCAGTGAGAATGCCGAACGACCAAAGGAACTGCTCACACTGTCCCTCCAAGACTCATATTCACAAAACAATATTTATTTGTATATATCAATACTTGTATTTTTTTGTTTGTATGTCTGGTTGTGTGTCTGTGTGTTTTGCACCGAGGACCAGAGAACGCTGTTTCATTAGGTTGTGCTTGTACAATCAGATGAGAATGAACTTGAGTTGATTTGACTGGCCAAATGCAATTTATAGCCATGTTTGCACAGTGATACTGCTGTAAAACAACAAAGTTTATGACATGTTCATGACAATAAATTCTGATTTTGATTCCTCCTTCATCCTAAACTTGTGGGTGAACTGGTTAATCAGCCTCTGAGATTTACCTCCAATGTGAGGGATAGAACTGGTGGGCAGTTGATGACAATGTTGGGGGATTTAAAATGGGATTGATAGAAAAGGGCGGACGAACCCTCTCATAGGATCAACGGCTGTCTAGCAAACAGGTGCCGTGAAGCACGGAATGGGTATCCCTTGCATCGAAGCTCAGTCCAGACATTCACTGCAACAGAATTTCACCCCAGCTGTCCTGGGCTTCACCAGGCTGCTGGATCCGGGAGGGTGGGGCTTGTCCTGTTCAACTCCCTACTCAGCTAAATCCATTCACACACGCGCTGTTCCTTTCTGAGGGGATGGGTTATAAACCCCACAAACTGACATCATCGTCCTATGGGATGGGTAGCTGGAAGATAGAAAAGGGAGCCAATGAGAAGGACTAGAGATATTGGAAACTGGAGTGACACACAACGAGCTGGAGAGACTCAGTGGGCCAGGCAGCATCTGTGGGAGGCAATAGTCAACATTTCAGGCTGAAACCCTTCACGAAGATTAGGAAGAGGGCAGGCACCCAATAAAAGGATGTGGGGGAAGGGAGAGGAGCACAGGTGATAGGTGGATGTAGGGGAAGGAAAAGCAAGAAGCCAAGGAAGAAGAAACCCAGCATTGAGAATGCTGCACTCTGATAGGAGGAACAGTAGGGGCTGAGGAGCTAGAGGATGGTGTGAGTGACAGGCTGATAGAGAGAGTGGGGAGGAGAAAGAGAAGGAGGGATGGGTCCAGAGGGAGGAAGGAAAGCGAGGAAGGGGGCAGTTGAAATTTTTTTAAAATCTCTTTAAATGCAGTCATACAACACGGTAACGGGCCCAGTCCGCCCAGTTACACCCAATTAACCTACAACCCTGCATGTTTTTGAAGGGCGGGAGGAAATCGGAGCACCCGGAGGACATGGGGAGAATGTCCAAATTACTTCCAGACAGCGAGGATTCAATCCCTTGTGCAATGCACCAATTGCAACACTAACTGTGCCGCCCATTTGAGAGAACAGCAGGGGAAATCTGTCCACACCCAGTGCAAGATTGGCCAGATAATCTGCTTTGGTGATATTGTTTGAGGGTTAAAAAGAGGATCTAGGCAGGATGCAGAATTGGGCAGAGATGTGGCAGTTGGAGTTCCATCTGGATATGTGAAATGATGCATGTTGGAAGGTCAAACCTGAAGGCAGAGCACGTGCTTAATGGCAGGATTCTTGGCAGAGTGGAGGAGCAAAGGGATCTTGGGGGCCAAGGTTCAAAGATCCCTCAAGTTGCTGCTCAGGTTGGAAGGGTGGTTAAGGATTATGGTATGTTGACCTCCATTAGTCAGGGGATTGAGATCAAGAACTGTGAAGTAATATTGCAGCTCTATAAAACTCTGGCTGAACCACTGGTTCTTCACCTTTTTCTTCCCACTCCCATCTCACTTTAAGTAATCCCTCTGCCATCGGTGCTCTGTGATTAGTCAGGGATTGCTTAAGGTGTGATGGGAAGGTTGAGAATCGCTGCTCCAGACCCCTTTGTTACTGAAATATTTTGATGGAAATAAATGGTCATTGGCCCATTTCCTTTGGAGTTCTGAAGTAGTGCACATAATGAGTTAATGAGGTACGATTAAAACAGTGTTTTTCAAACTTTTTCTTTCCACTCACATCCCACCTTAAGCAATCCCTTATTAATCTCAAAGCACTGATGGCCTAGGGCACACATGTCAAACTCTGGCCCGCGGGCCAAATATAATTATATTTGGCCCGCAAGATCATATTAAATATATATTAGAATTGGCCCGCTGACCGCCGCGCAAGTATAGCACACGCACAGCAGCAGGCAACACCGTAGTAGTTTTTAGCACTTCCACAGCAGGCACAGCACTACACCGATATAGTTAACGGGAACGTTAATTAGATATTCACAGCGGCGCCGATACAACGGACCCGCCGCCTAGCTACAACGGACCCGCCGCCCAGCTACAACGGACCCGCCGCCTAGCTACAACGGACCCGCCGCCCAGCTACAACGGACCCGCCGCCCAGCTACAACGGACCCGCCGCCCAGCTACAATGGACCCGCCGCCCAGCTACAACGGACCCGCCGCCTAGCTCCATGTGGCTGGATGTGGTGGGTCACCTCCGCGTCTCCTTGAACTTCATCTGTGGGCAGATGCTGCTGGGCATCGGACTTTCCGCTGGGGTGGAGGTCGCGGACGAGTTCCACCGCTCTCACGGTATTCCCGGTGAGATGGCGAGACCAGCGAGGACTCCTTGGGTTGTTGGCGGCGGTTGCGGCAGGCAGAGGTGGGGGCTGAGGAGGGAGAGGGGGTGGGGGGGGGATGTCACTCGGGTTTGCTGGCTGGGCTGGGGAGGGCTCCCTGCAGACATCCACTCCCTGGCATGCTTCTTGGAAATGTGCGATCCTTGGCTTAAAGGCTAGAGAGAAATATTATTTATTGAATATTTTATTTCTTATTTGTTAATGCTTCATATGGAAAGAGTTTAATCAAAACTATTATTAAACATTTATTTTAATAAGAAAAAGTTTAACATTACATATGTTGAGAGAAAACATGCAGATGTTGTTGAAAATTTTCAATAAATATTTAGTTCGGCCCTCGACTTAGTCCAAGTTTTTAATTTTGGCCCTCGGTGAATTTGAGTTTGACACCCCTGGCCTAGGGATTACTTAAGGTGGGATGTGAGTGGAAAGAAAAAGGTTGAGAACTTCTGATATAGATTCTTCAGATAAGGTGCAGGGGACATTTACCAAGATGCCTAGATTTGAGAAAAAGGTCGACCGAGCTAGAGCTTTTCTCTTTGAATTAAAAAAAATTAGTAACAGGCCATTTTGGCACACAAGTTCGTGCCGCCCCATTAACACCCAATTAACCTACACTCCCCCTGGTACTTTTCGAACGGAGGGAGGAAACCAGAGCCCCCGGGGAAAACCCACGGAGAGAATGCCATCCTTACAGATGGCAGGGGATTCAAACTCCGGTCCCGATCGCTGGTGCTGCAAAGGCGTTGCACTGACCGCTACGTGCTGCCCACTGGAGTGACGAAGGATGAGGGATAACTTAATAGGGTAACAATAGCAAACACAAGAGGGCATCTGTTTAAAGTATGCAAAGGAAAGTTTAGTGGGGACATTAGTGGTACGATATTTACACTGAGTGTATGTGCGTGGAATGCATTGCCAGGAGTTGGTGATGGAGGCTGGTACAATAGGTACATTCAAAGGACAGGCACATGAATGTAAGAAAAATAGAGGGTTATAGGTGTGAGGGAGGGAAGGGTTAGATCAGTGGTTCTCAAACTTTTTCTTTCCACTCACATCCCTCTTTAAGTATTCTCTATGCATCAGTGATCTGTGATTAGTAAGGGATTGTTTAAGGAGGGATGTGGGTGGGAAGAAAAAGTTTGAAAACCATTGTTTTAATCGTACCACATGGACTCGTTATGTGCACGGTTTCAGAACTCCAAAGGAAATAGGCCAATGACCATTTTTCTCAAGCAACATATTTTAGTAACAATTGGGTCTAGAGCAGTGATTCTCAACCTTCCCTTCCCACCCACATCCCACCTTAAGCAATCCCTTACTAATCAAACAGCACCAATAGCATAGGGATGACTTAAAGTGGTCTGTGAATGGGAAGAAAAAGGTTGAGAAGCACTGGGTCAGATTGTCGTGGAGTGGATTTACACAAATCAGCACAACACCGTGGGCTAAAGGCCTGTACTGTTCTGTTACTGTTCTATGCTACTGAAGGCCTGTACTGTTCTATGTCACTGTTCTATGCTACTGAAGGCCTGTACTGTTCTGTTACTGTTCTATGCTACTGAAGGCCTGTACTGTTCTGTTACTGTTCTATGCTACTGAAGGCCTGTACTGTTCTGTTACTGTTCTATGCTACTGAAGGCCTGTACTGTTCTGTTACTGTTCTATGCTACTGAAGGCCTGTACTGCTCTGTTACTGTTCTATGCTACTGAAGGCCTGTACTGTTCTATGTCACTGTTCTATGCTACTGAAGGCCTGTACTGTTCTGTTACTGTTCTATGCTACTGAAGGCCTGTACTGCTCTGTTACTGTTCTATGCTACTGAAGGCCTGTACTGTTCTGTTACTGTTCTATGCTACTGAAGGCCTGTACTGCTCTGTTACTGTTCTATGCTACTGAAGGCCTGTACTGTTCTGTTACTGTTCTATGCTACTGAAGGCCTGTACTGTTCTATGTCACTGTTCTATGCTACTGAAGGCCTGTACTGTTCTGTTACTGTTCTATGCTACTGAAGGCCTGTACTGCTCTGTTACTGTTCTATGCTACTGAAGGCCTGTACTGTTCTGTTACTGTTCTATGCTACTGAAGGCCTGTACTGTTCTGTTACTGTTCTATGCTACTGAAGGCCTGTACTGTTCTGTTACTGTTCTATGCTACTGAAGGCCTGTACTGCTCTGTTACTGTTCTATGCTACTGAAGGCCTGTACTGTTCTGTTACTGTTCTATGCTACTGAAGGCCTGTACTGTTCTATGTCACTGTTCTATGCTACTGAAGGCCTGTACTGTTCTGTTACTGTTCTATGCTACTGAAGGCCTGTACTGCTCTGTTACTGTTCTATGCTACTGAAGGCCTGTACTGTTCTGTTACTGTTCTATGCTACTGAAGGCCTGTACTGCTCTGTTACTGTTCTATGCTACTGAAGGCCTGTACTGTTCTGTTACTGTTCTATGCTACTGAAGGCCTGTACTGCTCTGTTACTGTTCTATGCTACTGAAGGCCTGTACTGTTCTGTTACTGTTCTATGCTACTGAAGGCCTGTACTGCTCTGTTACTGTTCTATGCTACTGAAGGCCTGTACTGTTCTGTTACTGTTCTATGCTACTGAAGGCCTGTACTGTTCTGTCACTGTTCTATGCTACTGAAGGCCTGTACTGCTCTGTTACTGTTCTATGCTACTGAAGGCCTGTACTGCTCTGTTACTGTTCTATGCTACTGAAGGCCTGTACTGCTCTGTTACTGTTCTATGCTACTGAAGGCCTGTACTGTTCTATGTCACTGTTCTATGCTACTGAAGGCCTGTACTGTTCTGTTACTGTTCTATGCTACTGAAGGCCTGTACTGCTCTGTTAATGTTCTATGCTACTGAAGGCCTGTACTGTTCTGTTACTGTTCTATGCTACTGAAGGCCTGTACTGTTCTGTTACTGTTCTATGCTACTGAAGGCCTGTACTGCTCTGTTACTGTTCTATGCTACTGAAGGCCTGTACTGTTCTGTTACTGTTCTATGCTACTGAAGGCCTGTACTGCTCTGTTACTGTTCTATGCTACTGAAGGCCTGTACTGTTCTGTTACTGTTCTATGCTACTGAAGGCCTGTACTGCTCTGTTACTGTTCTATGCTACTGAAGGCCTGTACTGTTCTGTTACTGTTCTATGCTACTGAAGGCCTGTACTGTTCTATGTCACTGTTCTATGCTACTGAAGGCCTGTACTGTTCTGTTACTGTTCTATGCTACTGAAGGCCTGTACTGTTCTGTTACTGTTCTATGCTACTGAAGGCCTGTACTGTTCTGTTACTGTTCTATGCTACTGAAGGCCTGTACTGTTCTGTTACTGTTCTATGCTACTGAAGGCCTGTACTGTTCTGTTACTGTTCTATGCTACTGAAGGCCTGTACTGCTCTGTTACTGTTCTATGCTACTGAAGGCCTGTACTGTTCTGTTACTGTTCTATGCTACTGAAGGCCTGTACTGTTCTATGTCACTGTTCTATGCTACTGAAGGCCTGTACTGTTCTGTTACTGTTCTATGCTACTGAAGGCCTGTACTGCTCTGTTACTGTTCTATGCTACTGAAGGCCTGTACTGTTCTGTTACTGTTCTATGCTACTGAAGGCCTGTACTGCTCTGTTACTGTTCTATGCTACTGAAGGCCTGTACTGTTCTGTTACTGTTCTATGCTACTGAAGGCCTGTACTGCTCTGTTACTGTTCTATGCTACTGAAGGCCTGTACTGTTCTGTTACTGTTCTATGCTACTGAAGGCCTGTACTGCTCTGTTACTGTTCTATGCTACTGAAGGCCTGTACTGTTCTGTTACTGTTCTATGCTACTGAAGGCCTGTACTGTTCTGTCACTGTTCTATGCTACTGAAGGCCTGTACTGCTCTGTTACTGTTCTATGCTACTGAAGGCCTGTACTGCTCTGTTACTGTTCTATGCTACTGAAGGCCTGTACTGCTCTGTTACTGTTCTATGCTACTGAAGGCCTGTACTGTTCTATGTCACTGTTCTATGCTACTGAAGGCCTGTACTGTTCTGTTACTGTTCTATGCTACTGAAGGCCTGTACTGCTCTGTTACTGTTCTATGCTACTGAAGGCCTGTACTGTTCTGTTACTGTTCTATGCTACTGAAGGCCTGTACTGTTCTGTTACTGTTCTATGCTACTGAAGGCCTGTACTGCTCTGTTACTGTTCTATGCTACTGAAGGCCTGTACTGTTCTGTTACTGTTCTATGCTACTGAAGGCCTGTACTGCTCTGTTACTGTTCTATGCTACTGAAGGCCTGTACTGTTCTGTTACTGTTCTATGCTACTGAAGGCCTGTACTGCTCTGTTACTGTTCTATGCTACTGAAGGCCTGTACTGTTCTGTTACTGTTCTATGCTACTGAAGGCCTGTACTGTTCTGTCACTGTTCTATGCTACTGAAGGCCTGTACTGCTCTGTTACTGTTCTATGCTACTGAAGGCCTGTACTGCTCTGTTACTGTTCTATGCTACTGAAGGCCTGTACTGCTCTGTTACTGTTCTATGCTACTGAAGGCCTGTACTGCTCTGTTACTGTTCTATGCTACTGAAGGCCTGTACTGTTCTGTTACTGTTCTATGCTACTGAAGGCCTGTACTGCTCTGTTACTGTTCTATGCTACTGAAGGCCTGTACTGTTCTGTTACTGTTCTATGCTACTGAAGGCCTGTACTGTTCTGTTACTGTTCTATGCTACTGAAGGCCTGTACTGTTCTATGTCACTGTTCTATGCTACTGAAGGCCTGTACTGTTCTGTTACTGTTCTATGCTACTGAAGGCCTGTACTGTTCTGTTACTGTTCTATGCTACTGAAGGCCTGTACTGTTCTGTTACTGTTCTATGCTACTGAAGGCCTGTACTGTTCTATGTCACTGTTCTATGCTACTGAAGGCCTGTACTGTTCTGTTACTGTTCTATGCTACTGAAGGCCTGTACTGTTCTGTTACTGTTCTATGCTACTGAAGGCCTGTACTGCTCTGTTACTGTTCTATGCTACTGAAGGCCTGTACTGTTCTATGTCACTGTTCTATGCTACTGAAGGCCTGTACTGCTCTGTTACTGTTCTATGCTACTGAAGGCCTGTACTGTTCTGTTACTGTTCTATGCTACTGAAGGCCTGTACTGTTCTATGTCACTGTTCTATGCTACTGAAGGCCTGTACTGTTCTGTTACTGTTCTATGCTACTGAAGGCCTGTACTGTTCTGTTACTGTTCTATGCTACTGAAGGCCTGTACTGTTCTGTTACTGTTCTATGCTACTGAAGGCCTGTACTGTTCTATGTCACTGTTCTATGCTACTGAAGGCCTGTACTGTTCTGTTACTGTTCTATGCTACTGAAGGCCTGTACTGTTCTGTTACTGTTCTATGCTACTGAAGGCCTGTACTGCTCTGTTACTGTTCTATGCTACTGAAGGCCTGTACTGTTCTATGTCACTGTTCTATGCTACTGAAGGCCTGTACTGCTCTGTTACTGTTCTATGCTACTGAAGGCCTGTACTGTTCTGTTACTGTTCTATGCTACTGAAGGCCTGTACTGTTCTATGTCACTGTTCTATGCTACTGAAGGCCTGTACTGTTCTGTTACTGTTCTATGCTACTGAAGGCCTGTACTGCTCTGTTACTGTTCTATGCTACTGAAGGCCTGTACTGTTCTGTTACTGTTCTATGCTACTGAAGGCCTGTACTGTTCTGTTACTGTTCTATGCTACTGAAGGCCTGTACTGTTCTGTTACTGTTCTATGCTACTGAAGGCCTGTACTGTTCTGTTACTGTTCTATGCTACTGAAGGCCTGTACTGTTCTGTTACTGTTCTATGCTACTGAAGGCCTGTACTGTTCTGTTACTGTTCTATGCTACTGAAGGCCTGTACTGCTCTGTTACTGTTCTATGCTACTGAAGGCCTGTACTGTTCTGTTACTGTTCTATGCTACTGAAGGCCTGTACTGTTCTATGTCACTGTTCTATGCTACTGAAGGCCTGTACTGTTCTGTTACTGTTCTATGCTACTGAAGGCCTGTACTGTTCTGTTACTGTTCTATGCTACTGAAGGCCTGTACTGTTCTGTTACTGTTCTATGCTACTGAAGGCCTGTACTGTTCTGTTACTGTTCTATGCTACTGAAGGCCTGTACTGCTCTGTTACTGTTCTATGCTACTGAAGGCCTGTACTGTTCTGTTACTGTTCTATGCTACTGAAGGCCTGTACTGTTCTATGTCACTGTTCTATGCTACTGAAGGCCTGTACTGTTCTGTTACTGTTCTATGCTACTGAAGGCCTGTACTGCTCTGTTACTGTTCTATGCTACTGAAGGCCTGTACTGTTCTGTTACTGTTCTATGCTACTGAAGGCCTGTACTGCTCTGTTACTGTTCTATGCTACTGAAGGCCTGTACTGTTCTGTTACTGTTCTATGCTACTGAAGGCCTGTACTGCTCTGTTACTGTTCTATGCTACTGAAGGCCTCTACTGTTCTGTTACTGTTCTATGCTACTGAAGGCCTGTACTGCTCTGTTACTGTTCTATGCTACTGAAGGCCTGTACTGTTCTGTTACTGTTCTATGCTACTGAAGGCCTGTACTGTTCTGTCACTGTTCTATGCTACTGAAGGCCTGTACTGCTCTGTTACTGTTCTATGCTACTGAAGGCCTGTACTGCTCTGTTACTGTTCTATGCTACTGAAGGCCTGTACTGCTCTGTTACTGTTCTATGCTACTGAAGGCCTGTACTGCTCTGTTACTGTTCTATGCTACTGAAGGCCTGTACTGTTCTATGTCACTGTTCTATGCTACTGAAGGCCTGTACTGTTCTGTTACTGTTCTATGCTACTGAAGGCCTGTACTGCTCTGTTACTGTTCTATGCTACTGAAGGCCTGTACTGTTCTGTTACTGTTCTATGCTACTGAAGGCCTGTACTGTTCTGTTACTGTTCTATGCTACTGAAGGCCTGTACTGCTCTGTTACTGTTCTATGCTACTGAAGGCCTGTACTGTTCTGTTACTGTTCTATGCTACTGAAGGCCTGTACTGCTCTGTTACTGTTCTATGCTACTGAAGGCCTGTACTGTTCTGTTACTGTTCTATGCTACTGAAGGCCTGTACTGCTCTGTTACTGTTCTATGCTACTGAAGGCCTGTACTGTTCTGTCACTGTTCTATGCTACTGAAGGCCTGTACTGTTCTGTCACTGTTCTATGCTACTGAAGGCCTGTACTGCTCTGTTACTGTTCTATGCTACTGAAGGCCTGTACTGCTCTGTTACTGTTCTATGCTACTGAAGGCCTGTACTGCTCTGTTACTGTTCTATGCTACTGAAGGCCTGTACTGTTCTGTTACTGTTCTATGCTACTGAAGGCCTGTACTGCTCTGTTACTGTTCTATGCTACTGAAGGCCTGTACTGTTCTGTTACTGTTCTATGCTACTGAAGGCCTGTACTGTTCTGTTACTGTTCTATGCTACTGAAGGCCTGTACTGTTCTGTTACTGTTCTATGCTACTGAAGGCCTGTACTGTTCTGTTACTGTTCTATGCTACTGAAGGCCTGTACTGCTCTGTTACTGTTCTATGCTACTGAAGGCCTGTACTGTTCTGTTACTGTTCTATGCTACTGAAGGCCTGTACAGTTCTGTCACTGTTCTATGCTACTGAAGGCCTGTACTGCTCTGTTACTGTTCTATGCTACTGAAGGCCTGTACTGCTCTGTTACTGTTCTATGCTACTGAAGGCCTGTACTGCTCTGTTACTGTTCTATGCTACTGAAGGCCTGTACTGCTCTGTTACTGTTCTATGCTACTGAAGGCCTGTACTGTTCTGTTACTGTTCTATGCTACTGAAAGCCTGTACTGCTCTGTTACTGTTCTATGCTACTGAAGGCCTGTACTGCTCTGTTACTGTTCTATGCTACTGAAGGCCTGTACTGCTCTGTTACTGTTCTATGCTACTGAAGGCCTGTACTGCTCTGTTACTGTTCTATGCTACTGAAGGCCTGTACTGCTCTGTTACTGTTCTATGCTACTGAAGGCCTGTACTGCTCTGTTACTGTTCTATGCTACTGAAGGCCTGTACTGCTCTGTTACTGTTCTATGCTACTGAAGGCCTGTACTGTTCTGTTACTGTTCTATGCTACTGAAGGCCTGTACTGTTCTGTCACTGTTCTATGCTACTGAAGGCCTGTACTGCTCTGTTACTGTTCTATGCTACTGAAGGCCTGTACTGCTCTGTTACTGTTCTATGCTACTGAAGGCCTGTACTGCTCTGTTACTGTTCTATGCTACTGAAGGCCTGTACTGCTCTGTTTCTGTTCTATGCTACTGAAGGCCTGTACTGCTCTGTTACTGTTCTATGCTACTGAAGGCCTGTACTGTTCTGTTACTGTTCTATGCTACTGAAGGCCTGTACTGTTCTGTCACTGTTCTATGCTACTGAAGGCCTGTACTGCTCTGTTACTGTTCTATGCTACTGAAGGCCTGTACTGCTCTGTTACTGTTCTATGCTACTGAAGGCCTGTACTGCTCTGTTACTGTTCTATGCTACTGAAGGCCTGTACTGCTCTGTTACTGTTCTATGCTACTGAAGGCCTGTACTGCTCTGTTACTGTTCTATGCTACTGAAGGCCTGTACTGTTCTGTTACTGTTCTATGCTACTGAAGGCCTGTACTGTTCTGTCACTGTTCTATGCTACTGAAGGCCTGTACTGCTCTGTTACTGTTCTATGCTACTGAAGGCCTGTACTGCTCTGTTACTGTTCTATGCTACTGAAGGCCTGTACTGTTCTGTCACTGTTCTATGCTACTGAAGGCCTGTACTGTTCTGTTACTGTTCTATGCTACTGAAGGCCTGTACTGTTCTGTCACTGTTCTATGCTACTGAAGGCCTGTACTGTTCTGTCACTGTTCTATGCTACTGAAGGCCTGTACTGCTCTGTTACTGTTCTATGCTACTGAAGGCCTGTACTGCTCTGTTACTGTTCTATGCTACTGAAGGCCTGTACTGTTCTGTCACTGTTCTATGCTACTGAAGGCCTGTACTGCTCTGTTACTGTTCTATGCTACTGAAGGCCTGTACTGCTCTGTTACTGTTCTATGCTACTGAAGGCCTGTACTGTTCTGTCACTGTTCTATGCTACTGAAGGCCTGTACTGTTCTGTTACTGTTCTATGCTACTGAAGGCCTGTACTGCTCTGTTACTGTTCTATGCTACTGAAGGCCTGTACTGCTCTGTTACTGTTCTATGCTACTGAAGGCCTGTACTGTTCTGTTACTGTTCTATGCTACTGAAGGCCTGTACTGTTCTGTTACTGTTCTATGCTACTGAAGGCCTGTACTGCTCTGTTACTGTTCTATGCTACTGAAGGCCTGTACTGCTCTGTTACTGTTCTATGCTACTGAAGGCCTGTACTGTTCTGTTACTGTTCTATGCTACTGAAGGCCTGTACTGCTCTGTTACTGTTCTATGCTACTGAAGGCCTGTACTGTTCTGTTACTGTTCTATGCTACTGAAGGCCTGTACTGCTCTGTTACTGTTCTATGCTACTGAAGGCCTGTACTGCTCTGTTACTGTTCTATGCTACTGAAGGCCTGTACTGTTCTGTTACTGTTCTATGCTACTGAAGGCCTGTACTGTTCTATGCTACTGAAGGCCTGTACTGTTCTATGTCACTGTTCTATGCTACTGAAGGCCTATACTGCTCTGTTACAGTTCTATGCTACTGAAGGCCTGTACTGTTCTGTTACTGTTCTATGCTACTGAAGGCCTGTACTGTTCTATGCTACTGAAGGCCTGTACTGTTCTATGCTACTGAAGGCCTGTACTGTTCTATGCTACTGAAGGCCTGTACTGTTCTGTTACTGTTCTATGCTACTGAAGGCCTGTACTGCTCTGTTATTGTTCTATGCTACTGAAGGCCTGTACTGTTCTATGTCACTGTTCTATGCTACTGAAGGCCTGTACTGCTCTGTTACTGTTCTATGCTACTGAAGGCCTGTACTGTTCTGTTACTGTTCTATGCTACTGAAGGCCTGTACTGTTCTATGCTACTGAAGGCCTGTACTGTTCTATGTCACTGTTCTATGCTACTGAAGGCCTGTACTGCTCTGTTACTGTTCTATGCTACTGAAGGCCTGTACTATTCTGTTACTGTTCTATGCTACTGAAGGCCTGTACTGTTCTATGCTACTGAAGGCCTGTACTGCTCTGTTATTGTTCTATGCTACTGAAGGCCTGTACTGCTCTGTTACTGTTCTATGCTACTGAAGGCCTGTACTGTTCTATGTCACTGTTCTATGCTACTGAAGGCCTGTACTGTTCTATGCTACTGAAGGCCTGTACTGTTCTGTTACTGTTCTATGCTACTGAAGGCCTGTACTGCTCTGTTACTGTTCTATGCTACTGAAGGCCTGTACTGCTCTGTTACTGTTCTATGCTACTGAAGGCCTGTACTGTTCTGTTACTGTTCTATGCTACTGAAGGCCTGTACTGTTCTATGCTACTGAAGGCCTGTACTGTTCTATGTCACTGTTCTATGCTACTGAAGGCCTATACTGCTCTGTTACTGTTCTATGCTACTGAAGACCTGTACTGTTCTGTTACTGTTCTATGCTACTGAAGGCCTGTACTGTTCTATGCTACTGAAGGCCTGTACTGTTCAATGCTACTGAAGGCCTGTACTGTTCTATGCTACTGAAGGCCTGTACTGTTCTGTTACTGTTCTATGCTACTGAAGGCCTGTACTGCTCTGTTATTGTTCTATGCTACTGAAGGCCTGTACTGTTCTGTTACTGTTCTATGCTACTGAAGGCCTGTACTGCTCTGTTACTGTTCTATGCTACTGAAGGCCTGTACTGTTCTGTCACTGTTCTATGCTACTGAAGGCCTGTACTGCTCTGTTACTGTTCTATGCTACTGAAGGCCTGTACTGCTCTGTTACTGTTCTATGCTACTGAAGGCCTGTACTGTTCTGTCACTGTTCTATGCTACTGAAGGCCTGTACTGTTCTGTTACTGTTCTATGCTACTGAAGGCCTGTACTGCTCTGTTACTGTTCTATGCTACTGAAGGCCTGTACTGCTCTGTTACTGTTCTATGCTACTGAAGGCCTGTACTGTTCTGTTACTGTTCTATGCTACTGAAGGCCTGTACTGTTCTGTTACTGTTCTATGCTACTGAAGGCCTGTACTGTTCTGTTACTGTTCTATGCTACTGAAGGCCTGTACTGCTCTGTTACTGTTCTATGCTACTGAAGGCCTGTACTGCTCTGTTACTGTTCTATGCTACTGAAGGCCTGTACTGTTCTGTTACTGTTCTATGCTACTGAAGGCCTGTACTGTTCTGTTACTGTTCTATGCTACTGAAGGCCTGTACTGCTCTGTTACTGTTCTATGCTACTGAAGGCCTGTACTGCTCTGTTACTGTTCTATGCTACTGAAGGCCTGTACTGTTCTGTTACTGTTCTATGCAACTGAAGGCCTGTACTGCTCTGTTACTGTTCTATGCTACTGAAGGCCTCTACTGTTCTGTTACTGTTCTATGCTACTGAAGGCCTGACTGCTCTGTTACTGTTCTATGCTACTGAAGGCCTGTACTGCTCTGTTACTGTTCTATGCTACTGAAGGCCTGTACTGTTCTGTTACTGTTCTATGCTACTGAAGGCCTGTACTGTTCTATGCTACTGAAGGCCTGTACTGTTCTATGTCACTGTTCTATGCTACTGAAGGCCTATACTGCTCTGTTACTGTTCTATGCTACTGAAGGCCTGTACTGTTCTGTTACTGTTCTATGCTACTGAAGGCCTGTACTGTTCTATGCTACTGAAGGCCTGTACTGTTCTATGCTACTGAAGGCCTGTACTGTTCTATGCTACTGAAGGCCTGTACTGTTCTATGCTACTGAAGGCCTGTACTGTTCTGTTACTGTTCTATGCTACTGAAGGCCTGTACTGCTCTGTTATTGTTCTATGCTACTGAAGGCCTGTACTGTTCTATGTCACTGTTCTATGCTACTGAAGGCCTGTACTGCTCTGTTACTGTTCTATGCTACTGAAGGCCTGTACTGTTCTGTTACTGTTCTATGCTACTGAAGGCCTGTACTGTTCTATGCTACTGAAGGCCTGTACTGTTCTATGTCACTGTTCTATGCTACTGAAGGCCTGTACTGCTCTGTTACTGTTCTATGCTACTGAAGGCCTGTACTGTTCTGTTACTGTTCTATGCTACTGAAGGCCTGTACTGTTCTATGCTACTGAAGGCCTGTACTGCTCTGTTATTGTTCTATGCTACTGAAGGCCTGTACTGCTCTGTTACTGTTCTATGCTACTGAAGGCCTGTACTGTTCTATGTCACTGTTCTATGCTACTGAAGGCCTGTACTGTTCTATGCTACTGAAGGCCTGTACTGTTCTGTTACTGTTCTATGCTACTGAAGGCCTGTACTGCTCTGTTACTGTTCTATGCTACTGAAGGCCTGTACTGCTCTGTTACTGTTCTATGCTACTGAAGGCCTGTACTGCTCTGTTACTGTTCTATGCTACTGAAGGCCTGTACTGTTCTGTTACTGTTCTATGCTACTGAAGGCCTGTACTGTTCTATGTCACTGTTCTATGCTACTGAAGGCCTATACTGCTCTGTTACTGTTCTATGCTACTGAAGGCCTGTACTGTTCTGTCACTGTTCTATGCTACTGAAGGCCTGTACTGCTCTGTTACTGTTCTATGCTACTGAAGGCCTGTACTGCTCTGTTACTGTTCTATGCTACTGAAGGCCTGTACTGTTCTGTCACTGTTCTATGCTACTGAAGGCCTGTACTGCTCTGTTACTGTTCTATGCTACTGAAGGCCTGTACTGCTCTGTTACTGTTCTATGCTACTGAAGGCCTGTACTGTTCTGTCACTGTTCTATGCTACTGAAGGCCTGTACTGTTCTGTTACTGTTCTATGCTACTGAAGGCCTGTACTGCTCTGTTACTGTTCTATGCTACTGAAGGCCTGTACTGCTCTGTTACTGTTCTATGCTACTGAAGGCCTGTACTGTTCTGTTACTGTTCTATGCTACTGAAGGCCTGTACTGTTCTGTTACTGTTCTATGCTACTGAAGGCCTGTACTGCTCTGTTACTGTTCTATGCTACTGAAGGCCTGTACTGCTCTGTTACTGTTCTATGCTACTGAAGGCCTGTACTGTTCTGTTACTGTTCTATGCTACTGAAGGCCTGTACTGCTCTGTTACTGTTCTATGCTACTGAAGGCCTGTACTGTTCTGTTACTGTTCTATGCTACTGAAGGCCTGTACTGCTCTGTTACTGTTCTATGCTACTGAAGGCCTGTACTGCTCTGTTACTGTTCTATGCTACTGAAGGCCTGTACTGTTCTGTTACTGTTCTATGCTACTGAAGGCCTGTACTGTTCTATGCTACTGAAGGCCTGTACTGTTCTATGTCACTGTTCTATGCTACTGAAGGCCTATACTGCTCTGTTACTGTTCTATGCTACTGAAGGCCTGTACTGTTCTGTTACTGTTCTATGCTACTGAAGGCCTGTACTGTTCTATGCTACTGAAGGCCTGTACTGTTCTATGCTACTGAAGGCCTGTACTGTTCTATGCTACTGAAGGCCTGTACTGTTCTGTTACTGTTCTATGCTACTGAAGGCCTGTACTGCTCTGTTATTGTTCTATGCTACTGAAGGCCTGTACTGCTCTGTTACTGTTCTATGCTACTGAAGGCCTGTACTGCTCTGTTACTGTTCTATGCTACTGAAGGCCTGTACTGTTCTGTTACTGTTCTATGCTACTGAAGGCCTGTACTGTTCTATGTCACTGTTCTATGCTACTGAAGGCCTATACTGCTCTGTTACTGTTCTATGCTACTGAAGGCCTGTACTGTTCTGTTACTGTTCTATGCTACTGAAGGCCTGTACTGTTCTATGCTACTGTAGGCCTGTACTGTTCTATGCTACTGAAGGCCTGTACTGTTCTATGCTACTGAAGGCCTGTACTGTTCTGTTACTGTTCTATGCTACTGAAGGCCTGTACTGCTCTGTTATTGTTCTATGCTACTGAAGGCCTGTACTGTTCTGTTACTGTTCTATGCTACTGAAGGCCTGTACTGCTCTGTCACTGTTCTATGCTACTGAAGGCCTGTACTGTTCTGTCACTGTTCTATGCTACTGAAGGCCTGTACTGCTCTGTTACTGTTCTATGCTACTGAAGGCCTATACTGCTCTGTTACTGTTCTAGGCTACTGAAGGCCTGTACTGTTCTGTCACTGTTCTATGCTACTGAAGGCCTGTACTGTTCTGTTACTGTTCTATGCTACTGAAGGCCTGTACTGCTCTGTTACTGTTCTATGCTACTGAAGGCCTGTACTGCTCTGTTACTGTTCTATGCTACTGAAGGCCTGTACTGTTCTGTTACTGTTCTATGCTACTGAAGGCCTGTACTGTTCTGTTACTGTTCTATGCTACTGAAGGCCTGTACTGTTCTGTTACTGTTCTATGCTACTGAAGGCCTGTACTGTTCTGTTACTGTTCTATGCTACTGAAGGCCTGTACTGCTCTGTTACTGTTCTATGCTACTGAAGGCCTGTACTGCTCTGTTACTGTTCTATGCTACTGAAGGCCTGTACTGTTCTGTTACTGTTCTATGCTACTGAAGGCCTGTACTGCTCTGTTACTGTTCTATGCTACTGAAGGCCTGTACTGTTCTGTTACTGTTCTATGCTACTGAAGGCCTGTACTGCTCTGTTACTGTTCTATGCTACTGAAGGCCTGTACTGCTCTGTTACTGTTCTATGCTACTGAAGGCCTGTACTGTTCTGTTACTGTTCTATGCTACTGAAGGCCTGTACTGTTCTATGCTACTGAAGGCCTGTACTGTTCTATGTCACTGTTCTATGCTACTGAAGGCCTATACTGCTCTGTTACTGTTCTATGCTACTGAAGGCCTGTACTGTTCTGTTACTGTTCTATGCTACTGAAGGCCTGTACTGTTCTATGCTACTGAAGGCCTGTACTGTTCTATGCTACTGAAGGCCTGTACTGTTCTATGCTACTGAAGGCCTGTACTGTTCTGTTACTGTTCTATGCTACTGAAGGCCTGTACTGCTCTGTTATTGTTCTATGCTACTGAAGGCCTGTACTGTTCTATGTCACTGTTCTATGCTACTGAAGGCCTGTACTGCTCTGTTACTGTTCTATGCTACTGAAGGCCTGTACTGTTCTGTTACTGTTCTATGCTACTGAAGGCTGTACTGTTCTATGCTACTGAAGGCCTGTACTGTTCTATGTCACTGTTCTATGCTACTGAAGGCCTGTACTGCTCTGTTACTGTTCTATGCTACTGAAGGCCTGTACTGTTCTGTTACTGTTCTATGCTACTGAAGGCCTGTACTGTTCTATGCTACTGAAGGCCTGTACTGCTCTGTTATTGTTCTATGCTACTGAAGGCCTGTACTGCTCTGTTACTGTTCTATGCTACTGAAGGCCTGTACTGTTCTATGTCACTGTTCTATGCTACTGAAGGCCTGTACTGTTCTATGCTACTGAAGGCCTGTACTGTTCTGTTACTGTTCTATGCTACTGAAGGCCTGTACTGCTCTGTTACTGTTCTATGCTACTGAAGGCCTGTACTGTTCTGTTACTGTTCTATGCTACTGAAGGCCTGTACTGTTCTATGCTACTGAAGGCCTGTACTGTTCTATGCTACTGAAGGCCTGTACTGTTCTATGTCACTGTTCTATGCTACTGAAGGCCTATACTGCTCTGTTACTGTTCTATGCTACTGAAGGCCTGTACTGTTCTGTTACTGTTCTATGCTACTGAAGGCCTGTACTGTTCTATGCTACTGAAGGCCTGTACTGTTCTATGCTACTGAAGGCCTGTACTGTTCTATGCTACTGAAGGCCTGTACTGTTCTGTTACTGTTCTATGCTACTGAAGGCCTGTACTGCTCTGTTATTGTTCTATGCTACTGAAGGCCTGTACTGTTCTATGTCACTGTTCTATGCTACTGAAGGCCTGTACTGCTCTGTTACTGTTCTATGCTACTGAAGGCCTGTACTGTTCTGTTACTGTTCTATGCTACTGAAGGCCTGTACTGTTCTATGCTACTGAAGGCCTGTACTGTTCTATGTCACTGTTCTATGCTACTGAAGGCCTGTACTGCTCTGTTACTGTTCTATGCTACTGAAGGCCTGTACTGTTCTGTTACTGTTCTATGCTACTGAAGGCCTGTACTGTTCTATGCTACTGAAGGCCTGTACTGCTCTGTTATTGTTCTATGCTACTGAAGGCCTGTACTGCTCTGTTACTGTTCTATGCTACTGAAGGCCTGTACTGTTCTATGTCACTGTTCTATGCTACTGAAGGCCTGTACTGTTCTATGCTACTGAAGGCCTGTACTGTTCTGTTACTGTTCTATGCTACTGAAGGCCTGTACTGTTCTATGCTACTGAAGGCCTGTACTGTTCTGTTACTGTTCTATGCTACTGAAGGCCTGTACTGCTCTGTTATTGTTCTATGCTACTGAAGGCCTGTACTGCTCTGTTACTGTTCTATGCTACTGAAGGCCTGTACTGTTCTGTTACTGTTCTATGCTACTGAAGGCCTGTACTGTTCTGTTACTGTTCTATGCTACTGAAGGCCTGTACTGTTCTATGCTACTGAAGGCCTGTACTGTTCTATGTCACTGTTCTATGCTACTGAAGGCCTGTACTGCTCTGTTATTGTTCTATGCTACTGAAGGCCTGTACTGCTCTGTTACTGTTCTATGCTACTGAAGGCCTGTACTGTTCTGTTACTGTTCTATGCTACTGAAGGCCTGTACTGTTCTATGCTACTGAAGGCCTGTACTGTTCTATGTCACTGTTCTATGCTACTGAAGGCCTGTACTGTTCTATGTCACTGTTCTATGCTACTGAAGGCCTGTACTGCTCTGTTATTGTTCTATGCTACTGAAGGCCTGTACTGCTCTGTTACTGTTCTATGCTACTGAAGGCCTGTACTGTTCTGTTACTGTTCTATGCTACTGAAGGCCTGTACTGTTCTGTTACTGTTCTATGCTACTGAAGGCCTGTACTGTTCTATGCTACTGAAGGCCTGTACTGTTCCATGTCACTGTTCTATGCTACTGAAGGCCTGTACTGCTCTGTTACTGTTCTATGCTACTGAAGGCCTCTACTGTTCTGTTACTGTTCTATGCTACTGAAGGCCTGTACTGCTCTGTTACTGTTCTATGCTACTGAAGGCCTGTACTGTTCTATGTCACTGTTCTATGCTACTGAAGGCCTATACTGCTCTGTTACTGTTCTATGCTACTGAAGGCCTGTACTGTTCTGTTACTGTTCTATGCTACTGAAGGCCTGTACTGTTCTATGCTACTGAAGGCCTGTACTGTTCTATGTAACTGTTCTATGCTACTGAAGGCCTATACTGCTCTGTTACTGTTCTATGCTACTGAAGGCCTGTACTGTTCTGTTACTGTTCTATGCTACTGAAGGCCTGTACTGTTCTATGTCACTGTTCTATGCTACTGAAGGCCTATACTGCTCTGTTACTGTTCTATGCTACTGAAGGCCTGTACTGTTCTGTTACTGTTCTATGCTACTGAAGGCCTGTACTGTTCTATGCTACTGAAGGCCTGTACTGTTCTATGCTACTGAAGGCCTGTACTGTTCTATGCTACTGAAGGCCTGTACTGTTCTGTTACTGTTCTATGCTACTGAAGGCCTGTACTGCTCTGTTATTGTTCTATGCTACTGAAGGCCTGTACTGTTCTATGTCACTGTTCTATGCTACTGAAGGCCTGTACTGCTCTGTTACTGTTCTATGCTACTGAAGGCCTGTACTGTTCTGTTACTGTTCTATGCTACTGAAGGCCTGTACTGTTCTATGCTACTGAAGGCC